>NC_090438.1:206098787-206408124 GCF_031143425.1 Pleurodeles waltl | reverse complement strand
TTGCATATGGCAGACTTGGAAAGTCATCTGGTCAAACCTAGATCATGCCCTAAGCTGCACTTAGCTAATTGAAAAATCCATATACTCCAATATGCAGATGACATAGTGATTTTAGATTGTACTCAAGTAGGCCGACAGAGGCCACGTAAAGCCCTTACTCGTTATAGTACAGAAAATGCAATCTTGATCACCTTAACTAAACTAAAATAATGATATTTAGAAGGAGATGCATGATCTCAGTTTTGCTTGTCTGGTGCCTGGAGGGCTGGGGTGGGACTTTGTTCCCCAGCCTGCTCTTTGATCAGCAGGAGGGGCCCTGACTCATTACAAAAGTGCATCTGGTTCCCCGCAGTGCTGGTCACACAAACTCTATTTTGCCTTCCTGGTGCCTGGAGGGCTGGGATGGGACTTCGTCCCTCTGACAGGGGATACTGTAATGACGACTCGTATCCAGTGGTATGCTGTGAAATTTTTCTTAATTTTGATAGTATCAATGGAGCATAGTTTAAAATCTTGGTTGCTTCTTTGGTCTGTTATTTGGAATTCACAAGGTGTTCATCTTCATCTTTTTTTCTCTTCCTTCCAGATGGATTCTCAGGAGGCACATGTGGGAAGAAGAAGAGAAACACAACTGTTGGTGGAATGGTAAGATTCTCTCGGTTCTCTGTTTTCTCTCTTTCTCTCTACACTGGTTTATCTTTTCCCTGATCTTTTCTTGTTTACTGTTCTTTCTCTTTGAATCTTGCTCCCCTTCTCTGGGTCTGACCTTTTCTGAAGTACTTTTTGGCTGTCTTCTACTTTTCTGAGCTTTCTTTTTTTCTTGCTATTTTTCCTCTGGCTCACTTCGACTCTTCTGAGGTTCTCTTATCTCTCTTCCTGTCTCTGTCCCTGTTCCTTCTAGTCACTGTTCTTCTTAATGTTAACAAAATACAAACAATTACAACAAAATTCAGCCGCCTTTGCTTTTCTGGTTAACTTAAGTGCAACAGAAAAACAAAATAAACAAAGGTTTGGACATCCTTATGTCTTGCGGGATTTCTGTTTGTTTTCCTTTGTTTGTTAGTAAGAAAATTGTTTTATGCCACTATCTAAACCCTAAATCTCTTTTTGTTATTTTTATGGTTTAAACACAAAAACAGAAATATGGAAAAAAGGAACAAAAACTGACCCAAAAACTCCAAGACAGCAAATAACGAAACATACAAAAATCCTACTACCAATCCTACAATTAGTGTTCACTGTGCAATCGGTATATCTTCCTCCGGCCTCCCTCCTTGCATTGCTTATACAGTAGATCCGTCCACTGCGGGACCAATCCTGCCAAGGCCACGCTCTCCCCAGAACGTGGCCGGATTCTCGGTGTTGCCGCCTCCTGATCCTCCTATCCCGGCCTCGGAGAAGACTCTACCGGTGTTGTGTGCCACATGCTGAGTCGAGGTCCTGCAGTGCTGGTCTCTGGATTCGGACTGTTCATTAGAATTCTTCAGGCGTTTCCCACGATTCTCCTTCTCCTCCTGTCCAGGATCCCCGAGATCTTCCTCACATTCCTTTCCTCCTCGTCACCTCCCGGATGCCCTGATGAGGGATTTCTGGATCCCTCCTTCACCCGAAAGTCGCTCCGGATTGGAGGGTGATAGCAGTACCTCTGGGTCAGGCAGGCCGGAGCCACAGGTGCCTCTGGGTTTCTGCGGGCTGACACTGTGGCGGTCGGCCCGTCACATACACCACCCCTTGAATGTGGCTGCTGGAGCCACACAGCCGAAGGATAATGGGACAGGAAGTCAGCATTAGTTTGCTTGGCGCCAGGGGAATGTTGCACCTGAAAAGAGAAAGATTGCAATGACATGAACCAGTGGAGGACGCGGGCGTTCGCCTCCTTATGATGAGCCAACCAGGGGAGTGTGATCAGTAAGCAAGGTAAAGGGGCGCCCGGTCAAGTAATATCGAAGGGACTCAACAGCCCACTTAATTGCTAGAGATTCCTTCTCCAGAGCTGGATAATGCCATTCACGGGGTAAGGGTTTGTGACTTAAATACACAATGCTCGTCTGTCTGTGATAAGACTGCACCCAACCCTAGATCAGAGGCATCGGTTTGCACCTGAAACAGTTTACGGAAATCAGGACAACTGAGTACCGGTTCAGAGACCAAAAGGGACTTCAGCCGCTCAAAACTGCGCATTTCGACATCGGAGAGGGAAGAAATATGTTTTGGTTTATTTTTACCTAACAAGTCAGTGAGAGGGGCAGCTATCTCCGAGAAATGTGGGATAAATCTCCTGTAATAGCTTACCATACCAAGGAAAGCCCTGATGTCTTTTTTCCAGCGTGGAGGGGGAAAGTGGGTGATGGCCTGAACTTTTTCAACTTGAGGCCGTACTCTTCCATGTCCTATAATGTATCCCAGATTCTTAATAGAATCATGGCCTAGCTTATGTTTTTCAGGTTTAGCCACGAGTTTGGCTGTGCGAAGAGCTTGTATTACGGTTTGTGAATGTGAGATATGCTCTTCCCAGGTATAGCTATAGGTAACTATATCATCCAACTAAGCAGTGGCATAGTCCTGAAAGGGACGTAGGACAATATCTATGAGTCGTTGGAATGTGGCTGGTGCCCCATGACGTCCGAAGGGTAGGACAGTGAATTGGTAGAGACCTGAGAGTGTGGCAAAGGCTGTTTTTTCTCTATCTTCTTCCTTGACGGGAATTTGCCAATATCCTTTCGTTAAATCTAGGGTTGTCGTATATGTAGCTTGTCCCAGTCGTTCCAATAATTCATCAATCCGGGGCATTGGATAGCGATCAAAGTGAGACAGAGCATTTACTTGTCTAAAATCAATGCAAAATCTAGTAGTCCCATCCAGCTTAGGCACGAGGACTATGGGTGAACACCAAGGACTGGAGGAGGGTTCAATTATACCAGCATGTAGCATGTCCCTAACTTCCTGTTCCACCACCTGTAGTTTGGCCTCTGGTATTCCATATGGTCGTTGTTGGGCCTCTCTATCCCCGATTGTACGTATATGATGCTGAATCACGTGGGTTCTGCCGGGTGTTTTAGAAAATACATCTACACTAGCCTTCACTAACACTTCTAGTTGGGTCTTTTGCTCTACTGAGAGCGTTTCACTAGTTTGGGGCATTATTGTCTCAGTTTGTGTGGTTCCTTCCGTGGGATATACTGGAATATCGCTGTCACTTCCAGTGGTTATATACATATTAGTATGGGCCTCATTATTATCATGCCATGTTTTAAGCAGATTAATATGATATATTTGTTCCTGACCAGACCCGTTGGGTATTTCAATCTTATATGTGGTAGGCGTGATTTGGTCCAGGACAGTATATGTCCCTGCCAACGTGCAAGTAGTTTATTCTTGGTAGATGGTAGTAGTAGCAACACTTTTTGTCCTACGGTTAGGCTACGAAGGCTACTGTGTGCATCATAGTGAGTCTTTTGTTTCTCTTGGGCTTCTCTCAAAGTCTTATGTGCTTCTTCCCATACTTTGTGTAGGTTTTCCTTGAGGTCCTTAGTATAAGTGAGGATATCCTTCAGATCATCCTCCGTCTCCTCCCATTGCTCGGCCAACATTTCTATTAAAGTACAGGGTTGTCTACCAAACAATAGCTCAAAGGGGCTATGTCCGGTAGAGGACTGTATATGGGTTCGGAGTGCGTATAGCACGAGGGGTAATTTTTTTCCCAATCCTTTCCTGAGTCACTTATGACCTTCCTCAACAAGGTTTTAATCAACCTATTGTAGCGTTCCACCAGACCATTAGTTTTGGGGGTGATAGACAGATGTCCGAATTTGTTTCACCCCAAGTGTTTGACAAATTTCGGACATCAGTCGAGACATAAAAGGAGTACCCTGATCTGTGAGGATCTCCTTTGGAAAACCAACTCGTGAAAAGACCTCTATCATGGCCTGGGCTATGGTTTTGGTGGTCATGCTGGCTAGCGGAATGGCTTCAGGATACCTTGTAGCGTAATCCACTATGACTAACAGATATTGATGCCCCTTGACAGGTGGAGTCAATGGACCCACTAAATCCATTCCTACCCTGGCGAACGGGACATCTATTATCGATAGAGCTGGAAGAGGAACGGTGTGGTCGTGGGACGGGCTGATTAGCTGGCACTTTGGACATACCTGACAATGTTTTCTAATACCACCATATACCCTGGGCCAATAGAACCATTTTAGGATAGCTTCTTCGTTTTCTTCCCTCCCTAGGTGACCTTCCCCATTGTCTCTGTGTGCTAGGTGTAGGACTTGGTCCCCGTAGCCTTGTGGTATCACCAACTGTGGTTTTCTTTCCGGGACGTTGAGACATCTCCTATACAATAACTCATTGGTGAGGTTAAAAGTAGGACCTACTGATGGGGTATCAGGTGCTAATGCAAGTTGCCAAGCATTATTCAGGGTAGGGTTGTCTCTTTGGGCCTGCCGAAATTGTCCTGCTATGGACATTATAGCTTTTGGGACGTCAGAGTCAGGGGTTGTGGTGGAAACAGTCTCCTTCTGGGACAATTGCTTTTGTTCGTGTTTTTGGTTTTTACTGAGTTTATTCCTGGGGTTCGGTCCCTCTGTGTTGGAGGATACGAAAGGGGCCTCCTTCCACCAAGAGGCGGCTATGTGATCCTGATTTGCTGTGTGTAGTAGCTGGGAAAATTCTTCGTAGTCTGTTCCCATAATCATGTCTTCCCCTATTTCTGGAATGACACCCACGGAAAGGTACTTCCGCTGCCATCTCCAATTGATGTCTATAGTGGCCACAGGGTATGTCTTCCTGTCCCCATGTACACATGTAAATAACACTTGGGTATTGGGGACCCACTGATTTGGTTGCACGTATGCCTCTTTTACAACACTCTGGCTACACCCAGAGTCAATAAGTAAGTTTCTCCTTTCTTTATTTATCTACATGAAGGTGGTATATTTCGCCATGTTGTGTCCTAGCCATAAAACACGACCCTTCGTCATGCCTATCTCCATAGGTTCGTCCTGTTCTTTTTTTTAATGGGCAGTGCCTGACTATATGACCCCGCTCTGCACAATGGAAGCATTGGGGACGAGTCATGAATTCTTTGGAAGGAGTCGGATGAGAAACACTAGATCTGTCACTACTAGGACTAGCTATCGCTTTCGTAAAGAGGGGCTTGGGAGCAGTGACCCGTGGGGTTGTAGGAGTGTTTTTCGAATGGGCGCCTCTAAATTCGAGAGCTCGTGGAATACACAGGCGAGATCTATTGCTGAACAGTTACTGAGATCTGGATGTTGTCTGATCCAGTTTCTGGTGGCGGGTGGGAGGGCATCTAGGTATTGCTCTAAAATAATTGCTTCAAACATGTTGTTTTTAGAAGTCTCAGTGGAATTTAACCACCATCCCCCTGCATGGTATACCCTATAATATAGAGTATGGGGATTTTCCTGTGGCATCCATTTCGTCTGACGGAAACAAACCTGATAGCTTTCCTGGTCCAGACCAACGCGTTCCAGAATAGCTTTCTTGATTTAGCTGTAAGGAGAGACACCTCCCTGGTTGACAGCCTGATCCACCACCTGCAGATTGCCAGTTAATAATGGGGCAATATACTGGCCACATTTCTCTGTAGGCCAATTGGCTGAACTTGTGAACCTCTAAAAATTAGTAAAGAATGAATCCGGGTCCTCATTATCCTGATATTTTTGAAGGACACTGCTTGGGATGCACCCTAGTATTGGCTATGGTTTCTGTTAATTTTCCCAAGGCTGTTTCATGTACCAGCTGGTTATTTGCAATAATTGTGGCCTGGCTTTTTAAGGCAGTCAGTAACGCTTCTCATTCTTCCTTCGCCTCGCTTAATTGCTCCTCCCATACCAACTGGAGAGGTCTCTGCCCTTCTGCTAATTGGGCTATCATATCGGCGAGGGATGGTTTTTCTCCCATTACGGTCCCTTGTCTGTTGGGGAGACTCCTTCAAGATCCCACTTCTGACACCACTGTGACAGGGGATACCGTAATGTCGACTCGTAGCCGGTGGTATGCTGTGAAGGTTGTCTTTATTTTGATAGTATCAATGGTGCATAGTTTATAATCTTGGTTTCTTCTTTGGTCTGTTATTTGGAATTCACAAGGTGTTCAGCTTCATCTTTTTTTCTCTTCGTTCCAGTTGGATTCTCAGGAGGCGCATGTGGGAAAAAGAAGAGAAACACAACTGTTGGTGGAATGGTAAGATTCTCTTGGTTCTCTTTTCTCTCTTGTTCCTTTTCTTACACTGATTAATCTTTTCCCTGATCTTTTCTTGTTTACTGTTCTTTCTCTTTGAATCTTGCTCCCCTTCTCTGGGTCTGACCTTTTCTGAAGTACTTTTTGTCTGTCTTCTACTTTTCTGAGCTTTCTTCTTTTTCTTGCTATTTTTCCTCTGGCTCACTTTGACTCTTCTGAGGTTCTCTTATCTCTCTTCCTGTCTCTGTCCCTCTTCCTTCTAGTCGCTGTTCTTCTTAATGTTAACAAAATTAAAAAAATTACAACAAAATTCAGCCGTCTTGGCTTTACTTGTTAACTTTAGTGCAACAGAAAAACAAAATAAACAACGGTTTGGACATCCTCATGTCTTGCAGGGTTTCTGTTTGTTTTCCTTTGTTTGTTATTAAGAAAACGGTTTTATGCGACTTTCTCAACCCTAAATCTCTTTTTATTTTTTTTATGGTTTAAACACAAAAACAAACATATGGGAAAAAGGAACAAAACTGACCCAAAACCCTGAGACAGCAAATAACGAAACAACCAAAAATCCTACTACCAATCCTACAATTAGTGTTCAGTGTGCAATTGGTATATCTGGCTCCCGCCTCACACCACTTACACAGTAGATCCATCCACCGTGGGACCGTACCTGCAAGGGCATGCTCTCCCCAGAGCGTGGCCGGATTCTCGGTGTTGCCACCTCCTGGTCCTCCTATCCCGGCCTCGGAGAAGGCTCTACCGGTGTCGTGTGCCGCTTGCTGAGTCGAGGTCCTGCGGTGCTGGTCTCTGGATTCGGACGGTTCATCAGAATTCTTCAGCCATTTCCCACGATCCTCCTTCTCCTCCTGTCCAGGCTCCCCGTGGTCTTCCTTGCTTTCCTCTCCTCCTTGCCGCCTCCCAGACGCCCTGATGAGGGATTTCCGGATCCCTCCTTCACCCGGAAGTCGCTCTGGTTTGGAGGATGACAGCAGTACCTCAGGGTCAGGCAGGCCGGAGCCACAGGTGCCCCTGGGGTACTGCGAGGCAGACGCCGTGTCGGTCAGCCCGTTACAGTCCCCCAGCCTTCTCTTTAATCAGTGGGAGGGCCCATGACATGCTATAAAAGCACCCCTGATTCCCCACAGCGCGGGACACACAAACTCAGTTTTGTCTGCCTGGGGTGGAACTTCATTTCCCAGCCTACTCTTTGATCAGCGGGATGGGCCATGACATCCTACAAACACTCTCCTGATTCCCCACAGTGAGGGATGCTCAAACTGAGTTTTGCCTGCCTGGTGCCTGGAGTGCTAGGGTGGGACTTCGTCCCTCAGCCTGCTCGCTCGTTGATCAGTGGGAGGGGCCCTGTCATACTACAAAAGCTCTCCTGATTACCCGCAGTGTGGGATGCACAAACTCAGTTTTGCCTGCCTGGTACCTGGAGGGCTGAGGTCGGACTTCAGGCCCTCCCTCCTCTCTGAGCAGCAGGAGGGGCCATGATGTGCTACAAAAGTTCCCCTGATTCCCCGCAGCATGGGACGCGTGTGGGACACACACGGGATCATGCCCGGGCAAAGCAGGCCTGTCTTAGTCCGTCATAGGCCGGAAAAGGCCAGATCGGGCCAACACGCTAGGCCTGGTCATCTTGATTAACATTTGCTGTTGGCTTTCCTCCGTAACTCCTAACACTTTAATTTAGTGTAACAATATATTATTTTTCCCATGTTTCACCACCATGGACAAAATGAAAGCTGCTACTAGTAGTCAGCAGTAAGGCAGGGCGTCCTTATGTGAATCCTCTATCTCAAAATAACTCTGCACAGAAATGCAGGTTATTTCTTCAGAGGTACAAAAGATAGAGGAAAGGATTGGCACAGTACAGAAGCAAGCACAAAATCCCCCTTTGGAACCAACAGTAATTACTACCAACAATGCTCCATCACCTCAGTCTCCATCTCTGCCCAATCAAGTCACCTTGCCCATTGTGGAGGGAGGGGCCCAACTGCTAAATGAGGCATGTCCAGTAGCCATTTCCCAGATTCCATTGTGTGGGGAATTTTGCAGAGAACTTCCAGGAGGGGAAATCTCCCACTCTTAAAGTCCACCTATGAAAAAGAGCAGGGGCACGAAAAAGAGAGCTCCCATAAAACAAAAAGCTAACTCTACTCGTAGTATATCGAGCAACACCAGTATCCAGAAAACAGTCTCCAGGGAAACGGTTACTGGAACAGAACTGTCCTTGAACTGAGACTTTGCTTTGCCTGACGTTCTTAAAGACTTCCTTTCCAAAACTGAGGCAACTATTGATTACTTTTATGGAAAACGTGAGTGGAAACCTACTAATTTGCTTAAGAAGAAACTGGGTAAATTGGCTATTTCACCAATAGGCTCCCCCATCATCGAATGAAGCAACTCAAGGCCCCAGTCTCCTTGGCTCCCAATCGGATAATCCGCCAAGTAAGTCTACGGCCATAGCTCCTTAGCTCAAGTTGGCCGGGATCAGGGAGGGCCTATACCTTCAGCCAGAACAAATGTTAATTACCATAGAACTCAAATGGCAGCAGGTGTAGTTTCGGATGATAGTTTATCAGAGACCCACAGCCTCAATTTGGTCATGACCACTTACAGCTCTCGCCTGCTTGTGCTCCTTATGTTACTGTGCTGGGAAACATTCCTACATCAAATTCACGTTTTGCTGAAACTGGTGATTGTCTGAAGTGTAAAGCAGCTAATTGGCTTCAGCAAAAATCAAGGTTGCATATGAATTTAAATACGAGTATCATTTATACACGGATAGTGAGTTGGATAGGTAATTCAGCAAAGGATAGGAGTGGAGATTGTATGGTAGTAAATTTTAGGAACCCTAACCTGGTGTGTGCGTTATTGCATTGCTTGCCATTTATGCAGGGCAATCGAGAAGGCATACATGCATATCCACTTAGCCATGCCTATACATTAGGTGACGCGCTTCCTGGGAACCTCATACCTACTCATGGTGATCAGTCCTTGTCCCAAGCCAACAACATGCGTGCAATGTCCCTGGGAGCTCCTGTTTTGATCCTTTAAGTAATATGGACTCAAATGATCGAGCGGATAGGTCAGGGTCATTGCAGCAACAGGGCCAGGTTCGTTCTCTTTAGAGTATAAACCCACACATAAACACGGGTTTACAGACAAACGGACACGGAAAAATCCCTGATGAATTTTTTCCATTAGCTGAATCTAAACATATAAACCTAATTTCTTGGAATACTGCAGGCACCCCTTCTAACTTAGAAAACCGTGATTGGGTACATTTTGTGTCATCCTTTGATATAATATGTTGCCAAGAAACATGGTCGGCAAAACCCCTTTACTTAAAAGGGTATGATGCATTATCACAGTTAGGTGTACCTCCTGCAGCAGGCAGAGCAAAAGGCGTTCTCACCACCTTTGTATTGCTCAACCTAATAGGCACAAAAGCTCTCAAATTGTGTAGTTTGAAGCACGATTTCGCTTTTTCTGGAGATATACTAGTTAGGCCTAAGAAGGATATCTCTACTTTCACTGTCCCCATGGGGATTAGTCAGACTGATTTTATACTAATTACCGCAGAACATTCATCTTTTCTCCTTGATATTAAAATCATCCCTAGGTGTGATAGTGACCATAATCCCCTTTCTATCCATTTAAATTATCAATCTGGTAATATGACAGAGAAGTTATCCCAGGAGCTAATTATTTAAAAATAAGGGGTTACGACGGAAATGGGCAAAAGTAAATTAGAATTTTATCAAACAATTGTAAATGAGAGTTTGCAGTCTGTTCCAAGTTGTCTGAAAGATGCTGTAGAGCCAGTAGACCTTCTAGCAGGATTTGATAATGTATGTAGAACAGAGGCAAATCGTTTACCAAAGCCTTTAGTGTTCTCAAACTCGACGACCGGTTTACTAATGCATGTACCAGCACTCACTGAAATTAACCTGCTTAGTAGGCGAATTCACACACAGAGGCAAGAGTTGATTACAGGAAAGCCTCAGAAAATAGGAAAAGAGAAATTAGGACCAAAGCCTGGGGCGACCCTATCTGTGCTGCAAATGCGGAAGATTCAGCAAAATTATGGGCAGTAGTGAATCACAGTTTTTTCTAAGAGTCAGAGGCTCCTTGGGAAGAATATTTAATTCCCGGGGATGAATGGGCGTCCCATTAAACAAGTGTATTTCAAGATATTACTACCTCACACTTTATAGATCCAATGAATATAAAATCAATGCAGCCTGTTTGTCAGTAATTATATGCCAGATGGGGTCCCTTCGGAATTTTTAAAATCAAATATAGCACTATGGGCACCCCTGTTAACAAATAGGTTGGGGTGCACAGTTGCTTGCTTCATCCCGCCCTCATGGAGGACAGCAACAATCGTTCCTATTTTCAAGAAAGATGATAGATCATAACTGTCTGTTATGGACCTGTCTCTTTGGTAGATTTCAATGCGAAAATACTGGGGAGGGTAATTTTGTCATGCCTTGAAACCCGGGCCACTGAAAACTAAATATTATCAGAAGCACAATTTATCTTCAGACCAGGCATTGAGGCTGTCGATTAGGCCCTAAATCTGCATGTTATAGCTAAGAAGTATGTACTTGTTAAGAAAGAGACTCTACACATGGTCTTCATAGATCTCACTAGCGCCTTTGACTTGGGTAATAGTGCTACATTATGGCAGGTTATGGGGAATATGGGTGTGGCTCAAGATCTGTTAGATCTGATGAAGCGCTTACACCAGGACCTCACAATTTAGTTTCGATATGGTCACCTGGGAGAGAAGACAACTCACATTAGATCAAATAGAGGAGTGAGACAGGGGTGTATTATGGCCCCCTTTTTATTTCCCTTATATATTAATGGGGTCAGTAAACACCTAATAGATAAAAGTAGGGATATGCCAAAGATCTGGGATCATCACATACCTATCCCGTTAGAAGTGGATGATGAGGTCGTAATGGTCAAATGGTTTACAGATTTTATTAGATTTATTCCCATCCTTTATGGATTCTCTCTACTTGAAAGTAAATTGGCCAAAATATATACCATGACTTGTGAGAGTTCCTCCTAAAAAATTAAGACCTTCTTTGTGGGGAGGGCGCAATACGCATAGAGAAGGTAAATTATTTCAAATATTTGTTCATTATCTTTAGTTCAACTCTTAGCTGAAATAAGCTTATTTCACCCAAAACTCAACAATTGGGAAAGATCAGAGGCTATTTTTAGGTTTGTGAGGAAAGCGATATATAAACCCATTGCTGGAATGCTCAGCTTACATAGGAGTAGGTGTGTATCTGCTGGGCTTTATGGTGTGGGCGTTTGGGGTTTTGGGACTGCCTATCTGCTCCAACATCAGAAAAACTCCTTTGCATACCTTCGTACCTAGCTATACAGCTACTATCATTGTGCATGAGGAACTGGGTCTCCCCAATTTTGATGATCAAAGAAAGCTGGCCCCGCTTTTGATTTGGATTGGGTGCTGGGTAAATCCAGAGGCAACTCTGGTTAGGTCTTGCTTACTTGATTGTTTAACTTTGGATGGTGCTAATGATATCTCATGGATTGCCTCTATACAGAAAATCTGCAGGGATATCGATAGGCGGTTGTTGCTACACACTCACAAGAATGTAACTCTGTGGCAGTGATTAAATCCACTTCCAGATCCCCAGAACCATATTTGACTTGGATAGAAAATACATACCAACGTTATTCAGGCTAAAAAAATACATTTTAAAGTAGCCTTTCCTTCTCAGGAAGCATGGCATGGCACGCTTCCTCCGTTAGCACAAGGCATGAGTCATTTGTATTATATTTTGCCCATTATTTTCTGCCCCTAGACAGTCTTTTTAAATTCTAATATGGCGCTGTTTTAGGCTGAGAAACTACATATTCGGCCTTGAGTTTTTGCAAACATTTTCAACTCCAGGCCTCTGTTTAGCTGTTTTAAACTTACTTACTAAAGCCATGAAAATTAGGGAATGTTATGAAGCCATATCGCTGGTATAGGGATAGCGCGTTAGCCTAAACTCAAACGGATTTTGTGTTTTACTGAATATGTATTGATTTTAATCATTCTTAGCTGTATATTGTGTTGTTTTATTTGTTTTTGCATAGGAACCAATACAAACAAACTACAAGAGGTACATTTGATATACATTCAAAACATGCTCGTCAACTTCTAACACCAATAAATGCATGCAGCTGTCAATAAAACATGATTCACAGGGTCCACTGAGCAGGCCGTTAACCTTGCATCATTATCTCTGTAGCTACTAGATCGGACCTGGATGTCGCGTACCTTCCATTTATCAATTTCTTAAGGATGGGCAGTATGCAGGATTGAGGATAGTGTTCTATAGCTTCAGGTATTGCAAGCGTGGTTGGCTATTGACGTTGTAGGCCCAGATGCCCATCTCATTGGTGATGAGGTGGTGGCAGATGCCTGAGAAGTGTGGGATTGGGGTATGTTGTGATCGTGTAGATATGAACGAAATGGGCCCCAAATGTCACTGGGTTGGGAGCGCAGCGACTTTAAATCCCAGTATGAGTCTAGTTGTTCCTGGCTCTATGTGACACCATGTATCCAGACAATAATCATATGAGCAGGGTGCGTTCACAGTGCATGGCCACTCTCCGCTTTGCTAGCAGAAGTAGCATGGATATAAGGCATCTACTCTCAACATGTACTTCCTTAACATAGCCCAATAATGCTACCAATGATGTCCGGGAGAGGTGGTGTCCCGTCATTTCTTGTGTGATATAAAAATCTCCCCCCAGAATGTCATAATTCGGGGACATAATCAAGCCAGATGCAGAAAGGAGGCTTCCACGTCTATGCATCTGATGCAGCTTGTTTCTGAGATTAGACATATTTTAAATAGGTGTAAGGGATAGCGGTAGAGGCCGTGCTGATAATTGAAGTGGATGAGGTGGAGTCTATAGTCTGGGGAAAGGTGTTCCAGTTGACTGCAGCAATAGCCCGATTGTTCATCAGTGAGTGTGGTAGATAGGTCCTCATCCCATCGGGCTCTAGATCTGGATGCCGAGGGCGAAGCAGAAGCTAGGGTGGATGTATAGAGGTGGCTGATCTGTGAGCTCGGTGATGGGACGTAAGCACAATTTTTAGGAATGACATTGTGAGCAGTGCAGATGGGAAAGTGTGGTGTAGGGTGCGACATGCTGCTCGAATTTGGTAATATGTCAGAATGTCCAGTGGGGTGTTGCATATGCCCTCTAACTCGGAATATTAAGCAAGGAAATGGCTGCTAGGGTATAAACATTGCGCTTGAGTGCTTGTGCTCTGATGCTGGGTTCCTGAAGGGGCGGGAGAGTTGGGTTATTTAACAGGGAGATGAATGGTGTGTACAGTAGAGGCCGTCCAGCACGTTTGCGCAGCTCCTCCCATGCCCAGCAAACAAAAGTAACAGTGTCAATATCAGCTCTGGGCAACTTATAAGGACTGAATAGCACCGTCTTGAGAGGGCATGGTGCAGATCTGTCCGCCTCAATAGCAACATGTGGTTGAAACAGGGTGGGATGCACACAAAAGTGCAGGTATTGAGCTTGTGCGCAGTATGCCTGACACGCCTAGCCCCCCCTTTGCCAGCTGTAAAGCAAGGAGTTCCCAGGATACTTGAGGTTATTTGCCTGCCCAAACCAGGGTACTTAGGTTGGATTTTAAATGCTTGCAGAAGGCGATGATCAAGGGGATAGGCATACTAAGGAAAAGATTTAGGAATTTGGGGAGGACCACCATCTTTGCTATTGCAGTACGGCCTGTAAGGGAGAATGGCAAGCAGGTCCATAGTAGTATCCTATCCTCCAGCCAGTTCATAGTCCTTCCATATTTTGCTTGCCACAGAGTGGCAACATCATGACTAAGCCAAATGCTAAGATATCGGACTGGCTCTGCAGCCCACTGAAGGGGGAACTCAAAAGGGAAGGGCTGAGTCTCGTCCATGAGGGGAAATAGCATCGATTTTCCTCAGTTTATTTGGATCACTGAATAGCACTTTTTAGATGAAAATAGCGAGTTTTGAGAGCACGGATCTCTTGTTCAAGGTTAGCCAGCGACGTATGGATGGATTTTAGAACTACTGCCTGCTGAGTGATACATTCGCCTCTTATGACCACCTTAAAGTCCTCCCACAGCATGGAGGGCTAGGCAACAAAAACTCCACAATCCCCTTATGAATCCCTTTGCGGAATGCGTTGTCCCGCAGCGCACCCAGGGGCAGGAGCCAGGAAAAAGGGCCTGAGTGTGGATTAGGGTATGGGGGTGATGGGTGACCCCAGCCAACCAAGTCCTCACCTCAGAGGACACTAACCAAAAATGTATATGGGACCGTGATCTGTGGTACATGGAAATGTATGTTCCGTCAAGTGCATGCAGGTGTGTAAGTCTCCAGATTTCCTGTAGCTGATTATCTGCCATGATCGTGTGGAGCATTTTTGAGGCATGTGGGTGGAGATCCCTGGGCCACCTGATCTAACACATTGGTCCTCCAATACGACTTTGAAGTCTCCACTCCAAATGATGTCCCGTGGAACAAGCCCCAGCATCCTAGACCATAGTACAGAGTAGAATTCCGGATCAGCAGCATTTTATTTTATTACTCAAAACAGGATTAAATTATTATTTTTACTGCAGTGAAAAATCAACACAAGGCTGCAATCTTGATCAGTCAGTTGAGTCAGTTGAGTTTGGTTGCATTTTTTGGAAAACTAGTAAAGATGATTCTCTTTGTACTTGCTAGGCTTCTTCAGAACTTTCAATTCTACGAACAGTACAGGGGAATTGATTTTTTTGCCTAGTTCCCTTCCAAAGACTTACTGGTATAATTGCTTCATGATGAAGACATGGAGCTGATTTTTAAACACATCAGAGGAAAACTAACATCCTGCAGGAAAGGATTCTATGACATATTTTGGTGAACTTTCCTGGTAAGTCAGTCAATATATTTCAGTAAGAAATATAAAACATATTGACATTTGATTTATATTTTTAGTTGAATAATAATTATTTAATATTTTATGTGTTTTTAGGAATTAATGTAAGAATTGTGTTACTTTACTATATCTTTTGTAGTCAGCATTATATGTGAGTCACGTTTTGTTATGCGTGATTGTATGCTGTATAGTCTTCTCTGATCAGTGTGAAGTTGATAGATAAACAGGTGAAGTTAGAAATACAGAAACAAAGCTGGTAAGTCTGCAACATCTTTCAAATTCATTTTCTAGTTTTACTAGGCAGATTCCAAAAGGTTCATTGGTATTGCTGGCCTGTTGTTCATCTCTTTCTGTTTAAAACTTATTTGATTACATGGGACGATGTATTGGGAGAGTAGTGTAATGTCGATATGCGCAAAGGGAGGTTAGTGGGAGTTAGATGGATGGTTGGGCAAGCAGCATCTGCAATGGCAAGGCTTGAGCGTGCTTTTTGCTGGGGTCCACTCCTCTTGGCTTCTGGGCCTTGTCTAATCCCATTTTCACTCTCATACCCCACTCCCAAATTGCAGATAACCCCAAGATGATAATAGGTGGAGCCAATACTTGAATGTTTTATTTAGTATGTGCCATTGAAGAAGGGACCAACCACATCGATGTTGGCCATAGCTTACACATGCAGTAGAGCCAGAATGGTTAGGCCGTTTACTTTCTGCAGTGAAACACAAGCAGCAGATGATGTGTGGCTGTCACCTGAAATGGTCTAGTCTGGCATATTATTTTCTGACAGCTCACAAAGTGCTGAAAAACCATCAGTCTTGGGATGATGCAAGACAGCAATAGGTTTGCTGTAGAAAGATAATTGATAAAAAAATACTTTATAAGTTAACAAAAACCATTGAAATAATAAGCCAAGTTAGCAATACCAGGGGTGATCTTGCCCATTCCCCCAAAACCCTCTTCTGTTAACATACAAAAGCACTTCGATTCGGTAAAATGCAGGTGCGAAGGTGTTGAGTAAACATACACATACTAAGAGAAACACCCAGAAACAACTCTTAGGCAGAAAATCCTACTATCCTTTTTGACATGGCGTATCACATTTAGGGCCTTATTATGACCTTGACGGAGGGGTTTCCTCCATCACAAATGTGACGGTAATCCCGTCCGTCGTTTTACGATCCTCATTGGATATAATAGGATCATAATACGGCAGACGGGATATTCGCCACATTTGTGATGGAGGAAACCCCTCCGTCAAGGTCGTAATAAGGCCCTTAGTCTTTGCAAGACGAGATATTGTACTCACAATCCCAGAGTGCAATACCCCATAGTAGAAACATCTAAAGCCCGGGGGCGATTCCTAGACTGTGATCCTAGTGTCAATTACGACCTTACATATCATGTTTAGACTTTACAGGCGGAATTTCCCGACGTTAAAACAATAATTCGTCAAAATAAAACAACATGATCATAAAATTATCTCCATCCCTCACACTCCATGGCATAGGAAGACAGCCCCTGCTCCTTTGTTATCGGGAGCAAAGGGGTAGAGACAAGGGAAATAAAGATTCAGAGGAATTGGACTAGCCTGATTGTAGTATGCTTAGGAATGTGGAACTCCTAGGAGTGGGATTAGAATCTTGTGATGTCATGCTGTTGTGAGAGAGCTGAGGAGTGGAGCTGGCGGTTGGATCTTGGCTGGATGGGACCTCCTGTTTATTGGAATAAAACCTCTTTGTGAACTACGTGCTTTTCAACATCTTTATTTCATCTGGAAGGACTTCTTAAGATATCACACTGGCGACGAGCGTGGGATGTTTCAGCCCTCTTCTTCATCTAATCGGTTGGTTACCTGGAGGTCTCAACAAAGGACTGTGATTCAGAGTTGGACAAACAAGAAAAGGTGACTTTCGTTTTTTTTTCCTCTAAAAAGAAAAGTTTTTTTTCGGTGTTCACTTGTTCTCATTTTTCCCTGGAAACCCGCTTTGTTGTTGTTTAAAGGGAGAACCACGCGCGCTAGCTCACGTTGCGTTTTTTTTTAACTAAAGAGCTGAGCGCGCGCGCAGCTCCCTGCGTGCGCTTCGTTTCAGCTCTGCTCAGCTGTGGACGCGTTACCATGGAAACGGCACAGTTGCGGCTGCGCCTCAGTTCACGGTAACAATTGTTTCAACCCATAATCTTCGTGTTTCTTGGCGTTTATTTACAAAGTAGCCAGTCAGCTGCACGGCAGCTCAAACACACAAGTTTTCGTGTCCGTTGTTTCAGGCAATTATCAGGACCTTCTGTAAGAAAAAAAATAGACCATCTGTTTATTTTACCAGCACGAAGGCACCGTATGTCCCTGTCTAAAACAGACTGTGTGTGTAAAGGATTCAGAGACAAGAGTTTGTGGTTTGCAACACGTGATTATGCAGAATGTTACTGCGCCTTCGTTTTTTTGGGCTTTGCCAGGAGAACCTCCCATTAAATGGCAAAAGTGGAAGAAAGCTTTTGAGAGGTACGCAAAGGTATGCGGTGCATCTCTTAGCATTGAAAGGAAAACTGCATTATTATTACATTGTCTAGGGTCAGAGGGTCAGGAAGTTTTTGACAATCTTCCAGACATATTTGACGAGAACCTAAATGAGTATGAGACGTGCATAGAGAAGTTGGATAGACATTATCTCCCAAAGGTTAGCACCATACTCGAGAGATACCACTTTGGCAGGAGAAACCAAGAAGAGTGTGAAACTGTGGAGAGTTATGTTACAGCTCTTAGGAAACTCGCATCATCGTGCAAATTTGGGCCGCTTCTGGATGGGAGAATCAGGGATCAGTTTATGCAGGGCTGCAACATAGAGAAGGTCAGAGAGGAAATCTGGCAAAAGGATGATCCAACACTAGATGAAGTGGTAGTACTGGCAAAGAAGATTGAGCATTCTCTCAAATGTGTTGAGGCTATCAAGAAAGAGGAGAACAAATGTGATTCTGTACATCTCATCAAGAGTCATGGAGACAAACAGGATAACACTCTAAAACAAAGTTATAGGAAGGAACAGAGAAGCTTTCAAGGGAAATGTTTTCGTTGTGGCAAACAGGGCCACATGGCGAATGATAAGAGTTGCCCTGCCATTAGAGTAACATGCAACATATGCAAAAAGAAAGGCCATTTTGCAAGCGTTTGCAGAACCAAAAGTAGGAAAGGAGGTATCCATGAAGTTAATGATGACTCAAATAGCGTGGATGGAGATGATTTTGAGTGCGGCCAAATTATTCTACAAGTCGGCAATGGAAGGCGAGGACCCATCGATGAACTCTTGGTAGATGGCGAAAGAACTAAGGTTCTTTTTGACTCAGGAGCAAAGATTACTATCATATCGAAAGAGTTCTACGTAGGAAAACTCTTAAACAAAGTCAAGTTATACAAACCTGATATTATTCCCCGTGCTTATGGTGGAAAACCTATCAAACTGTATGGGTACTTTAGAGGTTTACTGCAGTTCAAACACAAGTTCATCAATGCAAAGATATATGTTTCAAAAGAAGGGGATAGTATCCTGAGTTGGTTTCATCAGAAAGAACTTGAAGTGATACTTGATCCTAATAGTGTTCCTCCTGTGAAGATCAAAGATCAAAATGAGATAAATGAGATTAAGGAACATGATGAGTCTAGTGGCCAGCAAATTAAAAAAGACTGTGGCTTTGTGGAGTAACTAAAATTGAAGGTTCCTCTTGTGTTTCAAAACAAATTAGGGTGTCTTCGGAACTATTCTCATCATATACAACTCAAGGAGGGAGCTAAGCCGGTGTGTAGTAAAGTTCGTGGTGTACCGGTGGCCTTGCGAGAAGAAATGAAGGTAGAACTGGAAAGACTTCAGAAAGAAGGAATTATTGAGGAGATTGAAGGGACTGAATGGTTGGCACCAGTCGTTGCAGCCAGGAAGGCAAATGGCAGTCTACGCTTGTGTGTGGACTTAAGAGAACTAAACAAAAACGTGATAGTGGATAGATATCCCCTGCCGAACATTTCAGATATGTTGATGTTGTTACAAGGAGCAAAGGTTTTCTCTACCATAGACTTAACATCAGCGTATCATCAAATCAGACTAACTGAAGAATCTAAGAATCTTACTGCATTTGTAACGCCTTTTGGAACATTCAGATACACTAGGTTGCCATTCGGCCTGATTTCTGCAGCATCAGTCTTTCAAAGAATGTTGGAAAGAGTTTTGAAGGAATTTGAGGGTGTAAGAATATATCAAGATGATGTTTTGGTTTTTTGGCAAAGATGATGCTGAACATGAAGAGAGAGTGTGTGGAGTTTTGATGAGGCTGGGATAGTGTGGCCTAACCATAAAGATGGAGAAGTGCAAATTCCAGAGGGAATCCATTGAATATTTAGGTCACATGGTCACGGGAGACGGTATATCACCAAAGAGAGAACTAGTAGACACCATTAAGAATTTACAGTCTCCTTCAAATAAGGAAGAGTTGATGAAGTTTATTGGAATGGCGGAGTACTATGGGAAGTTTATCAAAAATTTTGCAGACATTTGTGTGAATATGAGGAGGTTGTTACGAAAAGATGTGGAATTTGTGTGGTGTGAGAGAGAATTCAGAAACATCAAGGAGAAGTTAGTTTATGCTCCCAAGCTTAAAAATTTCAACCCTAATCTCCCTTCAGTTCTAATTACTGACGCCAGTGCGAAAGGTCTTGGGGCTGTGCTTCAACAAGGTAATCATAAGAGTGAGGAAGTGGTTTTGTTTTTGTCACGAGCTTTGAAAAATGCTGAGCTGAATTACTCGGTTATAGAGAAAGAAGCATTGGCAGTGCATTGGGCCGTGAAGAAACTTAAAAACTTACTGTGGGGCAGCAAATTTGAAGTCAGGACTGATCATAAACCACTTTGTGAAAAATATAAGAGAAAAGGGGTTGATGCGATATCAAGCAGGATCACAAAGTGGGTGATATTGTTACAGGATTTTGACTTTGAAGTGAAATACATTCCTGGAGTGCAGAACATGGTTGCTGACACATTATCAAGGTTAGTGCAGTCGACAGGTAATGGTCAGGGAAGCGATGATGATTCAGACGGTGAAAAAGTGTGTGAAATAGGAGGGAGTAGTTTTGATGACAGTGACAATGTGGTGACAGAAGAGAGATGGAGGAGAGAATGCTCTTTGGATAGTACAGTAGTAGAAGTGCTTTCCTTGCTAGAGAAAGATTGGCGAAACAAGAATTTTGGGAGTGTAGAGACACAGAAGTTTTGGCATGTTAAGGGGGAGTTATCAAATAAAGACGGCCTACTGTTTAGGGGCACGAGGTTAGTTCCTCCTAACACGCTTAGACAGGAGCTTATTTCCCTTGCCCATTCGGGTCATCAAGGAATTTCCAAAACCAAAGGGCGTTTGCGATTGACATATTGGTGGCCAGGAATGGACAGGCAGGTGGAGAGAACTATTAGGGAGTGTTTGCAATGTGCAATGAGTGAGAAAACAGTCAAACCCAAGGTTCAACCCATGGAAATTAGGGAACGCCCCTCCCAACCCTGGGAAGAGGTTGCATAGACATTCTGGGGCCCATTCGTGGTGGGGGTGTAGACGTTTATCTCCTCGTGCTGATAGATGTTTTTTCAAGGTGGCCAGAGATCAAATTTACCAGAGGTATTGAGACGAGGCATGTAATTGAGTTTCTGAAGGAGGTGTTTGGGAGAGAAGGGTTTCCAAAATGCATCCTCACCGATAATGGTGTACAGTTGGTGTCTAAAGAAATGGAACGGTTTTTAGCGGACTGTGCCATACGACACAAGAAATGTGCTCTTTACCATCCAGAAACCAATGACATGGTAGAGCGTTTCAACAGGGTGTTGAAAGAAACTATTGTGTTAGCCAAAGACAATGGTATGGATTGGAAAAAAGAAGTTATCAAAAGGATTGAGGCTTACAGGGTTACCCCGCACTCCACCACGGGAAAAACGCCTTTTGAATTACTTCGATCCAGACACCCAAATACCTTAGTAGCTCCCAGTTGGGTGAACGACATGGAGTCAAGGTCAGGAATGATTGTGTCAGATGACAACTGGAGAGAGTGTGAATGGAAGAAAGTAGAAGCTAGAAAGAGATATTTTGATTCATAGAAATCAGCACGAGTAACCGATGTTAAAGTAGGAGATTGGGTACTTATTCGTGGCCCGGTCAACAAAGGCAGAGGTACACATAAATCTAAGCCCGTAAGGGTGGTGAAGTTATTTAAGAATGCTGTAAGAACAGAAGACTCTAAGATGTGGAATCTCAATAGAGTGGTGGTTCTCAAAAGTAAAATGTTCAATTAATTCTGTTTTTTTAATTTTGTTTTTTTAATTTTCCATTGTGGTTGTTGCTTTCCTTTTAACCTCTTTGTTTTGTTGTTGGTTAAAGGGGGGAGGTGTGTAGTATGCTTAGGAATGTGGAACTCCTAGGAGTGGGATTAGAATCTTGTGATGTCATGCTGTTGTGAGAGAGCTGAGGAGTGGAGCTGGCGGTTGGATCTTGGCTGGATGGGACCTCCTGTTTATTGGAATAAAACCTCTTTGTGAACTACGTGCTTTTCAACATCTTTATTTCATCTGGAAGGACTTCTTAAGATATCACACTGATGTTTAACATTCCAATACTTGGATCAAATGCTGACATGACCACTGGCCTACAGGACTGAACTCCTAGAGTGTTAAATTCCTCTCTCAGTAGGTCCCTTCTCTGTCTTTGGAGAACTGGACATATACAGACCACATGGATCAATGTCTCACTCGTCTGGTGGCATAATCTGCAATCCTGGGTTTGTATCTCAGCCTCCTTTTTCCATTTAGGTAAAAAATCAAGTGTTGGAAGAACTCCCAATCTATGCCATAAAAGGCTCTGTTTATATTTCAAGGGTAAAGGAGCAGACAGAATGGGTGGTTCCGTACCCAGTCTATACGAGTTTAAAACCAACCATCCATGAGATCTTTTGGATAGCTCTTCCATATCTCCTAGCCAGCTTAAGATTTTAGCTTATTTATTTACTGCTTTATTAAAGGCAAAGGACTGCAGTGATTTACCCGATAATTTACCCAGCTCCAACTGTGAAGTACAAAATGCTCCTTGAAATTACTATTACCCCTTTCAAAATTATTTTCCTCCCAGACTAGGGTAGCTAGTGTTCCCTTAGTAGCATGACTTAGTTTATAGCAAGCCTTAGTAAAATCAGCCAACCTATCCAGGGACTGCTTTACTAGGAAAAATTCCAATCTAATTTGGGCCGGCGAAGCCGATCTGGGTAGCCAAAAGACTTGCTTATACGATTTAATTAATAGCCTATCTAACAGGGCCACTTCCTCTCCCCTCATTATGTCTGTACCATAGGAGAGAGTAGGTAGTCATTTGGTTCTCATAACTATGGTCATCGGCTTGAGAGGGCGCCCAAGGATTGGTTTTGCTAAATTCCCAAAAGCACGATTTAATGGTTGGGCCTTCTCCCTAATTAGTACTCTGTGGCCTGCGAATGTACCTTTTGAGTCAAACCTGATCCCCAGATATGTATATGCTGCCACTTCCTCTATATGGCACCCATTCAAATACCACTTACGAGATATAGAGGGTTTACGGTTAAGGGGGATTATTTTAGTTTTATCTTGATTCATTTCCAGATCGTTGGCCTGCACATATCCTCATAAACTGACCAGGAGCTTCTGTAGACCTACTTAAGAGTTGCTAAACAGAACCAGGTCATCTGCGTAAAGCAGGTTAGATATTTGGCTGCCGCCAACGGAGGGGGAGTGGGCTTGCTGGTTGTCTAAAACTGGAGATAAATTTGATATATATAGATTAAAAAGGAGTGGAGCTAAAACACAACCCTGCTTCAATCTGGATGAGGTCCCAATAGACCTAAATAGGTGGGTGCCATCCCCAAGTTTAATTTTTACCCAGGTATTTGAATAGAGCATAACAATGGCATTCAATAAATTTGCTAGAAGCCTCTATTGCTGTAATTTTGCCCACAGTTTGTTTCGAGGAACACAATCAAACACTGTTGCAAAATCCACAAAGCACACATAAAGGGGCATCCCTGTAGCCTTTGCTCTGTTAACTATTAAACTAAGAGCCATAAGATTAGTTTGGGTGCCCGGCTTTTTAGTAAAAATTTGCCGGTGGTGATGCATAATATAGTTTTGCTCATAGGGTTTCTTGTTTTGATTTTTCGAAAAGCCAAATGTCCCATTTTAGGAGCTTCCTTTCTTTCCGTAGAGATTTTAAGATGGATCCGTCTTACTGGTATTTCCGCAGTTGCCTCAAAAGCCTATTCACTACGGATTTCCTCAACCGTATTGCACAAGGCATATGTGTGTTGTTCCTAGGTCCCATATATGCACCCTTAGACCTGCCCTTTGCCAGAGATTGATTAACAAGGCTTTTGAGAGAGTTTCCCATATGGAAACTACATTCCAAGGTTCATTCGCCAAGCTTTCCAGGGTCATGACTGCTTCCTCCGCTTGTGTTTTAACAGAACGGGAACTCCATTTTAGTCTCTTTAAATTTTCAGAACGGAGCTCACCCTTAAGTAGATTCAATTCTTCCTGGATACGTTTTTTGCTCTGAACTGTGGTTATTTGTGGGTTATGGTCGCTACCTGGATGATCTTGTATTCTAAAATCACTCACAAAATGAAATAAGGAAGTAATTACCAGGGTATAGTCTAGGTGGGAAACCACCTTTTCCGAAGTTCTTGTCCAAGCAGGCGGAATATCCAATGGTAGCCGACCATTCAACGCAAAGGGACCTGCTAACTCACAGGGCTTAATAAACTTTTCACCAATTTTATCTTTCTTCCTCTGAAGAAGCAGAGTTTGAGTAGGCAGTGGGACTGCTGTTTGCAAGTGACCCTCACTTGGTGAATGAAATAGATTAAGATTAAAATTGCCTGAGACAAGCCAGTGGACAACGTTGAATGAGTTTTTTATATGAAGCAGATGATCTAGAAGTTTATTGGCTTCCACCTTTTTCTCTTTAGGATTAAAATAAACGTTAGTTAAAATCAGAGGATCCTGTATGTCTTTCGCTCAGTCATGGCTGATCTCCTTCCTGCAAGTCTTGCATCTTGGCCTTAAGTCTAGTGCTAATGTAAGTTGCTAATCCTCCTTTAGCCCTTCTAAAAGTATTAGGATTTACTGCAGGCTTACTAAATTCCACATACCCGATTAAACGGAGACTCATTTGTGCCCATGTTTCCTGCAGCATTATAATATCAAAGGAACCCATAATTGAATAACCTCTAGGTCTTGCAGCTTGGACTCGAGGCCCCCTATGTTCCAAGAGCAAATACTCAATGGGCCTTGCAGTTCGGGTGGTCGTGGATCTATCGTTCAGCTTCTTAGTGATGACCTGGGAGCTAACTCCGTCGGAAGCCAAGACCATTTGTCTTGGGAATGGCCTTTTATCCATGTTTGTCTGGATATGACCCTTCTTTGGGGCTCATCTTCCCTTGACTCTGTTTCCAAATCTAGTTGTACTGTCATCCCTTTTCCAGTTACTTCTTTGACAGACTCACCAGTGTTAGACTTCCCTTTTGCTCCTTCCTGAACTGACAAGGGCGTTACTTCCTTCTTTTTTAAGGGGTAGTCCTGCAATAGCGGAAATGGGTATCTTTCCCCTAAATAGGGAACAACCTCAATTCCCCAGTCTTTTAGGATGTTTTTCTTTTCCAGAATTTGCAATGGGAGGTCTGGTGATGCAAATACTACTACTGTAGGGTCTGATTGTTGGCAGCCCTGGGCTTGTATGAATTTCATAGCTGCAATATCTTCAGAAGACCTCCAGTCAAGGCCCGGAAGAGCATTTGTTAATTTGAGGACGGTAGATCGATTTAGCGTATCTTGGTTACCCCTAGTCTTTTATTCCGGGGTCCACAACAACTGGGGACCCTGGGTTGTCATGGACTAGTTTGTGTTATTTGCAGGGCTTAATTGCTCTGTATGGGTTCCTGATCGATCTTACCTAGATGCCATCTCTACTTGTCTGCCCGCGGGGTGCCCAGTCTCATCCTGGTTGCTCTCTCGGGTCTGTGTTAGAATGATACCTTGCCGATCCCAAAAAGGCCTGGCCGTACCTTTGGATTTTGGCCCTGCCGATGCGAGGACGGGAGTCGACGGTCCCCAGGGGGAAATTGTGTTTTGTGGTGGACTTGAGGGAATTGCCCCCATATCTTCATACTCCAATTTGAGAATTAACACTTTTATGGTGTCTCTGGGGGTCACCTCTGTGTTCTTCCTACCCATCCTTGCACATTTTCGTTCTCTCTTTGTCAAATGTTGGCGGGTATGCCCTTCCAATTCCCAAGTGTGTGTCAATTGGGTAGAATGTTCCAGAGTGCCTTCTTTGTTAACTGAAGCTGTTGTAGTGGTGGTGCATCCCTCTTTTTTACAAGTTCTTCTGGCTTGAGATCTGGGCAGGCTATGTCGGTTCACCTCCATGAACTCTTGAGCTATGGGGGGGGCAGGCGGGCGCAAGGGCGCGACTGCCTCCTCCTTGTTACCTGAGATGCAAAGCTCTTTCAGGATTCCTTCGATGGATGCTGGCAGTTGTACCAAATGATCTACTACCTCCTTACAGGACCAAATATCAAAATCCTTCAGTTGATGTTTTTGCACCCTAGTTATCAGTGAGTTTAGTTCTAGTAGCTTGCCATCAATTCCTGCCACATACACAGCCAGTGTATTTAGCAAATCCACATGGATAGCCATTTTATGAGAATGAAACTGTAGGGCTGTTACTGTTGTTTGCTTTGAATTCAAAATTGCGGCCAATATATCTATTGCTGGCACTCGGGTAGCCGGAAACTCATTGCTCTTGTTACTTCCAAATACACAGAAATGTCCTGTGGGCTGTCATGAGACTGAGGTGTGGTCCCTAGATCCCAACCTTGCCCAGATGTGCTTGCAGGAACAAGTGTCCCTTCTGGTTCTACATTTCTTGGTTTGAGGACAGGAAAATGATGGTATTTAAAGTGGTGGCTTTTTGAGAGTACATGAGAGTCCTCTATTTCTGCAAAGGTCAAGACCTTGACCTCTTTACTGTTTGGTTCATATGCCGCTGCCAGTGTAACTGGATGACCACCCAACAATTCTGTGAGGAGTACGTATCGGTCCTCAGGGTCATGTACTGTATCAGTCACTTGCCAGTCAAGACCTCTACGTATGAGTATCACAGCCCCTCTGACATAGTTTGAGTATTTGGAAGAGTACGCAGCACCTCAGCCCCTGGTCTGTTGGTGGGGAGACTTAGGGACGTTCAGGTGCGTTTCTTGTTGGAAATAAATGCCAATTCTGTGTCTATTAAGATAAGAGTGCACAAAGAGAGACTTTCTGGCACTTTAGGGTGCCCATAGCATTGTAGCCCAGGTTATCTGTAGGGCCCTGAGTCCCCAGGACCTGTGTTGTGTTGCAGTGTCTCAAATCATGTGTGGAAAAATTCTAATTGTGTACCTCAGTGAAAAAGACAATAACAAGCAAAAAAAAATCAGAACTATACAACAAACATCCCAACCCACCCCGCCCACTCTAACCAACAAACTTGGTCCAGACGTGGTTCCCACCTCCCACCCTGCCCCATACCCTTAATAAGGAAATAGACATGGGAAGTGTCTCCAGGCATTAACCCAACCAAGTGGCTGGGTGGCTGGACCTGGATGCATTTCCATTTTGAAAAGATTATGCGGGAGTAGTATGGACACAGCACACGTGCAAACAATTGGGAGTGGAGGGTTGCGCACACAGCTCAATCATTGTCACTTAAGATGGTGCACTCAGCAGACCCAGGTGATCCCCCACCAAACAGCATTTCTTGGATGTGAGTTTGGCAAATTTCATAGCCAACCTGGCATCCGTGAAAAAGTGTGATTTGCCCTCTGCAGAGATTTTTAGCCTGGCTGGGTATAGTAATGCATACAAAATTTTAGCCTTTTGCAAGAGTTTTTTCACAAGTATGAACTCGTGGCAAGCCTGTATGCTCTGGGTGAAGTCAAGGAAGAAGGAGATGGTACTGCCGTGGTGCTGTATCGGGCCTTTTTTCACGGGCCAACTGCAGGACCATGTCCCTGTCCCAATAAGTCAGAGGTTTAGTGATTATCGGTCTGCCTGGCTTTCCTGGGGGGGCCGTCGAGGGCCCAGTGAGTGGTGGGCCTGTACCACCATGAACACTGGTTACAGGTCCACGTCAAACAGGCTGCAAATCAGAGTCTCAGCAACGTCCTACATTTTTGATATTGAAGTGGACTTTGGAACACCTTTGTTCTTGGCCTTGATGATGTCTAGTATCTTGTCCATTTTTAAGAGGTGCTCCTTGGATTCGGACTGTTGGTCATCAATGTCAGATATTCAATTCTCCAGGCCATCCAATCTGGACTTATGCATGTCTACACACTGCTTGACTTGGTCAAAGTGAGTGGTGAGGAGGTCCAACTTGCCATCAAAGGTCTTGAGACTGGTTTTCACATCCAGGAATATTTCCTTGATATCAAGCTTGTCGGAGTCCTCTGCCACTTATGGGTTCCTAGTTGCACCATATGACTTTTCACCCTCCATATGCCCTTTGTTTTTTTGCCTTCAAATGTGAGCTTTGCCTGCTCGGTGTCTGTCTTGCCCATAATCTCAGTCGGCCGATGCCGCCCAGGCAGAAGGTTTGTGGCTACCCCTATTAGCACCAACTCTCTCCTCTATGGGGTATTCCACCCACTCCGGGAACTGGTGCCAGTCCAGAGGCCCAAATGCTGCAGCCACGAGGTCCCCGCCTCTCCCTGTCACCACGTCCTTGACAGGGGGCACGAGCAGGCCCCCGCAGCCACCCCTGATGGAGAGTGAACCCCGCGCCGCAGGGTGTACCATCCCAAGCATGTGCTCAGCTGGCCCCCCACAGCACCCTCGTTGTACGCCACCCAACAAATCAATCAGCTGAGGCAGCCGTCCAGGGGCTCAGCACAGCCCAGGTGCCCCCAGGCTCTCCCCTGCAGGCAGCAAGGGCCCCTTTGTGAATATGAGGGGGGGACAGTATTAGTCTTCTGTTCCAAGTGGGCCCATCTCTAGTGGCCCAGAGCCTCCCACCCCCGGCAGCTACCAGATTTCTCTGTCCTCCATCTGGGTGCATAAAATCCTCCGAGTTCACACCCGCCGCGTCCCTAGCTCCAAGGACTACGGTCAGGCACAGGCCTCATCGGTCGCCGCTGGTCCAATCTCCAGCACAATGGCGTTCTGGGCTGTGTCGCGCAGCCAATCTCCCTTCGTCCCTCAGATTTGCCAATGCTGGAGACTCATTGAGCACCGCACAGCTGTGCAAGACAGGATATTTGTCGATGCGGCCCACCTCGGTTCACCGGGGGACGCTACACTCCAGTCCGGCAGCCGAGTTCCACGCTAGGCCTCGTCCAGCCCAAACGCTGTCCAGCGGTCCCCAGCTCACCAGCGGTCAACAGCGGCATCTCTAATTAGCAGCCTTAGCTTCAGATCACTCTGTCACGCGTGTGGTGGACCGGATGTCCTTCATGTGTGCGGATTTTGCAGGATTATTTCTGCCACCCTGCAAAGCTCTCTAAAGAGCAGCCATCTTTCGGCCCGGCGAGATCACACACACCCCTTTTATTTGTTCTTATGTTGAGATTTGCATTTATTTATTGCTAAGTTGCTTTTATGACAAGTGCTGCAATATAAATAATTGATGATGATGATATTTGGAATGAATTGATTCAAAAAGTGGTCTGGAATATTGAATGATCCAACCTAGAGAGAGTGAAAAGCTTCAAATATATAGGTGTGAATTTATTCTTCACAAGTAGAATTTGGTGGTAAGTGCTAAATTCATATACACGATTGCTTAAAGTAAAAATTTGCTACAACCAATATAATGAAACAACCTCTGTGGAAGAAAATACAGGATACAAAATCTGAATGGGGATTGTTTCTAAAACTTTCCATAAAAAGTTTGAATATGGAAGACCTCATAAATTCAAACCTACTGAAATAAGACATAACAAAACTGTTAATAAACAATGCAGAGATATTATCAGTAGATCAAGACTTATGGGACCTAAAGATTAAGACGCACAGTAGTTGGGCAACAGATCACTACACTCCGGGCACTTTGCCAGATTATTTGAGTTTGCCACTTTTTATTTTGGCAAATACAACTTTAAGACTGCATTGTGTTCTGATAGCATTAAGATGCTGCTAGTACGGGTGCCAGAATGGCGATATTAATAAACAATGTAGATTATATGCTAAACCAGAGGGATCATTGCTGCATGTGATATTTGTTTGCGAAAGTCTAAAAATACTTTTGGTTTTGACCAATGTTCTGTACTGTAAATATTAGATCATGGAGGGATGAAATTCTCTGCAGACTAAAAGGGGAATCATGTCAGCTCTGAGGCTGTTTTTTAAAATGTATGAAAGCAGTTGCAGAATAACAGCAAATATACCCATGTAACACAAGTTGTCTCAACAGTTCCAAAGGAATAAGAGAAAGGGATTAAAAGAAACATAGACTTTGGCCCTTAACTTGGACTACTAAGGGGCATATTTATACTTTTTGATGCAAAACTGCATTAACGCAGTTTTGCACCAAAATGTTTAGCACCGGCTTGCGCCATTCCTGAGCACCAGCCGGGCGCCATATTTATGGAATGGCGCAAGCCGGTGCAAAGGGTGGGCTATCGTAAAAAAAAATAACGTTAACCAGGTGGGGCTGCCAGTATAGGAGACAAGGGTTTGCACCAAAAAATGATGTTAGGCTGGTTAGAGGCAAAAAAATGTCTCTAACCAGCCTAGCGTCATTTTCTGACGCAAAACCATCCATACCACATGACTCCTGTCTTACAAAAGACAGGAGTCATGTCCAGCACCCCAATGGCCAGCAAAGGGGACCAGTGTCCCCTGTGCCATGCAGGGGGCCCCAAGTTGGGCCTCAGATGGCACTTTAATTTAAAGCATGGGGGATAAATGTGGGCTATGGGGTTAGCACAATTTTTTAGATGGGAACGCCTACCTTGCATCTCATTGACGCAAGATAGGTTCATGCATCTAAAAAATGGTGCACACTCCAATATTTTGATGTTAGACGGGTCTGACGTCAAAATATAAATATGGAGTTAGTTTTGCGCCAAATTTGCATTAAAAAATGACACAAATTCAGGGCAAATGGAGTATAAATATGTCCCTAAGTACTTCTTGACTGGGCCTAACTATGTTCATGAACTGTGCAATATTAATTGAAAGTCTTGTTAGATGGTCTTCTTTTTTTAAAGGAAATGCCCAACTGTTTTCAAATATATGTATTTATTATATAAGGCTTAGGAACATTTTGTATTATTGTGTGATAGGCCTGGCATCCTTGGCATGGTTTCCCCTAACTTTTTGCCCTCTAAACTCCTGTTTTTCTACTTCATTTTGCAGACTTTTAGGAATCTGCGCACTTTACCACTTCTGACCAGTGCTAAAGAGCAGGTCCTGTGTACTCTAAAACATGGTAACATTGGCTTCTCCACAATTGGCATAGTTAGTTTACTTGTAAGTCCCTAGTAAAGTGCACTGTATGTGCCCAGGGCCTTTAAATTAAATGATACTAGTGGGCTTGCAGCTCTGATTGTGCAACTACTGTAACATGTCTCAGGTGTGCCACTGCAGAACCTGTATGTGCAGTTTAAACTACCATTTCAACTTTGCAAGTGTACCCACTTGTCAGGCCCACACCTTTCTTTTCATTAAATGTAAGCCACATCTAAGGTAGGTCTTAGTTAGCCCCAAAGGCAGGGTGCAGTATATTTACAAAGTTAGGTCAAGCACTTTTAAGATTCACATAAATTCATTTTACTATTGCCAGGACTATCCCTCCCATATATTGGCATTGAAAGTACCTTAAAATATCTTTTAAGTGTAATTTCCAATTGGGAAGTAATAGAGATATGGAGTTTGTTGTCTCAGGACTCACAATTTAAAAACACATCTTATGGTAAAGTCAGATTTTAAATTGTAAATCTGAAATTGCCACTTTTATAAAGTTGGCATTTTCTTACCTTCACCACTCTATGCCTTACCCTGTCTCTGAATACACATCTGGGTTGGGCTGGGTGACAGCCACATTTTGTGAATTCCTGCTAGACATTTACAAACACAGGACACTCAGCTGCATCTGCATTCATCTGAAAACTGATGGGTCTTCCTGGGCAGAGGTAAGGGGAGGGCTTGACACTTTCACTTCAATCGGTGGTGTACTGTCTCCACACAAAAGACTGATTACCTCCGCACAGGTAACCTAGCAGACAAGGCTAGGATACAAGGGGACACTTGCAGACTTGAGAGGCCTCTTTTGAAGTCTCCCTCCACAACAAAGGCATTTTGGGGTATAAGTACTGGACCTTAAACCCCAGATAATCAGATCTCTGCTGCAGCCGAGGACACTCAGCCAGGAAGAAGGACTGCTGTGCTGTCAGGAGGGACTGCCACTCTGCAACTGCATTGCTGTGTTGGAGTACTGCTGCTGCTGTAGGAGGGGCTGCCACTTTGCAACTTGCCTTGCTGTGTTGGGCTGCTGCTTCTGTCCTGAAAAACTTTCTGGCTTGTCCCCTGTTCTCTACAGTCTCAGGGACATCAAAGACTGCTTGAAACTCTCCTGGTACTGCTGGACTCTGTCCCTGTGAGCCCTACCCTTGCCTCAAGTCCCCCCTGCAGTCCTGGGCCTCAGAAGTAAGTATTGCAGCTGCAAACTTCAAAAAAGCGATGCATCACCCTGAGTGTGGCAGAAAAATTGACATAGCCACTTACAAAAAACCCGCCACCAATGCAGTGCACAGGAGTAGTAAAAATATTGACGCATTATGTCTCTCGCCGACAATGAATCGCTTCACCAAAGGTACTGTTCAGCGGACCCTGCTTGGGTTCTGCAGGTGGCCTACCCTCCCTCGATGTTGGCCTGGATTTTGGATCTACATCGGTCCCTCATGACCTTAAGTAAGCTTGCAACCACAAGTGACTTCTAAGCTCTGTTCTCACATTTAGGGCCAGATGTAGCAAAGAAACATTTTGCGACTTGCAAATAGCGAGTCATAGCGACTCGCTATTTGCAACTCGCAAAACGTTATGCAGAACGGTGTCTCAGACACCGTCTGCAAGTCGGTATGGGGTCGCAATGACCCACCTCATTAATATTAATGAGGTGGGTCGCAAATTGCGGCCCCATACCGACTATGGGCACTCGCAAACATGGAGGCCTGCTGTAGTCAGCAGACCTCCATGTTCGTGACTGCTTTTAAATAAAGCAGTTTTTTTTTTTTTAAGTGTACCCCGTTTTCCTTAAAGGAAAACGAGCTGCACTTAAAAAAAAATCCGAAACCTTTAGTTTCGGTATTTTTTCAGGGTAGGTAGTGGTCCCTTGGACCAATACCTGCCCTGAAAAAATGATTTTGGGTCCATTCACAAAGAGGAAGGGGTCCCATGGGGACCCCTTCCAATTTGCGAGTGGGTTACCATCCACTTAAGTGGATGGTAACTGCGACACCATTTGCGACCGCATATGCGGTCGCAAATGGTATTGCATACCACTAGGAATCGCAAATAGGAAGGGAACACCCCTTCCTATTTGCGATTCTGAAATGCATTTCTGCATAGGAAAATGCGATTTGCGACTCGCAAACGGCAGTTTTTGCTGTTTGCGACTCGCAAATCCTTTCCTACATCTGGCTCTTAATCTTTAAAAATTCATATCTTGACTTCTGCTTATTGAATTTTTATCATTGTGGTCTTGTTTTAATCAGATACATATTATCTATTGTTCTAAACTGGTGTTGAGTCTTTTTGTGGTGTTTTTTTTACTGTGTTACTGTAATTAAGGTTTGCACAAATACTTTACACATTGTCTTTTAACTTAAGCCTGACTGTTCTGTGCCAAGCTACTAGAGAGTGAGCACAATTAATTTAGGGTGTATATCTGACTTACCCTGACTAGGATTGTGGTCCCTCCTTGGACTGGGTGCATAACCACTGACAACTAGAGAACCACTTTCAAACATTGTGATTATATTAAGAGATGGTAGGCAAGATACAATAAGGAAAATGAGCCCTATTTTGGTACAAAGGAGAATTAGGTGCTACGAGGGAAATGTGCAAACATATATCAAGACTAATCCTCTTACTATATAAAGACTGTGCATGGAGGCCCTAAGATTAAATTGAGGGGGGGCTGTGAGATCATGATTCAATTTTATGTATCAAACATCCTTAATAAATTTGAATTTCAATTTGTATTGCTATAACTTAATTATGTTTATAAAATGTAGAAAAATGTAATATTGACCTAGGCTTGCTTGTGCTATTGAGACCAATGAAAACCCAGGCTCCCAATACTTTTATCTTACACTGTAACATATTAAATGTAGGAGACCACTTAGTGATATTGATCACTCTGTGCTAAGGTATTTAATTTTGAGTGGGTAACACATTTCCATATCTGCCAGGTGGCACCATGGTGCTTTTCTAGTAACTGCACCTTGCATTAGAGGTCTTTAAGTTTCACTTTTGTTAGCATAAATGTGGATCTCAAAACTCACTATAAATTAAATAAATGTTGGCTAATAAGCTAGGACTGAATGGAGTGTCATGTATAATGTGTGCATTTGGCAGCTATGTATATTAAAGATGTTCCAACATATCAGTGGGATGTATACCTTTGTTTACAATTTTCTTGAAAATCACAGTGATAAAAAAAATTGGCAATATCATTACTGCACCATGTAATCATGTATTAATGCAAATGCTGCTCTGTATTGGTAAGGTATGCAGACACAGTATTTCAACATTTTGTTTATTAAATGCCAAGTTAGCACCAGTTGTGGTAGTGGTAAGGCATCTAGATTTCTCTTGTAATAGGTATTACTACAATAATCAAGATGAGGTTATGCTTCTAAATAGTCACAAAAAGTGTTTGATGTTTGATAAATTGCTTACCACAACTTTAACACTGCTATTATGCATGTTTGCTCCCCTTTAAATGATGGCTGAAACCTCATTAAAACAAGGTGTAGTGGTTTCCCCTATCCTTTGGAGATCTCTGCAAGATGGGTATTTGGAACCTAAGTAGATGAAAAAATCCTCTTGCAAGGATCAATAATGAACATATTAAAATAGACTCCAAGTTCCTTTGAACTTATAAGGAATGTATCCTCTAAAAAACTCAATGCATTATTTGTATACTAGCCCTGAAGAATGTTTAGCATTTATTTATTTCATTTACATCAACCTCATAAAGACAGTCATAATATTAGTGATTCAATAGTGATCTTTTTAAAGTATGGGTCCACAAGAAGTCCACAAGAAGTTCTTGAGCATTAAAAATAAAAAATACACTCCTCTAAGCTGATGCTATGTTGAGTCAACCAAGTTTGTTCAATAGACTAAAGTATGAATCCAAATGTACTTGATGACTATGCATTCATCTACCATGCTCTGTGGTTTGTCATGTGTTGGTGTGTTTGGGCCAGTCTTGTGTTTTTAGGCCTCATCAGGACAACCTCAAAGACCTGAAATTCAAGTGAGATTGCATGCATGTGCTTGTTTCAAACATATTCATATTATAAAAGAATTATCAAAACACTTTGGGGGTCATTCCGACCCTGGCAGTAGACTACCGCCAGGGCCGGGGACCGCGGATGCACCGCCAACAGGCTGGCGGTGCATCCATGGGCATTCTGACCACGGCGGTACAGCCGCGGTCAGAAACGGGAAACCGGCGGTGTCCCGCCGGTTTCCCGCTGCCCTAGGGAATCCTCCATGGCGGCGCTGCAGGCAGCGCCGCCATGGGGATTCCGACCCCCTTACCGCCAGCCTGTTCTGGCGGTTTTGACCGTCAGAACCTGGCTGGCGGTAACGGGTGTCGTGGGGCCCCTGGGGGCCCCTGCAGTGCCCATGCCAATGGCATGGGCACTGCAGGGGCCCCCTAACAGGGCCTCACCAAGATTTTCAGTGTCTGCCAAGCAGACACTGAAATTCGCGACGGGTGCAACTGCACACGTCGCACCCCTTCCACTCCGCCGGCTCCATTCGGAGCCGGCATCCTCATGGAAGGGGGTTTCCCGCTGGGCTGGCGGGCGGCCTTCTGGCGGTCGCCCGCCAGCCCAGCGGGAAACTCAGAATTACCGCGGCGGTCTTTTGACCGCGCAACGGTATTCTGACAGCGGGACTTTGGCGGGCGGCCTCTGCCGCCCGCCAAAGTTAGAATGACCCCCTTTGTGTGTACATGGCAATGTCATGTAACACATTGTTGTATAGTTATTTTAGCCATATTTTAGACATGTTATTTTAGCAAACTAGTCCGACCGTTGTGCACTTTAGCCCAGTTACATTTTATTCAGCATCGCTTTGTTTTTCTAGCATTAGTCACATTTGCGGTGTTGTTTTATTTTCTCTATCTAATTGTTCTTTTGCCTATGAAAGCATTACGTTCTTAGTACTATATTCTTTACACTTTGTGCTTTCCTCAAGGCTGTAGTCAGATAGGATTGCTAGCAAAAGTGGTACTCTGTGTCTCCAATATTCACAGAAACATACACATCTTTATGTGGGGACATTTTTTCAGAACATTAGCTGTTTTATTATAAAAAACACTTCTCTGTCCTATACATGTTAGAGGGAGATTCCAGCAAGATGACCACGACTGCATGCTGATTGCTGAATGGCTTCGCTACAGCTGCTTGCTTAGGCTACAGAATCCCTGACCTACATGGGGACGGTGCCTTCTTAGACAACAGACTTCCTTGCTCAGGTGTGGGGGATGATTAGGCTTATCATGCTGTGCTCTAACATAGCTTAGGTAGGAAACAACTATATCACTCCTAATGACAGTGGGACTGTTTTTGTGTTTCACTCTCCTTGTCACAATCTTGCTTTTATTGTGTTTTATCATACAGTTATTGTAAAACATGCCATTTTATCTAAGATGCAGTTACTTCAATAAACCCTTATTGAACTGTATCCTGCCTCTGTTTGTCTTTGCCTGTGTGACACTAATGTAACCAGGAGAAAGGGGTACGATCTCATCGACCACAATTCCCCTGAGGAGTCTTTCTTGTCATGCGCCCGGTTGCCACAATCATCCCTGCTCTTGGGCAGAGATGAGATACTGCTAGTTAGCTGGAAAACCCGGATCAGGCTGACAAGTGTCACATGGTGTGGGACTGTAATCAGTACCCTACAATTCAGGTGATCCTGCCACCCAAATCCAGTAGCCTCATTAGGATAATGGGAACCTACTTGACATCATATCTCTAGATTAAGTCATAAACATAGACATGTCTGATCCTAAGCAAAATATGGATATCTCTTTTTGCAGTTATCAAGCATTAAATGGTGTACAGGGGTCTTAATAACCTATGACAGGGACCATGCATCACTCATCCTATGGATGTATTATTGTAATACTTTGAGGGATTTAGGTGACCAGAACACAAGTAATAAGTTTGAGGTAACTCTTTTTATTTGAATATTCTTGCATCAAATATGCCGTCTACAATAAACTCTTCTGTTCTTTTCTTTCAGGGTTCTTCTGACCAACCGGGATCACCATGGAAGTTGGATGCCCCTTGAAAAAAATATATGCCACAGGTAAGTGTTCTGGTTTTGTTTTTCACAGATAATTTCATAGGGATGATTTGTGAGAAGGATCCCCCAATTTGCATATTTTCCTGGTCCCAGTCACCATGTGAAAAAAAAACAAAAAAAACAGTAAAAGTCTCTCATGCTCAAAAAAACATAAATATCACCAGAAGGAAAATATCAAAGAAAAACAACAAAGCTTCTATTTAAAAAGGCTCTCGTTGTTCTCTACACAACGAGAGCGCCTCAAAGTAAATATGCGCTCAAGAGAGATTGAGTCCAGTTTCTCCCTGATCTCGCTAATTCCTAGCAAGAAACTGACTTGCAGCAAGGATCCTTCTACCTCTCCTTTTTTACCCTCATATAGTGTAGCCATCCAGCAAGTTGTGATGTACCTGGGCTAGTCACACTCCTCTGGGAGCGTAGTGGGGCAAGCGGCTTTGACAGAGGTCTCTCGTCTTCCTCTCTTGCGATCCTGCAGTGCGGGTCCTCTCCCACTCGGTGTGCTTACCCTCAATCTCTGCGTCTTTCTTCCCCCAAACACTCAGCTCCTCACACTGCTCTCCCTGTTCTCCATCTCCACCTCCTTTTGCATCTTGCGATGCAGTGATGTTTCTTGATGTCTATGCCTCTGACCCATTGGAGTTTGGGAAATTAAAGAAGCTGGTCTCTTGTGTGTAACTCAGGACTATTGCTTGAAACTGGCTTCCTGATCGAGAAACAAATGAAGGTGTACTTTTGCTAGTTTCTCCTGCCTGATTTCTTATGGGGGGCTGTAAACAAAGGACATTAAATTCAGCATGGTTGGTCCTAGTAGAAACAAGCCATGTAGAGTCATCCATTTCATCCTCTCCATTGGAATCAAGAGACTCATCCTTTTGACACACACCCCTTCAGGTTTTTCAGTTTGGGGACAAGAGGTAATGTGGACAGGAAATCTGCATTACCATTATGTATGCCTTTGCGATGACGTACCTCATAAAATACTTTAACGATAAAAAGCATCTTAAAACTTTAGGATTGTTGTCCTTGTCATGACTCATCCAAGTTAAAGGGGCATGTAGAGGATAAATACCCTAAGTACTTTATCTTGTTATATCCTTCTCTAGATTTCTTGGCATTAATGTGCATATTAGCATTTCACAATTCTTGAAGGAACTTACAACAATGGATGAGATGTTTCTTCCAGGAGGGACTAAAGATGACTATATCGTAAAGATAAACAGAGGAGTAGGCCTGATGATTACCTTACATCTTATTAATTAGCTGTTGAAATGTGGCTTGTGCCCCATGAAGACCAAAAGTCAAGACAGTAAATTCAAATAGCCCATTAGTGGTAGAAAAAGTCATTTTTTCTCAACCTGCTTTTCAACGGGGAACCTGCCAGTACCCCTTGGTAAGGTCTAGCATGGTAATATAATTGGCATCCATGAGTTTTTCAACTCACTTATTCTCGTTTTCTGCTTGACTTCTATGCTGTTCTCTGCTGGAGTGGCGTGTTCAGTTAAAGGGGTCCTACCAGCTAGGTCAGAGAACAACTGAGAAAAGAGTTGTAAAACCTCTTGGAGGGAGACTCTTTGCTCCTCAGGTGAAGCCTTGTTTATATTCAAGTCTCAGAGTGTATTAGGAGGGAGCTTTATCATCTGGATCATATGTGTGTTCTTTGGTAATGGTCCTAAACATTTTTTATGAGGAGTATATGGTAATTTTGTTTTTTCCTATAGGATATTTGTAGGCAATAGGTAGTGTTGCCCGTTCAGACAACAACTCTGTATGGTCCTTGCCACTCAGCTCTCATTTTTGTGGACGAGGTGGGTAATATTACTACCACCCAGTCATTTACTTGCAAATAAGACCACTTTTCCTTTTATCATATAAAGCTTTTTGTCTTATTTGACTTCTTTCTAGGTTAGTATGAGCTAGGTCTCTACGTTTTTCTGTTTTTGACTTTAATTATCTGGCATAATCAAAAAGGTTTCCTGCTTCATTCTCTGTATCTTTTCCCATGCTTTTTTAGTCATCTCGAGAAGGGTACAAGGTTTTCTACCATACAGGAGCTCAATGGAAGAACACCTGAGACTACTTTGCACCTATCCTCGTATGACTTAGTGAGCAAGGGTAGAAGTAAATCCCAATTTTTCCCTTCTCTGCTGAGCATCTTTTCTAAAGTTAGCTTCAGTGTTTCATTATATCTTTCCATTTAATAATTGGTTTGTGGATTATTTAACAATGTTTTGATGTGGGCGATATCCAATGTTTTGCAAACTTGGCTCATAAGTTGTGAAACAAAGGGAGTCCCTTGATTCATCAGTATCTCCTTAGGAAAGACAAATCGATAAAAGAACTCTATCAAGCACTTAGCTATATTTTGAGTAGAATAATCTACGATTACCAGTACATATTGATTCCCTCTACTGGATTTTGGAAATGGCCCTCTAAGACCCATTCCTACCCTTTCAAAAGCCTTTGAACAACGGGAAGTGGTTGGAGTGGTATGGGACAGTCAATATGAATTTTTACGTTGACACACTTCGCAGTATTGCCAATATGTTTTTATGGAGCCGTAAATCACTGGCCAATAAAAATGTCAAAGAATAGCTTGAGTAGTTTTAAAGGTCCCAGTGTGCCCTGCTAATAAGTTACCATGTGGAAAAAACAATATGTGTTCCCTGAATTCAGAAGGAACAAGGAACTGAGGGTTATTATCTGCTTGCCTTACCCTATATGGTAGCCTATTTTTTTTAGAAGAAATTGGGGATAACGTGCCTTAAGTTTAGTTCAGTTTGCTCAAGCTTCTTGCCATGCATTTTGTAAAGTGGCATAATTCACCTGAGTCTTCCAGAAGGGTCTGGTGCAAGTAGTGCCTTCTGGGGGACTCCTTTTGTTTGAAGTACTCTATTAGACTTAGGATGCCTGTCACCATTTAGGAACATATCTAAAAACTCTGGGTTATCCATACAAAGGATGAGGTCTTCCGGGAGAGTTTGTAACACTCCTACAATTATATTTAAGATGTGTCCCTTCACAGTAGTCAAAGTCAAGATTAGCCACTGGATACTCCTGGGATTTCTTTAGATGTGTCGACCAAGTGCCCTTGTACCATGGATTGCCTTCAACCAGAATCTAATAAGGCCTTGACCCACCATTTGTTAACAGTCACACTTGTATAAAAACAAAGTTCTCACTCTTGAGTGTAGAGAATGGGAGGAGAAACATGACTAATATCCATAAGTTCTTCAGTAATTTGCCTATTAAGTCAAACCCGGGCAATATGGCCCCACTCACCACAGTTGAAACATTGGGCTCCTCTACACATGGGATTCTCATGTTTGCCTTTGGGGTTTCCCAGTTCTTCCCAGTTCTTCTTTCAGGCTTACCAGAGACAGAATAGGAATTAAGTTGTGCTTTTTCTCCTTCTCAAGGATAGTAGTGGGGTTGTGCTCGAGAGAAAGTGGTTCTCATTTCAACTGCTTGTTCCACAGTAAGGTGGGTGTGCTGCCTCAGCCACCTCTGAGCCGATAATTGAAGTGCCTCAAGATACTGCTCCAGAGGCTTTAACCACTTATCAGTGACAATCTTGAGTTTCAAGAATAAAGCCTTGGGATTATCTCTTTGGGCCCCTCTGTCTTTTCAAAACCTAATTTTGTAGGTCTCAGTGCCCAAGCCCAGGAGATCTAACATGACTCACTAACATACTCATATAATCATAGGGGTATTTCCAGGAGGATTCACAATCTGGTATGCTGTCTGGGCTTTACCCATTAGTAGGGAAGCTGAAAAGAAAGACCATTTGTCTACAAGCCATGCACATGCTCAGACAGCCCTTTCAAAATTCAGTAGGAGTGCATCAGGATCTTCTCCTACAAAATATTTCTGCAGGGTTACATTAGTCGCAGGATGACTGCCCTGAAGGTGGCTGTTATTTGTATCTGATCTTGAGCAACTTTATGTATGGACTCTAACTGCAATTTAATGACATCACAAAATAATTCTTGATCTGCCTTTGCAGAAGACAGCTGTCGCTCGAGAGTCCACTCAAGTTTTTTCTGTCCTTGTACAAGTTGGTGCACTATATGCTTCATTTTGACGATTCAATGGAGGAGTGTCCACATTCTCCACCATGTGTAATACTGTACGGGATTTCGGTGACCAAAACACAATTAATAAGTTTAAAGTAACTCCTTTTATTTCAATATTCTCACATCAAATATGGCATCAATAATAAACTTTTCTGTTTTTTTTCTTTCAGGGTTCCTATGGCTGGCGGGGACCACCACGGAAGTTGGATGTCCCTCAAAAAATATACATGCAACAGCTAAGTGTTCTGGTTTTGTTTTTCACTGTCATTTTTATCGGGAGGATTTGTGAGAAGGATCACCCAGTTTGTGTATTATCCTGGCCCCATCACTATGTGCCAAAATGCAAAAACAATCAGTAAAAGGCTTTCATGCTTAAATAAACATAAATATAATCAGAAGGAAAATAAAAAAAAAACAGCAAAGCTTATGTTTAATAACGCTCTTGCTGTTCTCTACAGCTCCTCAAAGTAAATATGCTCTCAACACTGGTTGAGTCCTGTTTTTCTCTATTCTTACAAGTTCTTAGCAAGAAATTAACTCCTAGCAAGCATCTTTCCCCCTTCTTTTTACCCTCTTTTACCAGAGTGGCTCAGCAAACGGTGACATACCTGGGGTAGTTACACTCCTCTGTGAGCTGCTTTAACAGTGGTCTCCGGTCATCATTTAGCACTGACCCTCTCCCCCTCAGTGTGCGTTTCCTCAGTTTCCACATCTTTTGACTCCCAAATGCTCAGCTCCTCACACTGCTCTCCACGTTCTCCTTCTCCACCTCCTTTTGGGTCCTGAGACATGGTGGCATGCCTTGAATATTCTGCCTCCATCTCATTGGAGTTTGGTAAATTAAAGAAGCCAGTCTCTGTGTAACTCTGAACATCTGTTTTATACTGGCTCCTCATTAAAAAACAAACAAATTAAGGCGCACTTGTCTCATTCCCTTCTGCCTGATTTCTTATCGGGGGGCGTAAACAAATGAGATCAGATTCAGCATGGTTGGTCCTAGTAGAAACATGCCATGTAGTGTTGTCCATTTCATTCTCTCCATTGAGATCAAGAGACTCATCCTTTTGACAATTATATAAAGAAGGAACTTACGAACCTGGGACTCCCGTATCTGTTTAGTAATCTGATAAACTTGGATACCAAGGCATAGGAGATGATGTTGATGTGGTGGGTTCTGATGGTGTCTGCTAGTGATGTCATGTAGATGTTGAAGAGGGTGGAACTGATGGACAAGCCTTGCTGGAAGCCATAGATGGTGTGCTTTGGATGCAAAGTGAAGGGAAGAAGATAGATCTTTTGTATGTGCCCGAGGGGAAGGATGCCATCCATTTAAGAGCATTGTCTTTGGTTCCACAGTGGTGCAGTTGGTTGATGAGTGTGTGGTGGGAGAAGTTGTTGAAGGCAGCGGAGAGGTCAAGAAGAATCAGTGCGTCAGATTCTCTTCTGCTGAGTAGGGTCTGTCACAGTAATTAACACTGTTTCAGTGCTGTGGTTGGCTCTGAATCTTGATTTGGAGGGATCTAGCAAGTTTTTCCTCTCCAGGTGTTCTGTGAGTTGGAGGTTGATGTGCTTCTCTAACAGGAGCAGTGAGATGGGCCAAAAGTTCTGGAGGTCTTTACGATCTGCGGAAGTTTTCTTGAGGAAGGGTCGGACCTCTGTGTGTTTCCAGGCATCAGGGAAGGTGGCTGTGATGATGAATGTATTGAGGATGGTGGTGAGCTACTGGCTGATCTTGTAGCTTCCTAGGTCGAAGACTCGATGGGGGCATCGGTCGATGGGTGCTCTTCAGTGGATGGAGTTCATTAGGACTTTGGTGTTGGCTGTGCTGAGTTTTTTCCATGTGGTAAGCAGGTGGTCGGTGGCTGTTTTGGTAGAGTTGGGGATACTGAGGAGGTCGGTGGCTTGGGGCTCGCAATTTCTGTACATGGTGGCTATCTTGTTGTGGAAGTGGTCTGCCAGAGGGTTGTGAGGTACAGAGTGTGTTTCCTTGGCCTGGTTTGCATTGGCCTCAATGCCGTGTGTCAAGACCTTCTGTTTCACAGCTTTCAAGAGATGGTGGGAGTTGTTGAGGGCAGACTTGAAGGTGGTTCAATCACTGTTGTTTCTGCTGGAGCGCCATTTTCTTTCCAGTTGTTTGCATCTGCGTTTAGATGTCCTGAGTTCTGGGACGTACAGCTAGCTCTTTCGGTGGATCCATTTCTTCTGGCTGCTTTGGTGGCAACGGGAAACACCCGGAACAATGACTCCTAAACCACGAAGTTGTGGAAAACAAAAGCGAAACAACGGTTTCATTTTCCACGACTTCCTGGTTTTCGTGCCTTAACCACGCATGTGTGAACCATGTACATGCGTGGTTAAGGCACAGAAGAAGGGAGTCGACGCGGTGAAGGAGGAGATAAGTTGGGCTGGGACTGGGGCTGTTTTTTTGGGGGTGGGATGGGGGCTCAATGTGATTAGGGTTTAGGGGGGTCAGGGTTAGGTTTTAGGGGTGAGTTGGGGTGCTTTAGGTTTTAGGGGCAGGGGTGGGGACTCGGGGTATTTTTAGTTTTTGGGGGTGGGGTGGGGGCTTGGGGTGATTAGGATTTGGGGGAAGGGGAGGTCAGGGTTTAGGTTTAAGGAGTGGGTTGGGGGTTGGGGTGCTTTAGGTTTTAGGGGAGGGGGTTGGGGTTGTGGTAATTTTGGGGGTGGGGGTTGGGGTGGTTGTGGGGCTGGGGGGTCGCGGTAATTTTTAGGGGTGGGGGGCTAGGGGGTAAGCATGCTGGAACCATGCATGCTGATCACCAATGACTTAACCAGAAATGCCTTTACAACGAAAAATCGTTGCAAAGGCATTCGTGGTGAAGGCATTAGTAATACCAACGAGTTTATTGTTCTGAACTCATTGGTGAGCCATGGGTGCTTGAAGCACTCGTGGTTACAACATGTAACCGATGGCAACAACTTTTTTGGCAGTGCAGGTGATCCAGGTGTTGAAGTTCTCTGTTGCTTGGTTGAGGTTGGTGCAAGCGTCGGGCTGGGGGAGGCTGAGGGCATCTGTCCATTGGTGCTGGGTGACCTTGGTACAGCTGCAGAAGTGGGTGCTGTGGCAGTTGGTGGTGGTGCGAGGGTATCCAGTGATGGTAAGGTGTTTAAAGAAATGATCGGACCAGGTAAGTTCCATGGTGTAGTTGTATTTAATTCTGTTGCTGGATGTGAAGATGGGGTCCAGCATGTGTCCAGTTCTGTGTGCGGGGCCTGAGACCAACTGTGTGAGACCGATGTTGTCCAAACATTCCAGGAGGTCAACGGATTTGGAATCTGTGAAGTCCTCCAGGTAAAAATTGAGGTCTCTGAGGAATATGAAGTGTTTGGATTTTGATGGTGAGCAGGGTGATGAATTCTGTTTAGACGTCGCTGAGGCCACTCTGTGGTCATGGGGGCCTGTATGTAAGGGTGCCTCTGATGGTGTTTCTGTTGTCGGTGTGGAGCCAGAAATTAAGGTGTTCCATGAAAGGTATGGTTTCATCTTCAGTGGTCGTACAGAATATTGCTTTCCTGTGTACGATGGCGATGCCACCTCTATGTCTGTTGGTGCGGGTGCGGAGTTTCATCTTGTAGCTGCTGGGTGTGGCGGTGGTGACGTCTGCGGCTGACACGGGGAGAGCCAGGTCTCTGTGATGAAGGTTACATATGCGGCGAGGGTGGAAATGCTGTCCCAGACTTTGGTGGTGTGTTTGCACAGCTATCTGGCCCTGATCAGGATGAATCTGAGTTTATCCAGTGGGGTCTCACCCAGCAGGGACAATGTAGTGTGGGATCCTGCAGAGGTGGTAAGTCCTGGTGAAGCGGCAGTGGAAACAGGTGAACGGTCCCATTGTGGAGCAGAGTGATGTGGGGCAGCAGTTGTTGTGTCTAGGGTATGGAGACTGGTGGCAGAATACCTATGGGAGTCTGAAGGACTAGGGTTACTGGTGCTGGGCACGGTCTGGGTGCAGATGAGCACAGATGGGCTTACCTTGCGTGCCTTCAGCATGGTCATGCTGTGGCCTCCATTAAGTAGGCCCTGGACGCTGGGGAGGGGCATTGGGGAAGCAGAAGAGTAGGAAGCGGGAGAGAGTGGGAAAAAACTGTGATCGGGGACAGCAGTGAAAAAAACAGATGGCAGGGCTCCTAGGGGTACTGGAGACCTTGGCGCTGGACATGAGGGGCTGTACTACCTCCACTTACTGCTGGTAGCTGGCTGTCAGGTCAGGGCAAGAGTCAAGTCACTGGCAGCAGTCAGGAGGAGGAGACTGACTTCTTAGGTGCTGGACTGGACCTGAAGACGTATTGTAGAGAACAACCTTTCTGATGAATTGGGACTCAGTAATATTCACTAAATTAATATTGTTTTTGTTTCAACAAATAGGGAGTGTTCGCAATTTGCTATGATATCAATGAACTTTAAAAACTGATGTTGGTACATACTTCAAAACATCTTGCAGACGAATTTTTCTTTGGTTTTCAAGACCTTGCAAAAACAATCACTTTATTATTTGCTTTCTGAGAGCAATCACAGAACTGTCACCCACGTCAGCGCTTGATAACCAGCAGTGAAAGTGATATACTTCCTTAAAATGTTTGGCTGAAATAGCTGATAGTGCTTGTCTCCTATATCATATATGTATTCCCCATTAAAGCTATCAGAGCTCACTGATTCATAGCAATGGAACACGCTGGTACTAAAACAGGAATGTATTTATACTGCTAGCCAGCCTGCTAACTCAACCAGTTTACCTAACAATCAATAGAAAGAATATCGAAATAAAGGGATTCCATTGCAACTTAGATTTTAAGGCACATGTTGATGATAACACACCCGCCACGCAGTGATTTATGGATGTTGCATAGTTGCTGTTCAGAGCCACTGAAGGACATCAGTATTTCTTCGTTTTGGCTCAATAAATGGTACAAGCAAAGACCGCTAGAGTGTTTCTTTTACAGCGTAGTGTTTAGGTTCAAAATAAACATGTCTTCCTTTATCGAATGTAGCAGTAAATTTTACTTAGCCCTCATCCCCCCGTGAAACCGCAAAAGTAACCCTAGTTTCAGAAGTTTATTGTCTATTATTTTTAAAGTGATTTACTTAAAAACTCCAAATCCTATTTTGATTTTTAGAATGTACAATTTAAGATCGGCCTCTAATTAAATATCAGAATTAGAAGCACCGTTTGGTGCTGTAAAACAAGGGTTCCAGTACTTAGGGAACTTGGGGGCAACTGAACAACCCTTGCAACAAGTATTATCCAACCCAGCGATATACATTTGTATTCATCATTAGACTCCATACTTACTGAGATTTCGTAGTCGCATATTTATTAATCTACCGAAAATTGGAGATAATCTGATTGTTCTAGATACATGTAAGTCTACATGAACATCCACGTCTAAATGGAAGGCAAAAGTGCATAGAAGTGAAGTGTAAGGTTTGCATGCTCTAGGTGCTTACGTCAGGTTATCCTAATAGTCAGTTTATTAGGCCTGTATATGATTCTTACTTTTTTTCAGCTCTTACCGTTGACACTTTCCCCCGTTTGCCACGTACACAAGGGTTGCATTTTACAGTATCGCATTCAGAAATATCCTGTGACATAAATATGATGCCCTGATCTAAACAATCGGTGTGCATTTTTATATTAACTTGGGTATATTTATTTTTATCACTAACTCCAGTTAGGTAAGCAATGTTTAGGACATGAATGTTATTGTCATACAGTATTCTGACTGCGATATTCTGCTAGCACACCTCCAGAGGAAAGTGACCTTCACGTGCATAGGTGAGAGCACAATACAGTAGGGCGATGCCGCAGGCAATCAATTATTGGTCACTGTAGGTGATGATGGCAAAGTTACTGTTCAAAAATTCTTGTTACACATTACCGCCTACAGGAACCTGCTTTCATAATAAAGTGGTATAAAGTGTTTGAACCAGGCAATTTCTTAACTTCCCACCAAGGATAAAAAATAGCGCCAGTAAAAATGTTTTGTGATCTAGCTTCTCATCATTTCGCTGTCACTTCATCCAACAGGAAGTTATTCATACACACAAAGTTGAATTGATGACAGCACAATAAAATGAGGAGATTCACCAAAGTTAGATATATTATAATTACATACATGACTGAATAAAAAGACTTAGGTTCAAGTTATTGCCAGCAGAGGGAATGGGATTCATGTTTTTTGCAGTCAACAAACATCAAATGTATATCAGCAACAAATGCATGAAACCATTAAGCTCTTATATGAAACGTATGATTTGCTGACTAACCAGCAGTTCACAGCAGCAGATGTATTACTCACCTGAGCTCTTGTACTAACATTGAAAGTTATTACCAAGGTGCATATTTATACCTGGCTTGCGCCGTCTAAGCGGAACATAACTAACTCCATTATTATATTTTGACGCTAGACCCTTTTGGCATCAAAATATTGGAGTTAGCGCCATTTTTAGGATGCGTGAAACCACCTTGCGTCAATGAGATGCAAGGTAGGCGTTCCTGTCCCAAACACAACGCTAACCCCATACCACCATATTTATCCCCCGATGCAAAAACAACGCTAACGAAGGAAGTGGAATCAAAAAGTGGTGCAAAGTCCTACTGGTATCAAAAATTAACGCCTGGTCAGACAAGGCGTTAAAAAGAGGCTCGCACACCACCACTAAAGGAAAAAACACAGAAGGAGCCTTGGAAACTGCCAGGACAACATGGAAGTGCTACTGCTCCAGCTTGGCACACGCCGCAGATGTCTGTGATGACAGCAGATCCAACCACCACCACCGCAGCAACCTCAAACTCCAACACAACACCCACAGAGGCAGCGCAGAAGGAGGGAGAGAATATTTAGACAGCGAATCACCATCTTTGGAATGAGGGAACAAGATGTGGTCAGGATGTACAGACTCAACTGGGAGTCCATCGTATGCCTGCTGCACCTGATAGCACCACGTATTACAGCAAGCCTGCAAACTCCCCAAAACATTACCCCCATTGCAAAACTCCTTGCTGTCCTCCATATGATGGCGTATGGATCATTCCAGACAACGTGTGCTCTAGTGGCTGGTATCGCCCAGTCATCTTTCTCCGTCTGCCTACCAAAGCTCCTGGATGCAATCCTACACCTCACGTCCCAACACATCTGCTTCCCAAACACATTCAGCAGCTGCAGCAGGAGACAAAGCAAGGATTCTATCAAATTGCTGGCTTTTCACATGTGCTAGGTGCAATGGACTGTACTGATGGACTGGTGCCACCTGCAGCAACAGAACACCTCTACAGGAACCGCAAGCATACACATTCCATCAATATGCAGGACATTGTGGACCACCTTGGGCACTTCACCAACATCCTGGCGAAATATCCCGGCAGCTTCCATGACACATACATCTTTCGCCATTGCACCATCAATCAGCGGTTCCATGATGGCCAATATGGCAATGGGCTACTCATAGGTAAGCCACTACACCAATCATACCACACAACACAGCAACCATCAAGGACAAACAAGACAAACACAACAATAAATACACATGGGCAGGTCCACAGAGATGTACAGGTAAAATCACATAAGCCAAATGCTACACTACACTGCACACATTGCATGTCACAAACACATACACCCAAATCTACATAACACAGCAATACCCTGACTATCAAACTACATGTGGACAGGTGGGACCAAGTCTCCTTTGCATACAGAAGCTGCTCACAAACCACTACAAGTGTCCACAGGTTGAAAACTAAATACAGATCACACACACACAATAGACCAAACAAAGAAACGCACAGACTTGTCAATGGCTTAGGCAATGTTCATTTTGAGAAAGTCACACATAGGCATAGTCCCACGTAAACCATGGTGTGCAAACCTAAATCCAATGCCACCCAAATGGTGCCATAACCAAGTATACATCAGCTACACATACCTGGGATACCTGTAGTGTGCTCATACACCTGTCTGCTGCATTGTGTCCCATACATACATAAAAAAAAGACTATGGTGCAGAATCCTGACAAATGGGGTTGCATCTACTCCAGTGCCACCTCACATGCACCCCTAGTGCACCCTAAGAACACCTTGAGTCTGATTACGACTTCGGCAGAGGGGATTACTCAGTCCCAAATGTGACGGATAGCCCGTCCACTGAATTACAAGTTCCATAGAATATAATGGACTCGTAATTCGGCGGGCGGTCACATTTGGGACTGAGTAATCCTCTCCACCGAAGTCGTAATTAGGCTTCATGTCTGTTCCAACTACCAGAAATGGTCCACCATGGTGTTGTGTCTATGAAAAAATACTACTATTCATGGATGACATAGCAGGATGTGGTAGGTGTATAGTGGAGATACCTGACCTTATATGAACCGTATTAAGGGAACCATGTGTAAAATAGCTGTGGCCCCTCTTAAAGCCTGCACTGTGCATGTGTAGAAAGTGACTGTCAGAAATCATGTAATAGAAGCTAGGAGATACTTCTGCAACAAATTAGATCATCCTACCAATGTGGTACACACACTCCGTACACTTGATGGCTGGCACAATCATCATCTGCCACAAAGGGTCACTAGGGCCCATAATTAATGGAAAATGACGGAGTGCGATGCTGCACCAAAATTGGCAGAGCCGCGCGCCGTCATTTACACAACACAGGAAAGCGCCGTATTTAATAGAATACAGCACCGTCCTGTGTTGTGCCCTGCGCTGGCATGAAAATTAGCTACCAGCACCAACGCAGGCATCCTTGCACCATCGTGCAAAGATGTCTACATTGAGGGCTGTGATTGTATATGGGTGGGAAGGGATACCTTCCCACACATAAACTATCTTGTTTGGCATTTAGCTTTTTCTAGGCGTGCTGCAGAATGCAGCACACATTGAAATAGCAAAAAACAAGGAGGAATAAAGGTATTCCACCTTGTTGCACCTTGCTAATGCCACCCCTGGGGTGGGGTTAGATTTGGTGCTGCCTCAGGTTTATGAAAACTCGTAAATCTGAGGCAGTGAGAAAATGCAATGGGTGTTTGTTAGAAATGGGGTCTTTGGTTGACAGTCAGGTTACCCCCCGTCCAATCAAGGACCCTCACTCTAGTCAGGGCAAAGGAGAAACACACCAGGGTAACCCCCACTCACCCACTCGGTACCTTGGCACGAGCAGGCAGGCTTAACTCAGAAGCAATTTGTAAAGTATTTGTACTAACACACAGTAATACAGTGAAAATACTACAAAATGGACACCACACCAGTTTAGAAAAATGGGCAATATTTAGCTAAATCAAACAAGACCAAAATGACAAAAATCCAACACACACAAGTTAAAATATGAATTTCCAAAAGAATAACTTACTCCATAGAAAACAATGGAAACAATGATTTTCCACAAAGTACCTGGTTAGCATAAAAAATAAAGCAGCACAGGGGAGTGTGCATCGGAAAAGGCAGTGAAGGATCAATTCCTTCCTCATAAGGGAGGCCCTACATTGCTTCTTCTCCGGTTGGGTCAGCGATGCATTGTTTTTCACCCTCACAAGAGAGCAATGTGTCGATTTCTGAACGGGGGACCTCGGATCCGCGCAGAGTCAGGTTGACTTTGACGCCCAGGGATGATGCTTGGAAAATCAGGTCACATTGTGTTCGAAAACTGTGCTGCATGGGGTTTGCATGGGGTTTGCATCATTATCAAAAGCTGCAAGCAGGTGTTGTGCGTCGTTTCTCCAGCCTCGATGAGTCGATTTCCCATCCGCGATGCAGGAGGAGCATCAATTTTAGCCATGAAGCCAGGGGCGCGCCGTGTATCAGCCGCATTGCAGATGGTGTGTCAAAAATGTCCCTGTTCTGTGCATGGATTTTCAGCTCTTGTTCTGCCAACTTCACCTTTCAAGGACCCAGGGACAGGATAGGACACCACTTGGAAGGGCAGGAGTTTCCGCAGAGAGTCCAGATGTTAGCAGAGGAAGTCTTTGATGGCCCTGAGACTTCAAAACAGGAGGCAAGCTCAGTTCAAGCACTTGGAGATTCTTCACAAGCAGGAATATACCGCAAAGACTGGACTTTGTGGTATATTTCTGCTTTCACAGACAGAAGCAGCAACTGACGGATAGCCCAACAAAGCAGAGACACAGGCAGGGGCAGCACTCATCCTCAGCTCTCCTCCTTGGCAAAGGTGCCTCTTGGTTCCAGAAGTGATCTGATTTTCAGGGGTTTTGGGTCCAATGCTTATACCCCTTTCTGCCTTTGAAGTAGGCATACTTCAAAGGAAAGTCTTTGTTGTTCACAAGATCCTGCCCTGCCCTTGCCAGGCCGAAGGTACACACCAGGGGGTTGGAGACTGCATTGCGAGAAGGCAGGCAGGTGTAAGTGACCACTCCTTCCCCCACTCTAGCACAGATGGCTCATCAGGATGTGCAGGCTACACCGCAGCTCCCTTTGACCCACTGTCTAGAGGGCATTCACAGACAGCCCAACTGTCAAACTGACCCAGACAGGGAATCGACAAACAGGCAGAGTCACAGAATGGTTTAAACAAGAAAATGTCTATTTTCTAAAAGTGGCATTTTCAAACTAACAATCTAAAAAACAACTTTACTAAAATATGTATTTTTAAATTGCGAGGTCAGGGACCTCAAACTCCATATTTCGATCTGCTCTCAACGGGAATCTACACATTAATGATATTTAAAGGCAGCCCCCATGTTAACCTATGAGAGAGACAGGCCTTGCAACAGTGAAAACTGAATTTAGCAGAATTTCACAGTTAGGACATGTAACACACAATAGTACATATCCCACCTTTTACATCCACTGCACCCTGCCCATGGGGCATACCTAGGGTACCCTGCCCATGGTGTTACCTAGAGCCTAACTTAGGGGTGCCTTACAGGTATAAAAAGGGAAGGTTTAGGCCTGGCAAGTGGGTACACTTGCCAAGGTGAATTGGCAGTTTAAAACTGCACACACAGACACTGCATTGGTACGTCTGAGCCATGTTTACAAGGCTACTTATGCAGGTGGCACAACCAGTGCTGCAGGCCCACTAGTAGCATTTGATTTACAGGCTGTGGGCACCTCTAGTGCAATTTACTAGGGACTTACTAGTAAGTCCAATATGCCAATCTTGGAGAAGCCAATTACACATACATTTTACATAGAACTGGTTAGCAGTGGTAAAGTGCACAGAGCATCGAAAACAGCAAAAACAGAGTCCAGCACACATAAACAAGCTGGAAAGAAGAGGCAAAAGTTAGGGGAGACCACGCAAAGGATGTCAAGTCTAACAGTGGCACGCCCACAGCAACATCCATTGTGCGCCCCTTCCATGCAAAGGGCTGTGTGTGAAGGGGCCATATTTACAAGGGGGCGTCAAGCTACAAAAAGTGGCATAACAACATCTTTTAAATGGGCAAGGCATAGCACAACCGGAGCTTCAATAAAAGTTACACTTTGGTGGTGCTATGGGCTCTTAAATATGCCTCTAAGTGTCACTGCATGCATAGTGCAATAAGGTAATATGAACGACACAGTCTGCCATTGTAGGGCAACTATTCTATATTAACATCTGACCCCATTGTGCTGCTAGAAAGTGGAATGTGCCATGCAAGAATAGAACACTGCTTCAAATATTTACTACACAGCACATGTACCTAAATCATGACCATCACTTTTGGGAACAACCTAAAAACTTCCCAAGCCCTTGAGCCACTACCCAAGCTTGTCATGTCCATCAACACAGTCCAAAGAAACCATTTCACAAGAACAGGAACATACACTTCACCACAAGCACGTCTGTGTCACCACTCCAACTAAATGGTACAATTGTCATGGGATGTTCGAAACCACTATCAACACTTACCAACACATCTCCTTTCTATCCTTTGCAGCTGACCAAGGGTACGGCATTCAGCCGTGGGTGATGACCCCTTTTGCCAATCCCACAACAGTGGAAAAGAAAGTCTATAATGAGGGGTACAGGAAAACTTCCAATGTGGTGGAGAGGACATTTGGCCTCCTGAAATCCAGGTTCAGGTGCCTAGCCCTGACAGGAGAAAGCTTCTTGTATGCTCCACCACTTGTTTGCAAAATCATCTTTGCATGTGCAATCCTGCACAACATCTGTGTCTGGACAAATATCCCCTGGGATGAACAAGATGATATACCCAGGAAAGACGATGATGACGATGGGGCAGATAATGATTAGGAGTTTGTAGGAGACTCCAGATTGTGGAAATCCTCTACACATGACCACAATGCTTTAACCCCTTCGCTGCCAGGCCTTTTCCCCCTCCTGTGCCAGGCCCTTTTTTGCCTATTTGGGGCAGTTCGCGCTTAGGCCCTCATAACTTTTTGTCCACATAAGCTAACCAAGCCAAATTTGCGTCCTTTTTTTCCAACATCCTAGGGATTCTAAAGGTACCCAGACTTTGTGGGTTCCCCTGAAGGAGGCCAAGAAATTGGCCAAAATACAGTGAAAATTTCGTTTTTTTCAAAATAATTGGAAAAAGGGGCTGCAGAAGAAGGCTTGTGGTTTTTCCCCTGAAAATGGCATCAACAAAGGGTCTGCGGTGCTAAACTCAGCAGCTTCCCAGCTTTCAGGAACAGGCAGACTTGAATCCGAAAACCCAATTTTTCAACACAATTTTGGCATTTTACTGGGGCATACCCCATTTGTGCAATTTTTTGTGCTTTCAGCCTCCTTCCAGTCAGTGACAGGAATGGTCATGAAACCAACGCTGGATCCCAGAAACCTAAACATTTCTGAAAAGTAGACAAAATTCTGAATTCAGCAAGGGGTCATTTGTGTAGATCCTACAAGGGTTTCCTACAGAAAATAACAGCTGAAAAAGAAAAATATTGAAATTGAGGTGAAAAAACCATCAATTTTTCTCTACGTTTTACTCTGTAACTTTTCCCTGCAATGTCAGATTATCAAAAGCAATATACCGTTACGTCTGCTGGACTCCTCTGGTTGTGGAGATATATAGGGTTTGTAGGTTCATCAAGAACCCGAGGAACCCAGAGCCAATAAATGAGCTGCACCCTGCAGTGCGTTTTCATTCTATACCGGGTATACAGCAATTCATTTGCTGAAATATAAGGAGTAAAAAATTGCTATCAAGAAAACCTTTGCATTTCCAAAAAGGGCACAAGATAAGGTGTTGAGGAGCAGTGGTTATTTGCACATCTCTGAATTCCGGGGTGACCAAAGTAGCACGTGAATTACAGGGAATTTCTCAAATAGATGTCTTTTTTACACACACTCCTATATTTGGAAGGAAAAAATGTAGAGAAAGACAAGGGGCAATAGTACTTGTTTTGCTAATCTATGTTCCCCCAAGTCTCCCGATAAAAATGGTACCTCACTTGTGTGGGTAGGCCTAGCACCCGCGACAGGATATGCCCCAAAACACAACGTGGACACATCACAGAAAACAGAGCTGTTTTTAGCAAAGTGACTACCTGTAGATTTTGGCCTCTAGCTCAGCCGCCACCTAGGGAAACCTACCAAACCTGTGCATTTCTGAAAACTAGAGACCTAGGGGAATCCAAGGAGGGGTGACTTGTGTGGCTCGGACCAGGTTCTGTTACCCAGAATCCTTTGCAAACCTCAAAATTTGGTTAAAAAAACACATGTTCCTCACATTTCTGTGGCAGAAAGTTCTGGAATCTGAGAGGAGCCACAAATTTCCTTCCACCCAGCGTTCCCCCACGTCTCCCGATAAAAATGATACCTCACTTGTGTGGGTAGGCCTAGCACCCGCGACAGGATATGCCCCAAAACACAACGTGGACACATCACAGAAAACAGAGCTGTTTTTAGCAAAGTGACTACCTGTAGATTTTGGCCTCTAGCTCAGCCGCCACCTAGGGAAACCTACCAAACCTGTGCATTTCTGAAAACTAGAGACCTAGGGGAATCCAAGGAGGGGTGACTTGTGTGGCTCGGACCAGGTTCTGTTACTCAGAATCCTTTGCAAACCTCAAAATTTGGCTAAAAAAACACATGTTCCTCACATTTCTGTGGCAGAAAGTTCTGGAATCTGAGAGGAGCCACAAATTTCCTTCCACCCAGCGTTCCCCCACGTCTCCCGATAAAAATGATACCTCACTTGTGTGGGTAGGCCTAGCGCCCGCGACAGGATATGCCCCAAAACACAACGTGGACATATCACAGAAAACAGAGCTGTTTTTAGCAAAGTGACTACCTGTAGATTTTGGCCTCTAGCTCAGCCGCCACCTAGGGAAACCTACCAAACCTGTGCATTTCTGAAAACTAGAGACCTAGGGGAATCCAAGGAGGGGTGACTTGCGGGGCTCGGACCAGGTTCTGTTACCCAGAATCCTTTGCAAACCTCAAAATTTGGCTAAAAAAACACATGTTCCTCACATTTCTGTGGCAGAAAGTTCTGGAATCTGAGAGGAGCCACAAATTTCCTTCCACCCAGCGTTCCCCCACGTCTCCCGATAAAAATGATACCTCACTTGTGTGGGTAGGCCTAGCGCCCGCGACAGGATATGCCCCAAAACACAACGTGGACATAACACAGAAAACAGAGCTGTTTTTAGCAGTGACTACCTGTAGATTTTGGCCTCTAGCTCAGCCGCCACCTAGGGAAACCTACCAAACCTGTGCATTTCTGAAAACTAGAGACCTAGGGGAATCCAAGGAGGGGTGACTTGCGGGGCTCGGACCAGGTTCTGTTACCCAGAATCCTTTGCAAATCTCAAAATGTGGCTAAAAAAACACATGTTCCTCACATTTCTGTGGCAGAAAGTTCTGGAATCTGAGAGGAGCCACAAATTTCCTTCCACCCAGCGTTCCCCCATGTCTCCCGATAAAAATGATACCTCACTTGTGTGGGTAGGCCTAGCGCCCGCGACAGGATATGCCCCAAAACACAACGTGGACATATCACAGAAAACAGAGCTGTTTTTAGCAAAGTGACTACCTGTAGATTTTGGCCTCTAGCTCAGCCGCCACCTAGGGAAACCTACCAAACCTGTGCATTTCTGAAAACTAGAGACCTAGGGGAATCCAAGGAGGGGTGACTTGCGGGGCTCGGACCAGGTTCTGTTACCCAGAATCCTTTGCAAACCTCAAAATTTGGCTAAAAAAACACATGTTCCTCACATTTCTGTGGCAGAAAGTTCTGGAATCTGAGAGGAGCCACAAATTTCCTTCCACCCAGCGTTCCCCCACGTCTCCCGATAAAAATGATACCTCACTTGTGTGGGTAGGCCTAGCGCCCGCGACAGGATATGCCCCAAAACACAACGTGGACATATCACAGAAAACAGAGCTGTTTTTAGCAAAGTGACTACCTGTAGATTTTGGCCTCTAGCTCAGCCGCCACCTAGGGAAACCTACCAAACCTGTGCATTTCTGAAAACTAGAGACCTAGGGGAATCCAAGGAGGGGTGACTTGCGGGGCTCGGACCAGGTTCTGTTACCCAGAATCCTTTGCAAACCTCAAAATTTGGCTAAAAAAACACATGTTCCTCACATTTCTGTGGCAGAAAGTTCTGGAATCTGAGAGGAGCTACAAATTTCCTTCCACCCAGCGTTCCCCCAAGTCTCCCGATAAAAATGATACCTCACTTGCGTGGGTAGGCCTAGCGCCGGCGACAGGAAACACCCCAAAGCGCAACGTGGACACATCCTAAATTTTGGAAAAAAACAGAGGTGTTTTTTGCGAAGTGCCTACCTGTAGATTTTGGCCTCTAGCTCAGCCGGCACCTAGGGAAACCTACCAAACCTGTGCATTTCTGAAAACTAGAGACCTAGGGGAATCCAAGGAGGGGTGACTTGCGGGGCTCGGACCAGGTTCTGTTACCCAGAATCCTTTGCAAACCTCAAAATTTGGCTAAAAAAAAACATGTCCCTCACATTTCTGTGGCAGAAAGTTCTGGAATCTGAGAGGAGCTACAAATTTCCTTCCACCCAGCGTTCCCCCAAGTCTCCCGATAAAAATGATACCTCACTTGCGTGGGTAGGCCTAGCGCCGGCGACAGGAAACACCCCAAAGCGCAACGTGGACACATCCTAAATTTTGGAAAAAAACAGAGGTGTTTTTTGCGAAGTGCCTACCTGTAGATTTTGGCCTCTAGCTCAGCCGGCACCTAGGGAAACCTACCAAACCTGTGCATTTCTGAAAACTAGAGACCTAGGGGAATCCAAGGAGGGGTGACTTGCGGGGCTCGGACCAGGTTCTGTTACCCAGAATCCTTTGCAAACCTCAAAATTTGGCTAAAAATACACATGTTACTCACATTTCTGTGGCAGAAAGTTCTGGAATCTGAGAGGAGCCACAAATTTCCTTCTACCCAGCGTTCCCCCAAGTCTCCCGATAAAAATGATACCTCACTTGCGTGGGTAGGCCTAGCGCCGGCGACAGGAAACACCCCAAAGCGCAACGTGGACACATCCTACATTTTGGGAAAAAATAGAGGTGTTTTTTGCGAAGTGCCTACCTGTAGATTTTGGCCTCTAGCTCAGCCGGCACCTAGGGAAACCTACCAAACCTGTGCATTTCTGAAAACTAGAGACCTAGGGGAATCCAAGGAGGGGTGACTTGCGGGGCTCGGACCAGGTTCTGTTACCCAGAATCCTTTGCAAACCTCAAAATTTGGCTAAAAAAACACATGTCCCTCACATTTCTGTGGCAGAAAGTTCTGGAATCTGAGAGGAGCTACAAATTTCCTTCCACCCAGCGTTCCCCCAAGTCTCCCGATAAAAATGATACCTCACTTGCGTGGGTAGGCCTAGCGCCGGCGACAGGAAACACCCCAAAGCGCAACGTGGACACATCCTAAATTTTGGAAAAAAACAGAGGTGTTTTTTGCGAAGTGCCTACCTGTAGATTTTGGCCTCTAGCTCAGCCGGCACCTAGGGAAACCTACCAAACCTGTGCATTTCTGAAAACTAGAGACCTAGGGGAATCCAAGGAGGGGTGACTTGCGGGGCTCGGACCAGGTTCTGTTACCCAGAATCCTTTGCAAACCTCAAAATTTGGCTAAAAATACACATGTTACTCACATTTCTGTGGCAGAAAGTTCTAGAATCTGAGAGGAGCCACAAATTTCCTTCTACCCAGCGTTCCCCCAAGTCTCCCGATAAAAATGATACCTCACTTGTGTGGGTAGGACTAGCGCCCACGAAAGGAAAGGGCCCAAAACACAACGTGGACACATCACATTTTTTTATAAAAAGCAGTGCCTACCTGTGGATTTTGGCCTGTAACTCAGCCGACACCTGAGGAAACCTAGCAAACCAGTGCATTTTTGAAAACTAGAAACCCAGGGGAATCCAAGATGGGGTGACTTGCGGGGCTCTGACCAGGTTATGTTACCCAGAATCCTTTGCAAACATCAAAATTTGGCCCAAAAAACACTTTTTCCTCTCATTTCGGTGACAGAAAGTTCTGGAATCTGAGAGAAGCCACAAATTTCCTTCCACCCAGCGTTCCCCTAAGTCTCTCGATAAAAATGGTACATCACTTCTGTGGGTAGGCCTAGCGCCCACAAAAGGAAATGGCCCAAAACACAACGTGGACACAACATATTTTTTCGCAGAAAACAGAGGTGTTTTTTGCAAGGTGCCTACCTGTGGTGTTTGGCCTGTAGCTCAGCCGGCCCCGGGGGGGGGGGGCAGAAATGCCCTAAAATAAATTTGCCCCCCCCAACCCCCACCCTCCCCCGCCGGGAGCGACCCTTGCCTACGGGGTCGCTCCCCCTGCGTGACATTGGCACCAAAAAACAAATCCCTGGTGCCTAGTGGTTTCTGCCCCCTTGGGGGCAGGTTGACCTAAACTCAGCCAATCTGCCCCCAAGGGGGGCAGAAATGGCCTAAATACAATTTGTCCCCCAGGGGAGCGACTTTTGCCTGATGGGTCGCTCCCCATCTCTAAAAAAAAAAAACAAAGAAAAAAAAAAAGAAAAAAAAGAAAAATTCCCCTGGCGCCTAGAGGTTTCTGGCCCCCCCCCCCGGGGGCAGATCGGCCTAATAATAGGCCGATCTGCCCCCCGGGGGGGCAGAAATAGCCTAAAATAAATTTGCCCCTCCAACCCCCATCCCCCCCCGGGAGCGACCCTTGCCTACGGGGTCGCTCCCCCTGCGTGACATTGGCGCCAAAAAACAAATCCCCGGTGCCTAGTGGTTTCTGCCCCCTTGGGGGCAGATTGACCTAAAATTGGCCAATCTGCCCCCAGGGGGGCAGAAATGGTCTAAATACAATTTGCCCCCCCAGGGGAGCGACCCTTGCCTGATGGGTCGCTCCCCATCTCTAAAAAAAGAAACAACAAAAAAAAACACACACAAAAAAAATTGCCCTGGCGCCTAGAGTGTTCTGCCCCCCCCCCCGGGGGGCAGTTCGGCCTAATAATAGGCCGATCTGTCCCCCGGGGGGGCAGAAATGGCCTAAAATAAATTTGCCCCCCCAACCCCCACCCCCCCCCCGGGAGCGACCCTTGCCTACGGGGTCGCTCCCCCTGCGTGACATTGGTGCGAAAAAACAAATCCCCGGTGCCTAGTGGTTTCTGCCCCCTTGGGGGCAGATTGACCTAAAATTGGCCAATCTGCCCCCAGGGGGGCAGAAATGGTCTAAATACAATTTGCCCCCCCCCAGGGGAGCGACCCTTGCCTGATGGGTCGCTCCCCATCTCTAAAAAAAGAAACAACAACAAAAAAAAAAAATTGCCCTGGCGCCTAGAGTGTTCTGCCCCCCCCCCCCCCGGGGGGCAGTTCGGCCTAATAATAGGCCGATCTGTCCCCCGGGGGGGCAGAAATGGCCTAAAATAAATTTGCCCCCCCAACCCCCACCCCCCCCCCGGGAGCGACCCTTGCCTACGGGGTCGCTCCCCCTGCGTGACATTGGCGCCAAAAAACAAATCCCCGGTGCCTAGTGGTTTCTGCCCCCTTGGCGGCAGATTGACCTAAAATTGGCCAATCTGCCCCCAGGGGGGCAGAAATGGTCTAAATACAATTTGCCCCCCCCAGGGGAGCGACCCTTGCCTGATGGGTCGCTCCCCATCTCTAAAAAAAGAAACAACAACAAAAAAAAAAAATTGCCCTGGCGCCTAGAGTGTTCTGCCCCCCCCCCGGGGGGCAGTTCGGCCTAATAATAGGCCGATCTGTCCCCCGGGGGGGCAGAAATGGCCTAAAATAAATTTGCCCCCCCAACCCCCACCCCCCCCGGGAGCGACCCTTGCCTACGGGGTCGCTCCCCCTGCGTGACATTGGTGCCAAAAAACAAATCCCCGGTGCCTAGTGGTTTCTGCCCCCTTGGGGGCAGATTGACCTAAAATTGGCCAATCTGCCCCCAGGGGGGCAGAAATGGTCTAAATACAATTTGCCCCCCCCCAGGGGAGCGACCCTTGCCTGATGGGTCGCTCCCCATCTCTAAAAAAAGAAACAACAAAAAAAAAAACACAAAAAAAAATTGCCCTGGCGACTAGAGTGTTCTGCCCCCCCCCCCCGGGGGCAGTTCGGCCTAATAATAGGCCGATCTGTCCCCCGGGGGGGCAGAAATGGCCTAAAATAAATTTGCCCCCCCAACCCCCACCCCCCCCCCGGGAGCGACCCTTGCCTACGGGGTCGCTCCCCCTGCGTGACATTGGCGCCAAAAAACAAATCCCCGGTGCCTAGTGGTTTCTGCCCCCTTGGGGGCAGATTGACCTAAAATTGGCCAATCTGCCCCCAGGGGGGCAGAAATGGTCTAAATACAATTTGCCCCCCCAGGGGAGCGACCCTTGCCTGATGGGTCGCTCCCCAACTCTAAAAAAAGAAACAACAAAAAAAAAAAACACAAAAAAAAAATTGCCCTGGCGCCTAGAGTGTTCTGCCCCCCCCCCCCTCCGGGGGCAGTTCGGCCTAATAATAGGCCGATCTGTCCCCCGGGGGGGCAGAAATGGCCTAAAATAAATTTGCCCCCCCAACCCCCCCCCCCCCCCGGAGCGACCCTTGCCTACGGGGTCGCTCCCCCTGCGTGACATTGGCGCCAAAAAACAAATCCCCGGTGCCTAGTGATTTCTGACCCCTTGGGGGCAGATTGACCTAAAATTGGCCAATCTGCCCCCAGGGGGGCAGAAATGGTCTAAATACAATTTGCCCCCCCAGGGGAGCGACCCTTGCCTGATGGGTCGCTCCCCATCTCTAAAAAAAGAAACAACAAAAAAAAAAAACACAAAAAAAAAATTGCCCTGGCGCCTAGAGTGTTCTGCCCCCCCCCCCGGGGGCAGTTCGGCCTAATAATAGGCCGATCTGTCCCCCGGGGGGGCAGAAATGGCCTAAAATAAATTTGCCCCCCCAACCCCCACCCCCCCCCCCGGGAGCGACCCTTGCCTACGGGGTCGCTCCCCCTGCGTGACATTGGCGCCAAAAAACAAATCCCCGGTGCCTAGTGGTTTCTGCCCCCTTGGGGGCAGATTGACCTAAAATTGGCCAATCTGCCCCCAGGGGGGCAGAAATGGTCTAAATACAATTTGCCCCCCCCCAGGGGAGCGACCCTTGCCTGATGGGTCGCTCCCCATCTCTAAAAAAAGAAACAACAAAAAAAAAAAACACAAAAAAAAAATTGCCCTGGCGCCTAGAGTGTTCTGCCCCCCCCCCCGGGGGCAGTTCAGCCTAATAATAGGCCGATCTGCCCCCAGGGGGGGCAGAAATGGCCTAAAATAAATTCCCCTCCCCCCCAGGGAGCGACCCTTGCCTAAGTGGTCGCTCCCTTTGCGTGAAATTCACGCAAAGAAAAAACTCCCTGGTGTCTAGTGGTTTCTACCCCCCTTGTGGGCAGATTGGCCTCATCAAAATAGGCCAATCTGCCCCCAAGGGGGGCAGAAATGGGCAAAATATAATTTTCCCCCAAGGGGAGCGACCCTTGCCTAAGGGGTCGCTCCCCACCAAAAAAAAAAAAAATGAAAAAAAAAAAAAAAAAATGGTCCCTGGTGCCTAGAGGTTTCTGCCCCCCCTGGGGGCAGATCGGCCTAATAGTAGGCCGATCTGCCCCCAGTGGGGGCAGAAAAGGCCTTCCCGAAAATATGCCCCCCTGGGAGCGACCCTTGCCCAAGGGGTCGCTCCCTTTTGTCAATAACAATAAAAAAAAACAAAAAATCCCTGGTGTCTAGTGGTTTCTACCCCCCTTGGGGGCAGATTGGCCTCATCAAAATAGGCCAATCTGCCCCCAAGGGGGGCAGAAATGGCCAAAATATAATTTTCCCCCAAGGGGAACGACCCTTGCCTAAGGGGACGCTCCCCACCTCAATAAAAAAAAAATGAAAAAAAAAAAAAAAAAAAAAAAAAAATGGTCCCTGGTGCCTAGAGGTTTCTGCCCCCAGGGGGGGCAGAAAAGGCCTTTTCAAAAAAATGCCCCCCCTGGGAGCGACCCTTGCCCAAGGGGTCGCTCCCTTTTGTCAATTTCTACGAAAAAAAAAAAATCCCTGGTGTCTAGTGGGGTTTCAAAAACCGGATTGCAAGCAATCCGGCTTTTGAAACCCTCGGAGGGACTTCAAAGGGAAGGAAATACTTTTCCTTCCCTTTGAAGCCCCTCCGGGCCTCCCAAGTGATTGAAAAAGAAATGCTTTTGCATTTCTTTTTCAATCGCGCTGGAAGCAGAGCTTCCAGCGCGACGAGGGAGGCCCCTGTGACACATCAGCGCGTGCGCGCCCGCTGACGTCACAGGGGGGGGGTGGGGGGGTCGGGGGTGGAAGGGGAAGGTCTTCCCCTTCCATCCCCGACTTGGGGGGGGAAGGGGGGTGCACGGGGGGCGCGCTAGCGCGCCCCCAAGTTCCCCTGTGCCATGGACGAGATGATCTCGTCCAAGGCACAGGGGAACTGTAGCCTTGGACGAGATCATCTCGTCCAAGGCACAGAAGAGGTTAATAATAATGACTTTGTAAATAGCACTAATAAATAACTTTGCACCTGTATCTCCTTGGTCTACTCATGCTCTACTACATACACCATTAGAATGTGACTCAAACCTCAATGAGCAGGTAGGTAACACAAAGGTGACCAGTATGGTAGCAACAATGTTTGTGACATGAGTGGGTCTTCTCAAATATCAGTGACACGCAATTGCGGGCATGTGAATCCTGATGGTCTAGATCCATGCACCACCACATATGTTGTCCCGTCAAGTGGTCAAGGTGCCAATACCTTACCCATTCACCACAACAACACCATGCATAACAATATGAATGCAAGGAGGGCACATAAGAAGTAGGGGCTGTCAACAAATGGATATCAAGTTCTGTAGGAACAGTACTCTGTCACAACTCATTGTGACAGTAGCATTGCCTGCATGGTACATGTGTGACAAGGGTGGTACAAATGCCGAGGGATGGTAACCAATGTCCAATGCTGAGCCTGCACACTGTATCCATGGGATTGTGTCCCGGCACTGCCAACGTGCACAACCCTAGCATATGGTGGACTGTACCTCACATATGGCACACACACTTTGGCTGTGGAGTGCACAATAAGTTGCCTTGCTACAAAAACAGCTATGGGTGCAGAATCACTATCCACACACATGACCCATTGTCACCAGCCATGGATATTTTTGGACAATGCACCACCACATATTCAACTGGGTTGAATGTAGGCAGAGTAGTAAATATTCACAATGTACATAAGGTGCACACTTGTCCCACAAATCTGCTGTTCTGACACATACCTAGACCAAATCTAGGCAAACATGTGTAGACTGATGCATAGGTTTATATTCTAGGTAGCAATGGGTTTGGCAGGATCAACAATGCTTGATGTGTCAGCATGTATATCTAGTATGCTGTGTACAACTACAACACACAGCACAAAGCAATACCCCCATTGTCATCCACATGACAGAATAAGTGCATGATAGCAGCATTAACAATTAGTTCCATACCTGTTGTGGCCTTCAGCATCACAATCAGGTGTGGGATGAGCTACTCTGTACAGCTTTGTTGAAATATGTCTTAGACACAATGCCAAACAGAGATGATGTGACACTTCAATATCAGTCAGTCGTTGTAAGTGTTACCTAGGCTGTGCCATGCTGGAAGAAATGCATACACATGTACAATGGACATACTGATTGGACTGCTTCCAGACACCACACATACTTGCAAATACAACACGGGAGGTCAAATGAAGATAACACAAGTGGTGTGGCAGGAGTGATGTTGTGTGTGTGGAACTCATGACAACTCACGAATTCTGACAATGGAACTGTACCTTTCAAGTCAGCAGGAGAAGGAAATTTAAACGTCTTCTATTAACACAAGCCACATGTTGCATTGTGTTCATGTATGTATAGACAATGTTGCAGTATGAGATGTGCACAAAGTGCAAACAGACTAAAGAAGGGGAGCAATGCAAGTGACAATACATGCCTCAAAAGTAGTGCAGGAATACATGGGGAAGGAACACAAATAGATCAACACTGACTATACAACACATCAATGTCTATATAACAGTTCACATATGTACAGAGAGGGTGGTCAGATCAGTACATCACCCAGTCATGTTGGGCACTTGCATACTATGGTATTTGCCCATTTCATACCACCATGACATGAGGCTGTGACAGATAACTCCATCTGTACCCTAACACGTTTCCAGTATTGAAGTCACAACAGAGATATAATCCCAAACAGATGCCCAAGGGAACTTCTAAGGACATTAAAACATGTCACATGTACAGAATGTGCAAGACCTGAGGGATGTACATGAGAGGGGAATGCAGGGAAATGTAGAGGGAAGTACAGCAGTGGTAAATGTGAGATCCTGGACTGTATAGCCGTAATTGTGCATGTATAGGTCTGCTGGGGAGTGTGCAGAGTACTGCTGAGTATCAAACATGAAGAGGCTAGGTCCCTGCCCAGTGAACCCACACATTGCTGCTCTAGCTACATGAACATGTCACATTGTCAGGGGCCTGATGCATGTGCAGAGGGGGATGATTAAACTATGGCTCCATTGACTTACCTCTTCACATGCAACCATGGGTTTGTGTTGCTGTAGAAACTCATACTGTTGTGATGATGAGCAGGTTGGCAGCTATGCCAGACTGTGACACAGTGGTATGCCATTGTTTGTGGCAGTCAATATTAACCTGATGTGGACAAATATGGGTGCCTAGTTGATGGCATGCACACATATGCCACATATGTCAGCACACATGTACCACTTTATTGGCTTGGGCATGGAAATGTTTAAGGATTGAGAGCAAAAAGAAACTTAGCACAAAAGTAGGGCATAGGTATCACTAGATCAGTGATTGACAGAAATGAGCAACACATGTGTTCTGACATAGGGAAACATGGGTAGCACTGATGTGACAACACAATCATTTGTCAAATGGCAACATGTGTGCATGCAGGAAGATAGTAATATGAAGTTTCACATCCCATGAACACACCAATGTCATCATATATGACAGAAATCACAAAACACACGTCCATACACACACAGCAGATATCAATCTTCCACAACACATGTGTACATGACATCTCCTGCAACTATGGTGCATGGGGGCCCAAATGGCACACATGTAGCAGAGCAACATGTAGGGAAATCCAACAACACACCACAGAGTGAATACACATACATAGGAAAATTGGCAGGGTTGACATGATGTCAATGCAGTCCAAGTCCACTGAGTACTGTGTGTAGAAACTTTCATGGTCGTCACATGCATTACCATGTGTTGGACATAGGCCACCAAATACATTTGGTGTTGTAGGTATGTGTACATCTGTATCTCAGACATAACAATGTAGTTCACCCGAAATCAGTTTACGTACACATGTATACACACATAGCACACATGTGCCAACATGTCTGTGGACACAGTGTAGCTACACATGCACATATGCATGAGGTATTGAGTAATCGCATGCAACAGACTCACAAATTGACCCATAGGTCCAACATACCATTGTCACCGTAATGACAGTACTGGACATTCACCCACATGTTGCCATACCAAATATACACCGCTGTTGCACACCCCATGTAACATGTGAAGTCACTCAGGGTTCACTCAAGGCACACAATGAAAAAATCCACGCAATGTCATCATGTGTGAATTTGTTTCACGCATACGCATTTGCCATACAGTACCCCTAAGCTAAAGGAAGCATAGCCCCTGTGCGGCAACTGCACATCCACAGGCCTTTTCATGCTAATGGTGTGAAAATACAACACATAACCATCATGCAACAAAAACAGACGCATGACTGAAAAACATGACGCACACACCCAGGAAGTGATGTACCAGGACATCCTGTCTGCAAACATGCTACAGTGAGTGTAGTTTCACTTTCACTTCACAGTCTGTTGCTCTGTGACTGTGTGACGTTGTGTAGTTTAGGTGCTGGTGGATTTGTGGAGTGTTTAGGGAGTGTTTGTAGAGTACATTGTGCTGTGTCCTGTGTTATTTTGTATATTAATTGTCTCATAACTTGCATTTTGTATAGTGAGTGTACTGTTGTTGTCTCTGTATTGTCGGGTGTTCGGCTGGGGTAGTTTAGTAGTTGTGGTAGTTTGGGTAGTTGGGGTAGGTTTAAGGGTTAAGTTTCATTTGTTTTTGGGGTGAACTTCGTGCACCACTGGGAATGCCTGGGAAAGGGAGGATGAGCCGGATGTCTGCAGATGAGCTGGGGGGGGGGTCATCTGTCTTGTGGCTCACTATCTCCCCATCATACTGCAACTGGGTGGCCGGGTGATTGATACTTAGCTACCCCACGGCGGCAAGGCAGCTGCGGTGGGGCAACGTGCTCCACCACCCTACCCAGATTTTTGCAACAGGAAGGAACGACCACCAAATTAAGCATCGCTGGGCAGATCTGTGTTAAGGGAGCAGGATCTGCTCGACCATTTTGAAATTGAGATTGGTGGAACAGTTGGTAATCCTCCCATTGCCATACAATCTCATTTTGTTTGCATGTGCATGACAGTTGCTGTTAAGTTTGATGAAGACATGTTGTATGCGACCTGTATGAAGAGTCCATGCCCCACATTAGGGCTGCATTTCAATAGTACAACAATGAAGCAAATGCAGGACAGATGTATAATTTACACTGCACAAACATCTCAAAGTGTTGTGATACATGCATAGTGTAACTAGGTATTGAGCAGCTACAAATGAGGCCTGTATCATGCAACATGCATGAAAGGGGGTCCCAAAACATTGTTGGGATCACAAAGTATTATCTACTGAGTCAGAAGATAATTCCCTATGTATCATTTTCAAGTACTCAGAGCAGCTGCTGAGAGAAGGTGTATAATGTGAGCATATAAATATATGAGAAGGGCCCCTTGTACTCAGCAGTAGTTGTGATGATCTGTTGCATCTCCTGCTGAGTGCATCATTGACCTTCACATGAATAAATGATGTTTGGTCACACCTGCATCATGGTGTGACTTATTTCTGAATATGCACCCACATGGCAGTGAGTAATGGGTGCACTGAGGACCACAAGGACAGTACAGATGCAATTGGTGCTGCACACTGTAGTTCTATTGGGCCCTTTGTGTAATTACCCAAGGCCATGTACGGGTGCTTGATCATGCAATGGTCCAGACTAGTGGCAGTTCCATGTTCCAATTCATTGTGTATCAGAGACAGCCTATACGATGTCTATAACAAGACACGTGCTGAGTCAGTTCCACAGGCCTGCCGCTTCTCACTGACATTATGGGGCTGCCCTGCATCAGCTCCCTCACTGGCACACCACTCACTAACCTGCACCACTAAATGCATCCTTTGAGCACTGAGCCAGTATGTCTGTGTTGAGCTGTATTTCTATACCAATGTTCTTATCCCTCACTAGACTAACAATGGTATACCATGGCAACAATGGCAGGCCACACATCTTGGCACTACTTCCATGATTTCATCCAGTCAGTGTGCAGGTAGGTACATCAATGTCACATGACTACACTCCTTTTGCAATTTTAAAAGTATGTGTGCCTTGAGATGGCACACACATATTACTTACTTCACTAAAGGATGTATGATGCCATTCCTCAAAACCTTGGAATACCCACACAACCCCAGGGTAGAATTTTGTCAGTTTGCTGTGACAATGATGTAGATGTATACAGCAGGCTGAAATGCTATGGGTGTTACGTTACAATGGACCCTTCACTGTAACAACCATTGCATGCCCCTCAGATGGAATATACATTATCAAGCAGTCCCATATAGTAATAGTGGTGTCGTGCTAACAGACAGCTGAATGACAATGCCATGTATAAATGGTGCAGTGGGAAGCACCACAGAAGTGTCAGGGACAGTCATGGTTTGTAGGTGAGTGGGTCTACCTTATCTGAGAGTTTGTGTGATTGAGTGATCATAGTTGTTTGTCAGTTACTATGATCTACAACTAGGATGACTTCCTCACTCAGCCTAACAAGTTTACACCGTACAATGTTGTCCATTTACTGAAACTTGGCTTTTACACTAAGCAATGTTTTCCATTCATGTCTTGCAGGTGCACCAGCGCCCTACACCATAGGAGAGGTGGTACATTTTCAAACCCTGAAGTATCCAGTAAGTGTTATTTTGTGTGTCCTTTGAACAAGTCCAGGGAATGCTGTGAGTCAGTCAGAAGTGTGGAATGCAATGACTGATGTTTTTTCCTGACCAATGATCTGATATCATAGGAGGATGGAGGGTGACATCCTCTATGTTGGAATGTGGTACAATGAGAATGGCTTGAATGTAGTTCAAGGGCCAATGTGTGCGGCATGGAATTGTGTGCAATAGGAATAGTAATGGCTGACCACATATTTGTTGCTGTCTACCATTATAGGTCACAGGGCAGCTGCGTATGTGCTTAGCATGCCTGTTGACAACCACTTTGTCATAGCACTATTGTCAGCACTGTATGTCATAGATATCATACACTTATTGACATGATGGTAAAGATGTGGGTTCTATCTGCAGACGTCACTAGGGTGATTATGTAGGAGACACACACACCACAGGTGCCTCAGTAACCTTCAGATACAATGAGTTTGTAGGACTGCAAGGAGCCATAATGTACTACACAACAGTCAGTAGCGTAAACAATTTGTGGACAACTCCACTCCAGATGGTTGTGGGAAAAGTCTATGATTCTCCCACACCAGATGTCTACAGTTTTCACAACATGGTTCTGTCACCATGATAATTGTTACTGATGTAGGTCCACATCAGCTCCACCTGTCTCCACACAGCCACAGGTACTGCCGCCAGTGTACCAACTCAATTTGAGCTGGACCTCAGGAGGGATCTGAATACACACCTCAAGTGACCAGACACATTGAAGGAGGAATCAGCAGACAACAGGAGGATGTTGAAGTTCATAAAAAAGCAAAAAGGGAAAGAAGTGAACATTTGGACTTCTGGACTACCTCCAAGGTCCTTCCCCTCCCTATTAAAGTTTTGATAAGTTTTAGGTTGGGTAGGTTAATGTAGAGTAGGCTTAAGTTAGGTTAATTATAGTGGGGGTGGATTTTCTTATTATGTTTTTATTTGTGGGAGTCATGTTGGGGTATATGTGTTGAAAAAAACATAACATACACATATATATTTGTTTAGGCCATAGAATGCATTAGTACATGTGTAGTTATAGTAACTGTTGTCCTACTTGTATCTTGTGTCTTACAGGGGTGTGGGGGGGCAATGTTTAGGGTGTGGTGTTCCATGTATAATATAAGTTTAGATTAGGTTAGATAGATTTAGTTGTTTGATGAGTATAGTTAGCATAGGTTAGTTTAGGATAGGGTAGGCTTTAGTTAATATGTAGGTTAACGTTTTTACAATAAATCCTCTTTATAATAGTATCCATTTTATGTAAGTTGCCAGAGTATCTCGGTCTGCTCATGAGTGCACTGGGAAAATTGGGGGAATGGCCTATGGAATCCTTACTGTTTTGAAATCCCTGATTCACCATGTGCATCCCCTATTGATGAAGGAGCTTTCACATTGGCTGCAACATCACACCTACTGGTCCATGCATTTGGCATCCAGTTTACCATTCACAATGTCTATGTATACTTTGTCTTGGACAGGTAAGTCTGGTACTTCAGCTGTCATTATTGGGGTCCTGTAGTTTTAATATTGGGAACTGTGACACATCTAACAACAGGTACAATTGGATCTGTATTCTGCAACACTAACAGTTGCTCATCACTGATGAGGTTAGCTACCTCTGTATCAGACAAATGTTCTGGGATGCCCAGCTCGCTATATTGCCATTGACTTGGTTCCTAGCCATATCTGCCGTATATCAAAAGTAAATGATATATTCATACATTTTTGATTTTTTGCTCAGTAAATTGGTTTTATTAGGCAACACCATCATACACCTTTCTCATGTTAGACTCCCTGTGTGTAGCTTTGAGTCCCACAGTCCTGCACTCATGTACTACTATTCTGTAATCATTGACTTGGATTCACACAATTCAATCATTTATTTGAGTAGATGGATCACAAAAAATGTAGACATTCTAAATGTGTAAAAGGTGTTTCTATACAGGTGGAAGTGTGAAAGTGAATTATTTACAATGGCCAGGTCTTTGACCCCATTAGTGAAAGTCATGGATATGTGACACAATCAGAGTCTGGGGTTGAGGGACATGTCATGACACATGCTTAGGAGAAGTGTCCATTAGTGAGGAGGAACAAAAATTGCCATTTGGTATGTCAGAGATAATGACAGTACATAGCAGGCACATCAACAGTGGGTGGGCGAAGAGAGCAAATTTCCTACTGTCACAAAATTGGCATGATCTTAAGGCCAGAACTAAGGAGAATTGTCCATGTTTCACAGACTGGTGCTACCAGATACTCTTCCTACTGAAAGTTATATCTTCCACATCTTCATCCCCCGATATGTGTGGTGCCTCTTGTGCCATGGGTAGTACTGTTGTAGGGGATAAAAATGTGGAGCCCAGGTTCCCAGCAGCTCCCATTGTGGTAAGACATGAGGCATCACTGCAGCAAGGAGGAACTGCTGATTTTTCAATATAGCTCCACCATCGCGGTGGTAGACAGAAATGCCTTCCCTGAGGGAGGCCACTTCCCGCTGATTGGACGCCAGCCTGTTGTCTGCTTTGCTGCCGCCAGATTAGGAGGGCATTTGTGGTGGCCTCTCCCTCATGGCAGCAGATATGTCCACCAGGGAGTGCTGGAGTCCATGCAGTAGGGAGTGTGTGACTGGGATGGCAGCTGTGTTTTTATTAGGTGTTATGAGGCACGTTCACACTCCCTCTAGGCTGCCTGCCATGGTCTCCATCCCCACCCACACCTTCTTGGCCAGCTCCCACTGGACTCCTACCACTGTCCTCTGAAAACTGGTCTCTGGGTCCTTGGAGCACTGTCAGTACTGACAGGTGATATATTTTGGTTGTTGGGTGGTTCGTGTGGAGACCCTGCAACATTGTGTGTCCTCCTTGCAACTGGAAGTGGTGTCTGTAGAGATCCTAGGACATCCTGGAGAGTCAGTTCATTGATGCTGGTCATCCAGGTCATCAATGAAATCCAGGACAGGCAGGTCCGCAGGAGGAAAGCCATCATCCTCTGCAATGAGATAGTGTAAAATCAATCTTAGATTGTTGTGGCAGTTGACGTGGCACATCATTTATTTGGTAGTGGAGGCTCAGTGATTAGTTAAAGACCCTAGGTTGTTATTGTACATTATGTGGCATATATTTTTAGCCCAGAGGGTCACGTAAAGGGATGCTTCGGTGGCGCTATGGGCTGCGTCATATTTACACCATGGCATTAAGCCATGAATTGTATCTTGATGCCACCTTGTAAATACAGCCCCTTCCCATGCAGCACTTTGAATGGAAGGGGCGTGCAATGGCTGTTGCTGTGGGCGGGCCACACCAACACCCATTGCATTTTGATGCTGTCCCAGATTTACGTGTTTTTGTGGACCTGAGACAGCACCAATATCTAACACCACCGCAGGGGTGGCATTAGCAGGGTGCATGTTGAAGTAGATCTTGATTTCTCCTCACATTTTCAATTGTCTCTGTGTGCTGCTTTGCACAGCTCACATAGACGAGCAGATTGCTGTGCAGGAAGGTGCTCCTTCCTACACAACAATATTCTCCCCCTCAACTCGGCCATCCTTGCACTATGGTGCAAGGAATGTTGCGTTAGGGCTGGACAGCTAATTTACCACTGGCACAGAGGTAGACACAGGGATGTCCCGTATGCTTATGATTTTTGGTCAAGACTGCATTTTCTAAATATCAGTGCATGACCCAGCCCAATTTGTTACAGAGGCACCCACCTTCATTTCCAGCTTAGCAGGGCCTCTATCTTGTTTGATGTTGGGATTGCAGCTAGTTGTACTACTGCACACATGGGCCCTCATAACAAGTCAGGCGGTCCTGTGACCACCAGACTTGTAGTGGGGCTCAGACCACACCAACAGCAGCGGTCAAACTGGCACATTAGGACCATGGTGTAAGCACTATGGTCCAATGGCCTGGCACTACCAGGTTACCGCCGGCCTATGGGCCGGTGCTGCCACCGGTCTTAATCCTCCAGACCAGCACTGAAATCAGCGCTGCCCTCCAGATTATGATTCCACTTTCCCACCAGCCTTTGCATGGTGGTCCGCCCACAATGCAAAGGCTGGTGGTAATGGGGTGTGGGGTGCCCCTGCACTACCCATGCATTTGGCAATAGAAGTGCAGGGACCCCCATAGGCAGCCCCATTGCGCTTTCCACTGCCCAATTTATGGGCAGTGATAAGCGCACCCCAACATTAGTGCAGGCTACATTACAAGCCAGCATCAATGTTGTGGTGAGTTTCCCACCAGAGCTGGCGGGTCGAAACACGGTTTCCACCCACCGTCCAAGCAGAAATTTTGAATAGCTACTGCGGAAGGAAAACCGCACTGGTGGACTTTTCAACACAGGACTTTGGGGGGCGGCCTCTGCCGGCCGCCAATGCCATAATGGGTACCATAATGTTCACTGACAGGCACCGTGTGTTGTATTTGTTCTATTCTTTGCCCATTCACATGTGGGTAATATGGTTGTGTCTGAGTTGTTGTGGGTTCACCCTGTATGTGATGTGTTCCACAGGTTGAAAGCTTTAGTGCAGATTTTTCTCTTGTGGAACAGTTCAGGTCAGCACCAACATATGTAGCTCAACACTGCACCAGGTTAGTTACGCAGGAAAGTTCCATGTTTACTGGGATATGGGACAGCCCTGCAGTTCCCCCTGCAGATGCACTGATTTGTTCTCCCTGCATTGAGACAGGCATTGTTGCAGCATTATGAATGAGTGTCTGCCTCAATGGGGTTGAATTGTTTATATGCAGGATGGTGTCCCTTCCTGCACATGTACAAGTCATTAGCTAAGGTGACATTTCAATGTGTGCTGCAAGACAAAGCACACATGCGTAATGGCAATGCAACAGGAGCTAAGGGAGCATTTTTGCAAGATACACCACCCTGAGCCCACTCAATGGTTTTGGCTTCCATCCTAGTCTCAGATGTCTAAGTTGTGTGGGTACAGGAACTTTGACAATATGCAAAGGGTGTTGTGATGGCACAGCCACAGCACAGTATTTACACATCTCTTCCAACCAATGTGCTGCACATTTATGTGGTCAAGTATAGCTCTGGTGATTGGTGTCTATCTACGTTGTGTATATGTTGGAGTGCATAGCACAACCAAGCCGTGTGAGCATGCGTTGCTTGTGTGGGATGGTGCATTTTGATTCGGCAGAAATGTGTCCGCATGCAATTCTTTAGCAGGAATTGGGCATTTGTAAGATTCTAGTTAACTCCCCCATGCAATGTACCCTGCATTTGTGATGGTGGTTGGTAGTCTGTCCTGTCCTGACCTTGGATTCCTGTGACCATCTCTTCCGGGATGACCAATGCAACCATCTCCTCCAGCTCATCTAGGTCCTCTTGTGGTGCAGGACTTCCACCTCCAGTCTGCTCTGCAGTGCTGCCGTTCTGTTGTTGGCCAATTCCTCCTTAGTTCTGCACTTGCAATCATGCCAGTGATTCTTGCACTCAGAGACAGCTCTCTTCACCTCTGCCACCCTGTTGATTTTGTCTACTATTTTCTGCCATATAGCCTCTCTCTTACCAATTGGCAATATGGAGGTGACAAAGAGCTGGTGTTGGTGCTTTGTCACCTCTCTGACAAGGATGTCATACTATTACGACACTTGCGCTTTTTCTTCTCCTACTTCTGTGGATCCTCCTGGCTGGTGCTTGGGCGATTAGGGTCTCCGTGGTGTGTCTCCAGGCCTGATGCTTCCATTGTCAGTTGTAATTGCACTCTTTCATGCTTGTGCATTTAAATTTGGCACTAATGCAGGCTAAAAATTACGGTAGCCCTTTCACGATATGTTTACCTGCCGCAAAACTTTTTTGCGCCACTTTTACAGCATTAACGTCATTTTTCATTAAGTCTGTGCAATGGTTAGCGTCATTTCTTTTTATGCTCAGCATTCCTTAGCGCGTTCATATGTCATACCTTAAGTATGGCGCACGGCTGGCGCTATGGAATGGCACTAGCTTGCGCTAGATAAAATGATGCAAAACTGCATTAGCACAGTTTTGTGTCATTTTGTCTAAACATGGGCCCAAGTGTATGAACAAAGAATTTAATCAGGGAGTGCTTTGACATACCAAACTATTGTAACAGCTGATATAACCTGCTAGCAGATATAGCTGCCAGGGTAGCTTTGTAGGCTAATGTTCCTACTATCCAAAAGCATTACACAAATTTGAAGCGTTGTAAGGTTAATAGACTAAGAAGGAGAGAGTTGGTTGACACCTATTATTTACATTGCTACTTACCTGCAAGACTGCGGTGAAAACTGTGTTCATCACAATAAACATAAACTATAAAAGGGAAATATTTTTGAATTTGAAAAGGCTTGATATACATGGGTCAGTGGAGCACTCCAAGTTGGGGAGGAGGTCGACAGGGGGGAGAAGAGTTAGAGGGTACTGACAAAGTGTTTAAAGAGATGTAGACATAGGTATAGATAGTGGTAAAGAAAGAGGGTGAAGTAGAAGAGGTAATGTACAGTAAGGTGGGGGCAATAATCCACAAGTGTTTTTGTCAAAGCAAGAACCATAGTTTCCTGTTGTCATACACTGATAGATTTAAGGTAAGGTTTTGTGAGCCAGTAATGCCTCCGTTTTAAGAAGATATCCCTCCAGGCCGCAGTTACAGAAGGAACACACAATGGTATTATTTGGCAATACTTGCTGGTTGTGAATGTGTCAGAGTCACCAGATCCTCGGGGTCTGTGCACGTTCCCAACACTTCCACCACAGCTCCAATACTCTGATTAGAATGTCACAGAGTCTAAGAGAGTCCAAGTGGGGAAAAGGGGATTAGGTAGGGATCAGCTGGGAATGAGACCTGTGGGAAGCAAAAGGTTAAAACACACAATATCAAGATTATATCATAATAACCAGTACTAGGCTATGACTCTGAGCATTGTCATACTGAAAACATGGACAACTTACTCATGGAATTAAATAACTAGGCTTCAAGATAACTGGATACCTGTGAGGGAATCAAGAAAGGTTAAATACAACTTTCAAATTCAAGCATAGTCTTTTGCATGAGGAATCAGGAAATAATCTGAATGAATTTCTAAACCACCATATGAATCGTGCTTGAGGGACTATTATGCACATAGAGTATCACATCAAGAACTCTAGCACTTTAGTTTTCTTGAATTGCAGGAACATGAATTGCGCACATTGCAGATTTTAACAAAGGTTGTAAATTCCATGGAATGATTGTGTACAATGAATAACATAAGTTAGACTCGAGAAGTGAATTGCGCATCTTGCCGATTCGAAGGCCACCCAGTAAATGCCATGAAGTGGTAGCGCACAATGAACATCGTGATCTTAAACACAAGGAATGAATTGCGCGTATTGCCGATTCGAGCACTCCCAAGTAAATGCCATGAAATGGTAACACACAATGAATAGCATGGGTTCAATACAAAAAATTAATCAAGCGTTCTGCCGATTCGAATGTCAGCCCATAAATGTCATGAAATGGTAACACACAATGAATACCATGAATTGGACACAAGAAATGAATCACACGATTTGCAGATTCGAAGGCCACCACATGAATGCCAAGGAATGGTGGCGCGCACTGAATATCATGAATTAAACACAATGAAAAGAATCGTGCATCTTGCCGATTTGAGGCTCCCATATGAATGCCAGGAAATGGTAGCGTACAATGAATAACATGAATTACACACAAGAAATTAATTGTGCGTCTTGCCGATTCGAATGCCACCATGTAACTGCCAAGAAATGGTAGCGCACAATGAATGCCAAAGTTAAACACGAGGAATGAATTGCGCGTCTTGCCGATTCGAATGCCACCATGTAACTGTCAAGAAATGGTAGCGCACAATGAAGGTCAAAGTTAAACACGAGGAATGAATCGCGCGTCTTGCCAATTCGAATGCCACTATGTAACTGCCAAGAAATGGTAGCGCACAATGAAGGTCAAAGTTAAACACAAGGAATGAATCGCGCGTCTTGCCGATTCGAATATCAACATGTAAATGCCAGAAGAACCATGAGCACATTCATACGCACAACGTAAAATCTCTCAACATGAAAAATTAGGCCCAGAACTTGAATGCCTTCGAAAATGTGATCGGGGGCCCAGCCCGACCGCCGTCTTACCGCCCTGATCAAGGATCACCAAAGTAATGAAGGGCAAAGGCCTGGAAGATCAAAAGTAGGCCTCCGGAACTGGAGCTCAGGAAGCTGCTGCTGCTCTGCACTGGGACTTCTGAATAGTGAGCATGTGGAGCTGGGCTGGCTCCCTTTTATAGAGTCTTAGCCCAGCCCACAACCACACCCAGGCATGCTGCAGGGAAAGCTTCTAGAAGGCCCTGGAAAGGGACCACACCCTGCCACAGTCTGAAAGCCTGCAGCAGTACACAACAGCATATCAGCACAATGCATACATTATGTTAGCTTGAGATTGCTAGGTTTTTGCATTCTAGTCGCCCGTAGAGCGCGCACTGCCCTGATGTTGACAGTACTCCCCTCTCCCAGATGCGCTCTAGGGCCTGGTTTGTCTGGATTGAGACGATGAAAATGCCTCACAAGTACCAGAGCATGGATATCAGATGCGGAAACCCATGAGTTACTTTCAGGGCCATAACCTTTCCATGAGATTAAGTACCATAGATTACGCCCTCTCAGTTTGGAATCCAACACTTTCTTGACTTCGTATTCTATTTCCCCCTGTAATAGAACTGGAGCTGGATGAGGGCGGATCTTCTGGACTGCCTTTTTCAAGAGGGAAGTGTGGAACACTAGATGAATCCGTAATGATCTTGGAAATTGTAGTTTATAGGTCACAGGATTGATTTGCTGAAGGACAGTGTAAGGACCTATGAATTTGGGGATGAACATGTGCTTCTTCTTGAAGTCTATATGTTTTGTGGAAAGCCACACTTTATCACCTGGTTGATACTGCTGACCCTCACAATGTTTCTTATCATAATGCTTTTTGTATTTTTGTTTGGCCTTTTCTAAATGCTGTTGAATCAATTTCTGGGCTTGATGCAGATGTTGAATGGTTTCTGACACAGCTGGTGTAAGAGAACTTTCTTGAGGGATTGTGATGGGCAAGGTGTCAGGATGATAGCCAAACAAGCCAAAAAAGGGTATAACGCCAGTAGAAGTGTGGAATGAGTTATTGTAGGCTAACTCAGCTAACCAGAGCATTGATGTCCAAGAATGAAGTGCCTTTTCAGCGTAAGCACGCAGGTATTGCTTCAAAGTCTGATTTAGTCTCTCAGTTTGACCATCTGTTTGAGGATGGTGGCTAGTAGATAGTGTGGATGTCACTTGAAGTGTTTTGCACCATGTCTTCCAGAAATTGGAGGCAAATTACGACCCTCGATTGGAGAGGATCATTTTCGGCAGTCCATGAAAACGAACCACTCTATTCAGTAAAATAGTTGCCAGTTCACTGGAGGTGGGCAATTTCTTACAGGCAATGAAATGTCCATATTTCGTGAGACTATCTACTACCACCAGGATTACTGAATGTTGTTTAACCACTGGTAGACCTGTAATAAAGTCTAAAGAAATGTGCTCCCAAGGACGACTTGGAGTCGGGAGTGGATGTAACAACCCTTTCGGTTTTGAATGACTTGTTTTAATGCGAGCACAGACTTCACAGTTGTTTACCATCGCTTTTACATCTTTTGTCAGGGTAGGCCACCAAAAATAGCATTGGATTAATTCAAGAGTCTTAGGAGTACCAGGATGACCTGCTGTAGGTAAAACATGCAACCAATGAAACACTATCTTGCGAAGTTTGGTAGTGGGCACAAACAAACAAGCGTCATGAAAAGGTAATCCTTGCTTGATTGACCTTTTGGGATCTGCTTGGGCCCATGCCTGCCATTTCTCAACAGTGAAAGAATTACAGATGTCTTCAAAGAAATCTTCAGTTTTTATGATACATAGGAGTTTGCCTGGAACAATGATAGCTCTGGAGGTTTGAACTGCAGGCAACGTGGTAGACTCTTGGCGGGACAAGGCGTCAGCTTTGCGATTGTCTTTACCAGGTCAGAAAGTTACCACAAAATCAAATTCGGCAAAAAACAACATCCAGCGTAATTGCTGAGGAGTCAAAAGTGTGGCGGAACTCATGAACTGGAGATTGCGATGATCAGTATATACTGTGGCAGTGTATTTGGCACCTAACAAATGATGTCTCCATTCTTTAAAGGCGTCACGAATCGCTAGAAGCTCTTTTTCAGCAATTACATAGTTCTGTTCGGCTTCGTTCAGTTTCCGAGACATATAAGCCACAGGATGAAGTTGGCCAGTGTCTTTGCTTTGTTGCGACAAGACTGCACCTATTGCCACATGTGAAGCATCAGCTTCCACTATGAAGGGACGATCTGCATCTGGGTGAGTCAGGACTGGGGCAGTGGAAAATGCTCCCTTTAAAGTTGAGAAGGCTTGATCAGCTTCTGGGGAGCATACAAATGTTTCTTTCTTTCTTAGTAGCTCAGTGATTGGGGCCACTGTATGGGAGAAGTGATTTATGAACCTCCGGTAAAAATTTGCAAACCCCAGGAAACTATTGTACATCACGAACAGTCTTTGGAGTGGACCAATCAGATACAGCCTTTACTTTCTTTTCTGCCATCACCATACCTTGAGGGGTAAGGATAACCCCCAAAAACTCAACTGTGGTAACATGAAACTCACACTTGGTTAGTTTGCAGTATAAATGGTGCTTTCGAAGAGCTGCAAGAATTTTTTTGACACGTTGTACATGTTCATTTTCATTGTCTGAGTAGATCAAAATGTCATTGATGTAGACTATGGCATATATGTCGAGGTACTCTCTAAGAACATCATTCAAGAAAAATTGAAATGCTGCTGGAGCATTACACAAACCAAAAGGCATGACGGTGTATTCAAAGAGGCCATATCGTGTCTTGAACGCTGTTTTCCATTCGTCGCCCTCTCTCATTCTGACCAAATGATAAGCACCTCAAAGATCAAGCTTTGTGTGGATTTTTGCTTTCTTTACTTGTTCCAGCAAGACTGGAATTAGGGGCAAGGGATATTTATTCTTGTTGGTGACTTTGTTCAATCCCCTATAGTCGATACAAATTCGAAGTTCTCCATTCGCCTTCGGAACAAAAAACAAAGGAGAAGCTGCAGGAGACGTAGGAGGGCGAATTAAACCATTCTCCAAGAATTGATCTAGATACTTTCATAAATGTTGATTTTCATGTTCTGACAGGGCGTATACACGACAGTTGGGAAGTATCGCACCTGGAACTAGATCAATTTGACAGTCATAAGATCTATGAGGAGGTAAGTTTTCTGCTTCTTTCTCATCTAATACATCTTCGTAGGATGAATACTGCTCGGGCAATTTAACTTCTTTCTCCACGGCAGTGGCTATGTAGGAGTTGCAAACTTTTGGTACTTGAGACTTTTGGAGGCATTGTTCTTTACATAGCGCTGATGAGAACACGACCTTTCGTTCCGCCCAATTAATCTCAGGATTGTGATGAGTTAACCAGGGTAAGCCAAGAATAATTCCATACTGGGGAGCATGGATCACGTCAAGGATGAGTTTCTCTTTATGTTTCTTTCCTTGGTTCTTATCCTCACAGATTACCGACAAGGGAACAGTCTGAAGAGTTACCGGACCTCCAGTCAAGAGTTTTCCATCTACTGCCTGGATGATTTCTGGGGTATTTTTCTCAATACATGGGATCCCCCATGCACGAACCAATTGGCCGTCAACAAAGTTCCCGGTAGCCCCAGAATCTACTAGGGCCTTCTTGAAATAGGTCTTTTTCTTTACTTGAACTTTTATGCCCAGCTTGAGATGTCTAGATTGTGAAGGATCCACAGTGACACCCAAGAGCAACCCTTCTTTACATCTTGGGTGATTTGAGTTTTCCAGCTTGACTTGTGCATTGGCGGCAAGTTTCTTGACAGGACCTCGTTTGCTCTTTGTTTTGATTGGACATTCTTTGACAAAATTACCCTTGCGCCCATAATAAAGACATTGTCCATTCTTTTTACGTAGGTCTTTTTCGTCTTGGGTCAGAGGCTTCCTGATTGTTCCGATTTCCATAGGTTCTGACGTTCTTGAGTCTCTATTATCGGTAACTCGCCAAGAATATTTCTCAGTCTTTTTGCGCGTTCCCCTTCGTTCCACTAAACAATGATCCAATCTTAAAACAAGGTTTATCAGGTCTTGACAGTCTGTAGGCTGTGGGTCTATTTGAGCTAGAATATATTTTAGCTCCTCTTTGAGTCCCTTGTAGAACAAGACCGCTTGCTTTTCTTCCGGCCAGGATGTCTCGGTTACCAGCCAATTAAAGTTGGCTAAATATGACACTAGATCCTGGTTACCTTGTTGCAAGTCTAATAATTCACGGTCTGCCGATAATGTCACAGTTCTACTATCAAATACCCTTTCAAACTCATGAACAAAATGTTTCCATTTGTAAAGCAGGGGACTGTCTTTACGCACAAGAGGTATAGCCCAAGTAGCTGCATCTCCAGTCAGATATGATAACAAGAAAGATACTTTGGACTTGGCATCAGGGAAAGTATGTGGTCGGCAGGTGAAATGTAATTCCACTTGAACTAGGAAAGATTGCGCTTTCAAGGGATCGCCTGAGAAACGTTCTGGAGGAGCTAACGGAATGGCCGAAGGAACATTGAGGGAAATGTTAGTGGGATTACCTCCAGAGGTCTGAGAGGAAGGACCTGACCAAGACACACCTGTAGGATTTTGTTCCTTCTTCTCTATCTTATCCTGTAACTGACTCACTCTCTCAGCTAGACTAGCTGCTAAATCTTTTGATGACACCACTTCTGCCTGGAGCCGGGTGATAGCCTTGACTAGCTCGTCCAGTGTGGCCATGCTGAGAACATACACAAACCAGGAGGATTATTAATTTGTGGTCTCACTATTCTGTCAGAGTCACAAGATCCTCGGGGTCTGTGCACGTTCCCAACACTTCCACCACAAGACAGCTCCAATACTCTGATTAGAATGTCACAGAGTCTAAGAGAGTCTAAGTGGGGAAAAGGGGATTAGGTAGGGAACAGCTGGGAAGGAGACCCGTGGGAAGCAAAAGGTTAAAACACACAAATATCAAGATTATATCATAATAGCCAGTACTAGGTTATGGCTCTAAGCATTGTTACACTGAAAACATGGACAACTTAAGCATGGAATTAAATAACTAGGCTTCAAGATAACTGGATACCTGTGAGGGAATCAAGAAAGGTTAAAGACAACTTTCAAATTCAAGCATAGTCTTTTGCATGAGGAATCAGGAAATAATCTGAATGAATTTCTAAATCACCATATGAATCGTGCTTGAGGAACTATTATGCACATACAATATCACATCAAGAACTCTAGCACTTTAGTTTTTTTGAATTGCAGGAACATGAATTGCGCACATTGCAGATTTGAACAAAGGTTGTAAATTCCATGGAATGATTGTGCACAATATGTTAGACCCGAGAAGTGAATTGCGCGTCTTGCCGATTCGAAGGCCACCCAGTAAATGCCATGAAGTGGTAGCGCACAATGAACATCGTGATTTTAAATACAAGGAATGAATTGCGCGTATTTCTGTTTCGAGCACTCCCAAGTAAATGCCATGAAATGGTAATGCACGATGAATAGCATGGATTCAATACAAAAAATGAATCACGCGTTCTGCCGTTTCGAATGTCAGCCCATAAATGTCATGAAATGGTAACACACAATGAATACCATGAATTAGAAACAAGAAATGAATCGCGCGTCTTGCCGATTCGAAGGCCACCACGTGAATGCCAAGGAATGTTGGCGCGCACTGAATATCATGAATTAAACACAATGAAAAGAATTGCGCGTCTTGCTGATTCGAAGACTACCATATGAATGTCAGGAAATGGTAGCGTACAATGAATAACATGAATTACACACAAGAAATGAATTGCGCATCTTGCCGATTCGAATGCCACCATGTAACTGCCAAGAAATGGTAGCGCACAATGAATACCAAAGTTAAACACGAGGAATGAATCGCGCGTCTTGCCGATTCGAATGCCACTATGTAACTGTCAATAAATGGTAGCGCACAATGAAGGTCAAAGTTAAACACGAAGAATGAATCGCGTGTCTTGCCGATTCGAATGCCACCATGTAACTGCCAAGAAATGGTAGCGCACAATGAAGGTCAAAGTTAAACATGAGGAATGAATCCCGCGTCTTGCCGATTCGAATATCAACATGTAAATGCCAGAAAAACCATGAGCACATTCACACGCACAAGCTAAAATCTCTCAACATGAAAAATTAGGCCCAAGAACTTGAATGCCTCCGAAAACGGGATCGGGGGCCCAGCCTGACCTCCGTCTTACCGCCCTGATCAAGGATCACCAAAGTAATGAAGGGCAAAGACCTGGAAGATCAAAAGTAGGCCTCCGGAACAGGAGCTCAGGAAGTTGCTGCTGCTCTGCACCGGGACGTCTGAATAGTGAGCATGTGGAGCTTGGCTGGCTCCCTTTTATAGAGTCTTAGCCCAGCCCACAACCACACCCAGGCATGCTGCAGGGAAAGCATCTAGAAGGCCCTGGAAAGGGACTACACCCTGACACAGTCTGAAAGCCTGCAGCAGTACATTGCATATGAACAGTATTTATATGCACGCTGAACATAAGTCTTCAGGATTAAACTCTGTAATGCAAAAGGTTAAACAACAGCATATTAGCACAATGCATAAATTATGTTAGCTTGAGATTGCTAGGTTTTTGCATTCTAGTCGCCCGTAGAGCGCGCACTGCCCTGATGTTGACAGAATGCTTATAAAAAGTCTCTGGCTGCCAGGGTATGTCCACAAGTAACATGACGGCATCTTGGAATTATAGAAAGTGCCATTCCCAGGTAACCGGCTGCCACTATTGGCTTTGGTGCAATATTTACAAGCATGTGCAAAGCTGACAGTGCCACGTGGCTAGAAGTGGTGGTGGGCAGTGGGAGAGAGGCAGCTGAGTGAGAGACTAAGTGAGACCTCAAGCCAGAGAAGTGGTAGGTATAGAGATGTTGGCTGGCAAGAGAATTACCAAGTCAGGTTGGGGGTGGAGGGACAGAGGATGGCTGGTGGGTGTCGAGAGTGAGACAGGGTCTAGAGAGAAAGAGAGAGAGAGAAAGGATGAGTGTGAGGATGAGAGTCAAGTGGGAGTGAGTAACAGGAGATGCACTGCCATGGAGTGTTAAATCACAAGTGGAACACAAAAAGAAAAAAATAGTTCCCTAACTTCAGCTGTTGGAACATACAGTGACCTAACCAATTATCAGAGTGGAACCCATATGCTCCAGGGAAGACCAAGCACAAACATAGGGAAGAAATAAGAAGAAGTAAATTGAAATAGACACCCAATATAGACAATCATGTGCAAGGGACAGACCTAAAGACCGCTATAAGTATATATTAAGACACTGGTTACAGTGCTGGCAAAGAAAGACAGTTAAAACTTTCTAATGCAAGACCACCAAAAGAGAAAATCTGTCCTTATCATTCAATGTGTGATCCTATGATAACAGTCTACAATCATTGTTTCTGTGTTTTCAGATGTAGGTTTACATTGGATTGCTTGGGTTTTAAGGTACATTTGTAAAAATGCTGAGGAGGGATATACTATGTAATCGTACTAAGAGGATTTTGAAACAGAATTTTCAAGTTATCCTGCCATATATCACATTCCAGGTTCTTCAAGGAGATATTGAGGTACATTTTGTTTGCTATATATCAGTATTAGCAAAAATACCATATTAGGAATAAATAAACTATTTATAATCTTGCTTTTATGTGAATGCAATTACATGGGCGGAGAAATCAACGTTCTTCATGCTAGAAGAAAAGGGACAGTAAAATAACCTACCAATAGTGAGGCAAACTGAGAAGAACAGTTGAAAATCTTGCCATAAGACCATTTCTCATAAAACAGCTTGTTTTTCTAATTTGACAACCAGGGAGGCTTAACAGAGTCTAAGGGTCTCATTATGTGTGGCAGTCTTCAGTGGTAGTCCTTCAGAAGAAGAGCAGTCCTTATTACCTGCAGAGTATCCACAGGTCCAGAAGTGTACTGATGTGATGGTGCCTGAGGTCCAATAATTACACCCAGTAGTGCCTTTGAAGTGGGAAAGACTTCTAAAGACTCGCCATTGAAGTGCCCCAGATCAACTAAAGGGGATATGTAGCCCTTTGTGTGGGGACAGGACAGAGCCTATTCAGGTGTAAGTGAGGCTGGGCCAAGCTCTCCCTCCCATCCTGGCAGTGATGGCTCATTAAGACACACCTAAGCTCTCGTTGTGTGTGGCTGTCTAGTGGGAATACACAAATCCCAAATGCCAACTACACCCAGTCACGTGACAAGAGACTGGCTGCAAGCACCAAATGTCTAAGGCAGGAACATGCCAACTTTCTAAAAGTGGCCTTTTCAGAATTGCAATTTAAAATACAACTTCACTGTAAGTTAGGATTTTAAATTGTAATTCCAAAGACACCAAACTTAAGGGAGTTATTTCTTCCAGTTGCTTAAAAAGTGTAATAAGGCAATGCCCATGAGAGAGGTAAGCCTTGTAGTTGTGAAAAACACATGTAAGAGTATTTTCACTACCAGGATGTGTAACACTTAAAAATATATGTCCTGCTTTTTAAACACGTTACATCCTGGCATCCTGGCTGTTCAGGGCTACCATAGTGGTGACTTTTATGTATTAAAAAGGAAGGTTTGAGCTTGGCAAAAGGTACATTTTGTGAGGTCGAAATGGCAGTTTAAAACTGCACACATGGGCTCTGCAATGGCAGGCCTGGGGCATGTTTAAAGGTCTACGTAAGTGAGTGACACTATCAGTGCTGGAGTACCTCTGGTAGCATTTTATTTACAGGCCCTGGTGACATGTAGTGCTTATAAGTAACTTAATCATGCCAAATGAAGATAGGCCAACATTACCATGTTAAGAGTAGAGAGCACAAGCCTTTTAGCACTAGTTACCAGTGCTAAAGTATGCAGAGTCCTCACACCATCAAAAGTGAGATCAGAGAAAATGGAGGCGAAAGACAAAATGTTGGGGGGAAGACCACCCTAAGGCTGACAGGTCTAACATGTGCCCACCCACTTGAAACTGAGGAGAACTATCCAACTCCTTGGGAGTTCTCTTCACTAAGGATGAAGAACCTGGACACACTATTAGCATTGGCATGGTCTGACCCAGGACGGTGTTGGACCACCTCAAACGTTTGGGATTTCCACCCCTCATCTGCATGAGCCATCAAAGGGGCCAGTGGTCTGTCTGAACCTGGAAGTGAGTACCAAACGTGTATGTTCTCAACTTCTTCAGTGCCCAGGCCACAGCAAGGGGCTCCCTTTCATTCACACCCCGACCTCCGAACCAGTGGAAGTAACCTCCTGTTAATTAAGGCTACCGGTTGGTCTAGGCTTCTTCATTTAATTGTGCCATGCTCTGAAGCATCTATCTGCAGAGTATGTGGACAACATATTGAATTGTGAATATTAAAACTCATTGTCAAGATTTTTTTTTTTTTTTTCATGTAATATTGTTTTCAAGAATATCATTGTTGTTAACATCATTTTCGATAATATAATTGCAAAGAATAGCATTTTTAAATTATTTTAATGTGTTTTAGCTCATATATTAATTTACTGGTATTATTGTTTGTATAATTGCTATTATTTTTTTTAAATAAATTTCTTAATTTTAAGTGATTTAGAACAGTAATATAATTGTTAATAGTTATTGTGTGAAACCGGGACATTTTGCAGTGTCCCCAAATTTTGACCCCCATTTTAACTACTAGATGCTGGATTTCTGACTCTCATTGTGCCCTGGGCTCTGCTAACCAGACCCAGGACCTGTACTGTGTATAAAAAGTATATGGTAGTACATGTATGTTTAGAGACCTCGCAGATTTAATGTACTTAAGTGTGCACTGCTGTGATTCCTGCTGTCATTTTAAACGTCAGTCCTGCTTTGCAGACTGCTTTTAAATTAAGATTCTATGCAAATTCAACTTTGAAATTAGAGGGTTTTCCAAATTCCTAAACTATTTTTAAATATAGGTCACACCTAAGATCTCCCCTAGGTGCCCATGGGGTAGGCTGCCTTGTAACTAACAGCAGGGACATTATAAAGGATTTTTTATATGCCATGGCGAGGGAAAAACTGCCAATTTCATTTTTCCCTTTGTAGTGAATTAGTTCCATACATTAACATGGGAAGGCTTTATTTTAAATAATAAAATCTTACTTTTGATAGGAGTGAACTAAAAATAAAATTCAAGGTATCATATTAATAGAATAAATCCAACAACTTGCCAATGTTGGATTTGTTATAACTCATACTAGAAAAGAAAGAGCTTTAGAACTATTTTCTAACGTTATCCAAAATCAGCCCTGTAGTAGCCTTTTTTGATTGGTCAACCTTTGCCAGGCTGAGCCAGGCTACCTTAATGAGGTATGAAGTGGCCTGGGCTGAGACAAATGAACCATCTGGTGGGAGGAGAGCTGCAATAACAGATGGCAGAGCAGTAAGGGGACTGGATGGCCAACTCATCTTCAAAGGAGATAAAGACAGTTGGAATGGAAACATGACCTCCCCCATTTCTTGCACCCCAAACCACATGGGAGCCCCAGTAACTAGATTAAGAGAGGGGTTGGAAGGAGAGTGTTAGGGGAAGTTAGCAACACTAGTAGGTTGGGTTAGCTAGACCTTAACCTCCAGGAGAATGTCACGCTTTGGAGGAAGTGGTCATACCTGGGGGTGGCACCTTGTAACCCATTGGTCAGGGTTGCCCCCCCACTTGTCACCCCAGAAGCATGGATAAAAGTTAGAGAGCTGCCCAACAACCCATATCTCTGTCTTGAAATTTCAAGAAGAATAAGCACTGACCTGCTGGAGGCTTGGATTGCACAAGAGAGGACTGCACTCTTAAGGACTGCACCTATTGCACACTTTAGTCTTCAGCCCAAAGAGTACTTGTCTGGCTTGTAAAGGACTCAGGAGTGGATTCCCTGTAAGCGACTGATTTAAAGAAGTTACCAAGAGTCACCTGCATCAACTCCTGCCAGAAGAGCCCAACTGGATGGCGCTGAAGGGACTTTTAAGGATTTGGCCAGAAGGATTGCAGGAATTGTAGTCCCAAAGTCCCAAGGAGCAATTCAGAGATTCTGGAATCTTGGATTGGTGTTGCGGACCCCCAAAGATCCAAAGGAAACAAATGGAGAAAAAGGGCTGCCATGCTGGACCCTTTGACTGCACAAGAGACGACTGCACTCATGAGGACTGTACCTGCTGCACTCACAAGGCTTCACAACAAAAGGGCTTTGCCTGTCTTAAAGGATAAGGAGTGGTCTTCCTGATCAGCAACAGGAAGAAAAGTGCTAGAAGGGCTACCTGCAACATCAACAGCAAGGACAACTGGCACGCACAAGGGCCGGCTCGAGGGGACGGGGAACATGGCGGCCAGTTAACGGACTGACCGTGAGCTCTCGTAGGACGGGAGACGAGACGCCGAGGACACGTGACACGTGACGCGTCGTGCCTGAGAGTCAGAACTCTCCGCCCGGCGCGCGAGAAAGTCGTTGCTGTTTCGCTTTGGCTGAGGAATCCCCCGGAGAGCTGATGTTGGAGGAGAGACGCCGGGGGAAGTCGGAGAAACCAGTTCAACGCGCTGCGCGCTGTGTCTGAGAGCTGGAGCTCTCAGACCGGCGCTTGGGTGAGCCGCTTGCCACAGTTGCAAGCCTCTCTTTAGCGGCCAGTTTTCTTTTTGGTATTGGGAAATCAGACTTGGTTGTGTTCTGGCACTCTAGAGGAGAAGAGGGAACGCGAGTAAGAGCAATCTTTGGCAGGTTTCTCCCTTTTTGTCTCTCCCCTGTCTAGCATGGAGTGGTTTCCCTTGGAGGGGCTTTCAGCCCCATGATTTATTAGAGCTTGGACTCTCAAATCTCGTATACTGTTTCTGGGCGTTACTAATAAGTCCTTCTTTTTTTCTTTTTTGTTTTTTTTACGCTGGGAACCATAGACTAACTCAGAGTTGAGTTGTCCACTTAACCTATAGACACAAAGGTTTTGGGAAATAGTTTTTCAACACATCTTGCTACTTGGCTACCTCATTACCGCAATTTTCCCCTCTGTATCGTCCTTCCCGGCCTAGGTCGGGAAATAAGAAAAAAAAAAATGGCGAATAAGAAGGGGGGGTTAAGTGCTTCGGCGAGAGGTGGTGAGGTGGTGCCCTGGAAGCAAGCATCAAAATCCAGTATCAGGGCAGAGGCCGTGAGGGGTGTGCGACGTGGAAGATCCTATACCTCGCTCTGTTCTCTTCGTGGGGGTCTACCGGAGACTCCGGGGTTTTCAATCAGGAGAAATTTAAATGGGAGTTTGGTAAGAGGAGATTGCGACAGTGTCGGAGCTTCACGGTGTATGTCTCCAATTAAACGTCGCCCCAGGGGTGTACGGGCAGAAGTTAAAGACTTGGTTGGTGTGAGGAAAGGTAAGCCCGGCCCCCTCGGTGTGAGTATTAAGCCTCAGCCTCAGCCATCAGAGACCGTAGCAGCAGCTATAGTAAATTCTGGACCAGTGACTCACGGTGAGGGCTTAGTAAGGGGGATTGATCATACAGTGTCACTCTTGGAGCTTCCCCCACCCTCCCTGGAGGTAGGTCAAACCGAGCCTCTGGGAAAGAGCGAATCTTTGATCACAAGGTATTTCCGGAACACAATTCTTCCACCGCAAGATATGGCAAATGCTCAACCGATCTTAGGCGATATAGGGGCATTAAATCTAGCTGTATGCTCGGTCCAAAATCCATTAGACAAGGATTTAGAAGGGCAGAGAGAGGGCTCTTCCACTATACTAGCCTTGTCAGAAGTAGAGGGTAATCCTCCTAGTGGATCAATGACTTACGGTATGGACGTACAGGCTTTGTTAATCTCCCTCACTAAAGAGATTAGGGAAACATTTGTGATCTCAGAGAATAATCAAACTAGGATTCGAGAAGCCTGTGAAGTTTTGGAAAGTAAAATCAATTTGTTAACAGATCGGTTGGGTAAGCTGGAGGCTGTGGTGGAGGCCCACGAGGAGCGGGTGTTAGAACAATCCAAGGATATTTTACAATTAAAACGTGGAGAAAAGATGTTACGGCATAAACTAGAGACATTGGAAAACAACATGAGGAGAAACAATATTAGGCTTTTGGGAGTCCCTGAGGGAATCGAAGGGGAAGACATTAAGGGCTACGTGATCGCTTTGATTAAGGAGGTTATCCCAAACATAGCAGTGCTTAATCTGGAAGAGGATATTCAAAGAGTCCATCGGGATCCGTTCAAGAAAAATCCTGGAAGGAAAAACCCTAGGAGGATTTTGATAAACTTCAATACATACTCTATCAAGGAAAGAATTTTGTCTGAAGCCCTTAAAGTTGGTGTTTTCTCCAAGGGGGATTGGTCTTTCAGGATAAGATCAGATGTGTCCAAAGCAACGTTAGATAGGCAGTGGGAGTTGGGAAACTTCATGCGGGAGCTTCGCTCTCTTGGGGCTACAGTTCAATTAAGGTTCCCGGCTGCTCTCCGAATCATGTGGAAGAATAAAATGTATAACATGAGAGATCCGGGGGAGGTTAGTGCATTTATAGATCAGATTAAGGAGTCTCAATAAGATCTAGTGGAAAGTCCCGTCCGACGGGAGTTCAAATTGAGGATAACAGGATGGTTATCCTAGTAGAAATAGGGAGGGTTCCCCTGGGCGGGGGTTTGGGTTTGGTTGTGGGTTGGTGTTGGTGTTGGCTGAGGGTGTGGGAGGCACTGGGTGTAGGGGTTTGGCTCGGGTTAGGTGGGTTGAAAATGATAAATATAGGAAAGTCCTCATAACTTGCTTAAATAGGAGGGGGGGTTCTGTGTTCATTATTTTTTTTTCTTTCTGGAATGACTAAGTATGGCAATTTAAGATTAAAATTTCTCTCTTGGAATGTGAACGGTTTAAGGTTGCTATGTAGGAGGAGGAAGATTTTTGAATATTTAAGATTGGGGGAGGAGGAGATCATTATATTGCAAGAAACCCATCTTCAACAAGATGAGTGGGAGAGCTGGCTTAAAAGGTTAAATTGGGTTTCATTCAGTGTATGTTCTTCCCAAACTAGCGCAATAAAAGGTGTGGCAGTCCTGATTAAAAAATCTATAAGGCTTAAAGTAGGAGTGGTGCAAGTTGACTCTAGGGGGATATGGGTAGTGGTAGAAGTGTGCTTATGCGGTTACTGGGTCACAGTGGCGGGTTATTACGGGCCAAATCTAGATGATCCAACGCCATTTCAAGAATTATTCAATATTTTCCTTCTAGCTAGGTACCCAGTGGTATTAGGTGGGGATTTTAATATACTGTTAGATCCTGTTCATGATAAGTCAACCCCCTGGGGTATGGTTAATTCACCTAAAACGAGGGTACAGGTGAAACAAGCCATGCAGGATTTAGGATTGGTAGATATATGGCACTGGAGAGGGGGTGAAGGAGATAGATACACATTTTACAATAAAAAATATGGGCATAGATCTAGAATAGATTTTTTTTTTAATACATAAAAGTCTATGCTAAGAGGTGAGAAAGATAGCCCACAACCCAGCACACCTTTCAGATCAGTCAGCTGTAAAACTGCACTTGGATATCAGGGTCGTAAGTAAGGGTATTAGGAGCACAATTAATCGCGCTTTATTCCTAGATGACTCAGTAGTAGAAGTGTTAAAAAAAGACACAAGAGATTTTTTCTACTTAAATCAAGGAACAGCAAGTTTATGGTGTGTTTGGGATGCGTTTAAGGCCTATATTAGAGGGAGGCTTGTGAGTCTGGCAATATATAAGCATCGTGAAGGAAGGGAAAAGCTGGGAGATATGGAATCATCATTAAAAACTCTTCAAGTTTCAATGCATAATGCACGACTAGAAGGGAAGGACGATCTATTAGAGGAGTTGTCACACCAAGAGGAAAAGGTTCGGATTAATTTAGATGCTTTTTTGGAGAATCGCAGTAGGTTAAAGTTGGAAAGTAGTCGATATGCGCACTATGAATATGGAGAAGGTTGTAGTAAACTATTAGCTTGGAAGGTTAAGTCGGACCATTCTAAAAGGCATATTTTATCGGTTAAATCTGATCTTACGAACCAGATCTGTGTGGAGCAAGAAGAGATTGAGGGTGCATTTGTATCCTTTTTTCAAGAAATGTATTCAGAAAGCTTGGTTAATTCAGAGGAGTCGATCAGAAAATTCTTAGAAAAAGCGCATCTCCCAGTTTTAGAGGAAGCTGAGATGCTTTCATTGAATTGTAAGATAAATGAGGCAGAGCTCGTTGAAGGCATAAAGGCTTTGAAAAAATGGAAGGCAGTTGGTCCAGATAACCTACCTAATGAATTATATAAGGTTTTGGGGGATGAACTTATTCCTTTTTTATTAGAACTATTCAACTCTATGCTGGTAGAAGGGGCACAGATACCTAAATCCTGGAGAGAAGCGATAATTTGTTTATTGTTAAAGCCGGGTAAGGACTCAATGTTTTGTTCATCCTATAGACCCATCTCCTTGTTGAATGCGGATTACAAATTGTATACAGGGATTTTAGCTAGGAGACTGGGGAAAGCCATAGGTAATCTGATTCACTTGGATCAAAAGGGTTTTATGAAGGGGAGGCAACTCCATGAGGTAACTCACGAGTTATTTGCTGCAGTAGACCTGGCGGAACAAAAAAAGGCTCCATTGGCGATCTTGACTTTTGATGCAGCGAAAGCCTTTGATCGTGTTAATTGGTCTTTCTTAAGGGGTGTGTCGGAAAAAGGGAGCTTGGGAATACCTTTTGTTAGGGCGGTTAGGGAACTGTATAGATGCCCCTCAGCGAGAGTCTTGGTTAATGGCCAACTATCACAGGAATTCAGGATCTGGCGGGGCACGCGACAGGGGTGTCCTTTATCTCCCTTGCTTTTCAATTTATATATTGAACCTTTGGCAATTTTACTACGGGCTTGTAAGGACATTTCCCCATTTCGGATTGGGGGCTGGGAAAAAAAAGTAGCGTTATATGCTGATGATCTTATGCTATTCACCAGCGACGTCAGATCTACTCTACCTATGGTCAATACTCTGATGGAACAATTTGGTAGATTTTCCGGTTACAGTATAAACACAGAAAAGACGGAAATTATGTGTTGGAATTTGACTTATGCTTCTCCCTTAGTTAAACAAGAGATTAAATATTTGGGTATCCGATTAACAACTGATCTTAATGAGGTAGCTAAATTAAATTTCGACATAACTTACAGGGAAACTAAAAAACTACTAAAGGCGTGGGCTGCTCTTCCACTTTCTATAATCGGAAGATCTAATATTCTGAAGATGTGCATTCTCCCAAAATTCACCTTTTTATTTAACTCAATTCCACTAGAGTTTAAGAGGAGCTGGTTTAAAAAACTACAGGGGGATCTATCCTCGTTTGTATGGGCCTCTAAGGGAGTAAGGATTTCGTGGAAAAAGATGAGTAGAAAGAAAGAGTGGGGGGGTATTGCGTCCCTGGATTTTTTTAAGTATTATTTGGCCTTTCAACTAAAAAATACCAGAATGTTATTGAATAAGAAGTCAGAGTATGATCTGGTCTGGAGAGCTTTAACAGCACATCTTGAGGAAGGAGCAGACCATTTCTTATATAAATTTGGACACCCAAAGTACTTTAGGAAGGTACGTTTGAAGCTCCCCAGACAGGCATGTAATGTTTGGATGTATTTTCGGAAGGCGCTAGAGATACCTTATTTTTGTAGTTCTGCTCCCATTTGGGACTCACCCGGTACCCCTGAATGCCTTATCGACAAACTATCAATTCCTTTGAGAATGAGTGGGATGGTAAGATGGGGTCAGATTATAGAAGGATCGGAATTGCTAAATTGGTGTGCATTCCAGGAGGGTGCTGGAGGGACAGTTTCTAAATTCAAGTATTTTCAGATATCTAGTTGGGTGAAATCTCGACAAACAGGAGAAGTAGGGAGGAGCTTATGGGAAGGGAAATTAAACCAGAAAGTCATTAAAAAAGAAGTTGCTTTGTGGTATCATGCTTTGTTGGAAACAGCAGAGGATGGTGCTTCCCTTCCCCTGTTGAAGTGGGGGGGGATTTTTCCAACCCTAGAAGTTACAGCATTGTGGCAAAGGTCTTGTGCAGAACTGTGGTTTACTATTAAACCTGCAGGGTTGAAGAAAAACCATTTGTTTACACTCTACAGGGTTTATTGGACACCGGCTAGATTAACAGCTATCGGGAAAGTTCAGAAAAACTGTCCGAGGTGTGGGGAAGACAAGGCAGATGACAGTCATATGTTTTGGCAATGTTCAAGGTTGTTGAAATATTGGGAGGATATAGGAAACATCCTAAAGGTTATCCTTAATGTAAACTTAAAAATAAATCTTTCTATGGTGGTGTTTGGGGTTTGTGAACAAGGTATAAATTACCAGAGAATGTCAGTACACCAGGAGCATTTGTTGTTTATATTAATGCTTTTAGCTAGACGAGAAATATGTCGTAAATGGGTTGATCCTCTTCCCCCCCGGGTTCAGGATTGGCAAACATCTGCAAATCGAATGTGTAAAAAGGAACAATGAGGTCCCTTCTCTAGAAGAGACAATTTTTGGGTGAACTGGGAAAATGTTTATCAATAGTTTATCAAATTTGTGTTTTATAGGTTCTTTGTTTGGTCTCCTCCTCTTGAAACTTAAGTCCAATGATTAGAACTCCCCTCATCCTATTGGGTGCTGCTTTGGTTATGATCAGGTCTCGAAGAAAACAATAAGACTTGGTTGATGGCATGCGATCGGGAAAAGAGCAATAAGTAGTGAGGTTGGACGACCCAATAGAGGTGTGGATCGCATACCTGGAGACATACTTACTATTTGCCGTGACTTTTGCTTTTCCCTCTTAACCAAAGCGTGGGTGACGAAATGAGGACAAAAAAAAAAAAAAGGACAACTGGCACTGAAAAGCTTCACCAGGATTTTACTTGAATTGACCAGGTGCATTGTGGGAGTTGTAGTCCCAGACCCCGAGAGGCAAACCAGAAATTCTGAACACTTAGCTCGTGCTGTGGACCACTTTCCTGTGTCAAGAAACATTGCTGGAAGTAAGTTTAAAAGTGTTACATATCCGACAGGCAGAACTCTTTACTTTGACCCGGTCCAGCGCAACCTTTTTTTAATCCTTTGAGCCCTAATTGCTTCTAAGCACTAGTATATTTTTATAATTTGGTGTTGGATTTTTATTGTGTCTTGTATCTTAGTTATTTAATGTATTTGTGTTTTTAAATGCTTTACACACTTGTCTCCTAATGTAATCCTTTCTGCTCACAGCCAAGCTACCAACAGCCAAGTTACCAAGGGCTGAGCAAGGATTAATTTATTGAAACCTTGACTGAACCTTATGCATGATTGTGGCCTTAATGCTGGATGTAGGTACCTATCTACATCTACTAATAATCCACCTTCCAATAGTAATTTATAGTGTTGTAGTGGGTTGTTGGATTTGTGGGGGGATAGGATGGGAAGTTAATTAAGTGATAATTCATTATTACTTAAGTAATAATTTTTAAGTAGGTATATGATTGATTTTAAGTATTATTTTCATTATGTAATACTGATTCAATTACTTATATTTTATGTGCAGGATGCTATGTTTGTAGGGGTATAGGGTGGGAAGTTAATTAGGTAATAATTATTAACAATTAATTTGTAATGTATTGTTAGTTATTTAATTGATTATTAATCATGTAAATTATGTATTAATCATTGATTTTAGTTAAATTTTAAGTGAGGGTTGCTGGGTTTGTAGGGGTATAGGGTGGGACATTAATTACATAATAATTAACAATTACATTTAATTCATTAATTATTTAATCAATATTTAGTCATGTAAATTATGTAATAATCATGTATTTTAATTCAATTTTAGGTGTAGGTTACTGTGCATTTTGGCTAAAGGGAGGGAATTTAACTAGGTAGTGGTTAATTAATAGTAAACTATTAATTTAGCAATCGTTTTTGGAGTGATATTTAATTATGCACATTATGTAATACTGAATTATTTTAGTTACATTTTATTTGCACTTCACTAGGTTTGTAGGAGTATAGGGTGGGAAGTAAATTAAGTCATATTTCAAAAATAATATTTATTATTGTAGAATTAAATATTTAATTGATCAATAATTATGGTAATTGTGTTATAATAATATGTTTTGATGATATTTTAAGAGTGAGCTGCTGGGTTTCTAGGGTTGTTGGGGGGAAGTTAATTAACTATTATTAATTAACTAACAACGGTTAATTTGTTATTTAATTGATTATCAATTATGTAAATTGTGTTATCATTATTTATTTTAATTATGAGTTGTTAGGCTTGAAGGGGTATATATAGGATGCCAAGTTAATTAAATAATAATTGAATAACTATTATTTTTTAATTGGAAACGACTACATTGTTTATGAATTTTGACAATTGGTCATTTGTTTTTTATTTTTTTGAAATATATATACATATATATATATTATGTTAAATAATAGCATTTGTAGTAAGCATGTTATATTTTTTCTAAATTATTGCCGGGATGCAAATATGTTATGTTTTTGAAGTGAAGTAGTTTACCTATTGTTGCTTAGATTGGTGCAGGAATAGTAAATCTTACGCCTCTGAAGTCTGACGGTTTCCTTACTGTTGATTAAACTGGAGTGGAAATAGTAATTTTAACTCCTCTGAAGTCCAGCCCTTTCCCTACTGTTGCTCATAATGGAGTGGGAATAGTAATTTTTCCCACTCTAAAGTACAATGCTTTCCTGACTCTTGCACAGAGTGGCTTGGAAATAGTAAATTATACCCCTCTGAAGTCCCATGGTTTCCCTATTGTTGCACAGACTGGGCTGGGAATAATAAATGTAACCCCTTTGAAGTCCAACTCTTTCCCTACTGTTGCAAAGATTAGAGAGAGTAGGAAAAATGAAGTTTACCCCTCTGAAGTCCAACGTTTTCTTTACTGTTGCACAGACTGAATGGGAATAGTAAATCTTCTAAGTCCAATACTTCCCCTACTGCTATTTAAACTGAAATGGGAATAGCAATTTTAACCTCTTCAAAGTCAAGCCCTTTCCCATTTGCTGCACAGACTGGGGTGGGAGTAGTACATTTTACCCCTCTGAAGTCCAACATTTTCAGTGACTTGCACAGATTGGAGTGGTAATAGTAAAATTTACCCCTCCAAAGTCCAATGCTTTCTCTACTGTTGCATAAACTGAAGTAGGACTAGTGTATGCATTATTCCCCGATTCAAATACATGTCCTAATATTGTTTAAATGTATTTATTGTTAATATTTGTTTATAATTTCAAGTTTATAGTATTTGTTTATATTTTAAATGTTTCTAAATATTTAAAGTATTTTATGTCAATGTCCTTATTTTTGTATTTTTATTTTATTGGTTTAGTATATATATATATATGCATATATATACATATATATATATATAGAAATTATGTGTTAATATTTTTATGTTTTATCTATATACAAATAAAATTAAAATATATATGTTTAGTAATTGTGTTCCATTATATACATGTCTATATATCCACTCAAGTATCTTCACACAATCCAGGTAAGGTACACTCAAACTCTCCTATGATGCACAAAAGTGAGGGTTTTTCAACACACTGCTTCCCCCAATGCATTTTGGCATAAAGCCTTTCTCATGAGTCATGCAAGTGAAGCACTGCCCTTAGTGAAATAGACCATACACAAACATAAAGGAAGGACTTGTTGATACATTGCCCAATATTAAGGCTGCAAACAAGAGTGCCATTTCGTAATAATGCATTGAATCATATAAACAGAAAAAAACAAGCGTATAATTAGGTGGATCAAATATATAGGAATAAGAAACAATAATCATAGTGCTTAAATAGTACAAAATTGCAATTGCACACAAATGGCCAATACAAAAATTGAAAAAATAATAATTTATTATACATTGTGCAAACTGCAATGGTTTTGTTCTGGGGCACCAAAGTCCATCAACACAATAACAATAATTAGAGAAATCAAACAAAAGGCCTTCATAAAAGATTGAGTCAAATGGACATCAGAAATGAGGTAAAACAATGTAAACTCCTTATTCCCCCATCTTTCTTATGGTGGTATCCCTGACCACCCTTGTGGGATCTACCCCAGAGACCTTTTTGAACACTTTAGTACTGGACTGGAGGTTCACAGCCTCAGGGAGCATCTTTGGATCAGTCAGCTTGCTGTCAACTAGGTGCTGTCACGGCTCTATCAAACAAACTCTGAGCATGTGCTCTCTAATGATTGGATTGTACAGACCAACATAATCTTTAGCTTTGCTGCCCACACCCAACCATCCAGTGCCTTGCTGGAGTAATCCACAAAATCTACCCAGGATTGGTTGGTGAGCTTCTGGCTCGCCTCAAACCTTTGGCAGTACTTTTCAGGGCTCAGCCCAAATTTTGCAATCAGAATGGCTTTCATAGGAGTATACCTTGTTTGGTTCCCAACCTCTAAAGTGTGAAGTGTGTCCCGCCCATTGGTAGACATGTGTTTTCACAAGCCACCCCCCATGATTTTCTGTGATCTTGTGAAACCTCAGGGCCACCTCAGAGTCAGAAAACCATTTGTCATTGCTGTCTCCCATCGCATAACTGGGCACCAAACCCTTTGGAATGCAAACTCTTTTATCTTCTTCAGACACAGTGGGCATGCTGCCTCTGTCACTGGTAGAACAAAACTACCTTTAATCCTGGTTTGCAGAACATTGTGTGGATCCATGTTGAAGATAAGTATTTTCCATATTGTTTGCTTAGCCTGGAGTGGGCCTAGTAAATTTACCCCATCAAAGTCCAATACTTTCTTAATGTTGCACAGACTAGAGTGGAAAAAGTAAACTTTACCGCTCAGAAGTCCCATGCTTTACTGCTGTTGCATAGACTGGAGTTGGAATAGTAAACATCACCCCTCTGAAGTTCAACACTTTCCCTGCTATTGCGCTGTTTGGAATGGTGATAGTAAATGTAACCCATATGAAGTACAATGCTTTTTCTACTGTTGTGTTGTTTAGACTGGGAATAGTAGATTTAACCTCTATGAAGTCCAACACTTTCCCTACTGTTATGCTGACTGGACTGGGAATAATAAATGTAACTCCTCCAAAATCTAATGCTTTCCTTGTTGTTGCTTGGCTTGCAGTGGGAATAGGGAATAGTGAATTTAACCCCTGTGAAGTCCAACAGTTGTCGTGCATTGACTGGTGTAGGAAGAGTAACTTCTACAAAGTCCAGTGATTTCCCTACTGTTGCTTAGAGCGAGTGAAAATAGAAATGTAACCTCTCCAAAGTCCAATGCTTTCCCTACAGTTCCAGTGACTGGAGTAGGAATAGTAAATCTAACTTCTCCAAAATGTAATGCTTTCCTTGTTTTTGCTTGGACTGGAGTGGGAATAGGGAATAGTGAATTTAACCCCTCCGAAGTCCAATACTTTCTCTACTGTTGCATTGTTTGCAGTTGGAATAATGAATGTAACCCCTCGAAAGTCCAGCAGTTGCCCTACTGATGCATTGACTGGTGTAAGAAGAGTAACTTCTACAAAGTCCAGTGCCTGTCTCACTGTTGCTTAGAGCAAGTAAAAATAGAAATGTAACCCCTCCAAAGTCCAATGCTTTCCCTACAGTTCCACTGACTGGAGTAGGAATAGTAAATCCAACTTTTCCAAACTCCAACACATTCCCTAGTATTGCAGTGCCTGGAGTAGGACTAGTAAATCTAACCCCTCTGAAGTCCAACACTTTCCCTACTTTTGCATAAACTAATGGGGGAAGAGTATAGTCAATATTCTTAGACAGCAATAGTTTTTATAATATTGGTTAAATAGATTTTATGGCATTAATTATTTTTATTTTTTATATTTTATAGAATTTGTTTTTATTTATTTTAATGTTTTTTAATGAATATATAAAATGTTTGTTATTTTTGTAAAATTTTATATTATTTGTTTTTATTGTTAAGTGTAATTATTTGTTTATATTTATTTTAATGTGTTTAATTTGTTTGTAAATGTGTGTATACACATACACACATTTACAAACACATTAAAATAACTATATACATAAAGAAATACATTTAAAAATAAAAAATACTACTTAAATCTATAAAATACTAAGGGGGTCATTCCGACCCTGGCGGTCATGGACCGCCAAGGCCGGGGACAGAGGAAGCACCGCCAACAGGCTGGCGGTGCTTCTGGGGCAATTCTGACCGCGGCGGTAAAGCCGCGGTCAGAAAAGGGGAACCGGCGGTTTCCCGCCGGTTTTCCCCTGCCCCAGGGAATCCTCCACGGCGGCGCTGCAAGCTGCTCCGCCATGGGGATTCCGACCCCCTTCCCGCCAGCCTGTTCCTGGCGGTTTACTCCGCCAGGAAGAGGCTGGTGGGAACGGGTGTCGTGGGGCCCCCTAACAGAGCCCCATTCAGATTTTCAGTGTCTGCAAAGCAGACACTGAAAATCGCAACGGGTGCCACTGCACCCGTCGCACACCAGCAACTCCGCCGGCTCCATTCGGAGCCGGCTTCATCGTTGCTGGGGCTTTCCCGCTGGGCGGGCGGGCAGCGGTTTGGCGGTCGCCCGCCTGCCCAGCGGGAAAGTCAGAATGACCGCCGCGGTCATTTGACCGCGGTGCGGACTTCTGGCGGTCTCCGCCCGGCGGGCGGCGCCCGCCGGGGTCGGAATGACCCCCTAAATCTAGAGTAACCCAAGGTAACACAAATCGCTGCCTCCATTGGGAAGATGTTCCATGGGTGGAACATGGTCACTTCCATCCATCCACCTATGGATTTTGACGCAATCCCAATTTTGCTATGGTTAATAAACCTGGGATTGTGTCAAAATGGCCTGCCTTTCTAACAGAGGTAAATGAGAAATTCCTTTACTTCTTCTCATTATTTTCCCTTTCTGTGTGTGGTGCAGAAAGAGGGAATACCTCAAAGTCTTGTTTTCGTGCAGGAGGGTGTCCCTTTCTTCACAAAAACAAACCTGCCTGTAATGCAGGCACCCTTGTGCAGAGAGAGAGCAGGAGTGAATCATATATTAGTATGGCACATTTCTGCTCTCTTCCTGTCACACAAGGCAGTGCAGGACGTTTACCTTGCTGTGCTGTGTTGGTTGACTTTTTGATAAATCTGCCACTTAATCTTTTTTCAGGAATTTAAAGTCCTTCAGTGGGGCAAGGCAGAAGGGTGTATCTGAGGAAGTCTTCACAAAGTGGGACAGGCAATGAAAGAGGTACCGCTGAAGCCAGTTGCTTTGGCACAAAAGCTCTGAGCAGAACCTTTGGCACATTTTGTGCCCAGGGAAGTTTTCTCACTGGTCAGATATTTTTGCCACAGTTGCTTGGTCAAGATTTCCAACTTCTGACTTAGCCTCTCTTTTGGAGTTTGAAATCATTCAGCCAGGCAGGACTATGGCTGGATCTGAGGGTCCTCTGTATTAGATGTGCTGTTGCATAGCAGGTCTGATTTGAAAGGAGCCCGTTTTCTTAGCCCAGCAATGTTGTTCCTTGGTGGGAATAGTTGGGTTAGGTTGACGAAGTCCTCCAGCGGTCTGGAAGTCCAAACATATTCTATGTCTCATGTTTTAAAGGCTGATAGGAGAAGTCCAAGAACAGAATTTTGGGGTCATGACTCATTCTAGCAGAAGCGACTAGCAGAATCTAGGTCAGGTGCAGTTGCTACTGGGCAGGTGGGACCTTCAAGAAAAAGGCCCTTGCAGCTATTTGTAGCCCTGTATCCACACAGGAGGTCAGACAATTGATCCATGAAGTGTACTTGTTTGTCCTGTGAACAAGAGGGAGCAGTCCTTCAGGGCTACTCAAAGATCACAGAAAGCAGGTCCTGCCCTCTTCTGTTCTTTCATAGATCCTGATTGTGTTCTGAAGAAGGTACCTTGGCTTTCTATATTCATGCCTGGCAAAAGGTAGTAGGTGGGGGTGAGTATTGGCTCCTCCCTAAACACTGGGGTAAAATTTGCCAGGGTTTAACCTATCCACTTTTGGAGCAGTTCCTCTTTGCCCTACAGCAAAACATCTAACAGTGCTCCTCTTTCCTGAAATACAAGTTAAGGAAACTCTTTTTTGCGTGTCCAGAGCCTGCATACTCCCTCCCCCCCAAGGAGGGGCCCAAGATGCATAGTCCTATCCTCTTGGCCACTTTAAACATGTTCTGGGGGTAGCTTTTCCCCAACATGGCTTGTAGGCTGGGACCTTCCAGGTTTCACCTAACATATATTTGTTGCAGAGGAGGCCCCTTTGAAATAAATTGACTTCCCGGGTACACCCTAGCTGGTCTTACTGCTAGGGAAGTAGAAAACACCTCCATAATCCCAACCCATTCTCTCTGACATGGAAGCAGTATTCACACCTGATTAAAGCTAATCACCCACTAGGCTACTGCTGGAGAGCTACTGCAGATTAACCTGCATGAACTTCAGTCAGCTTTTAAATAGCATACACTCTACCTTGTTGGCTGTAAGGTCTATATAGGAGTGGTTTATTAATATTTAAAAGGGAGGTTTTCTCCTCTCAAAAAGGTTTATTTTGAAAGATCATGTTTCAGAGTTTATGCTGCAGAAGGCAGGCTATAAGATTAGGACTGAAGTCATGTTTGGCGACAAAAACAAACAAACACAAATGATGGATGGAATGTGGAACCAATCAAACATCCATCCGCAGTCACAGATCTGGGGTTAATCCATCAATTATTTTCCTCACCAGGCCACCCCGGTTTGGATCTAGCCATATAAAAATCAGTCTTGACCCTGTTCCCCATGGGAACAGTCCAGCCCGAACCGCCAGGCCAGGTCCTTCCTGGACCAGAAACAAGCATCCTGGGAATGGTTTCAGGGTACCACCCTTCATCAGCCGAGCTAGCTTGAATCCAGTGGCATAGTGAACCCGGGACCCATGTCTGGGCATACCTGGCGCACTTATGGTGACAAAAACAAGCAAACACAAATGATGGACAGAATGAGGAACCAGTCAAACATTTACCCCAGTCACAAATCTGGGTTTAATCCATCAATTATTTTGCTCACCACGCCAACCCAGTTTGTACTCAACCATATGCAAATCAGTCTTGACCCTGATCCCAATGGGAACAGTCCAGCCCGAACTGCCAGGCCAGGTCCTCCTCAGACTGAAATCAAGCATCCTGGGACTGGTTTTAGAGTATCACCTTTCATCAGCCAGGCTAGCTTGAATCCAGTGGCATAGTAAGACCAGGACCTACATCTGGGCATACCCTGCGCACAAACGACAAAAAAAAGCAAACACAAATGATGGCTGGAATACGAAAATAATCAAACATTCTCCCCCAGTCACAGATCTGGTTTTAAGCCATCAATGATTTTGCTCACCAGGCCAACCCAGTTGGGACCCAGCCATATGCAAATCACTCTTGACCCTGTTCTCCATGGGAACAGTCCTGCCCGAACTGCCAAGCCAGGTCCTCCCTTAACCGGAAACAAGCATCCGATGACCGGTTGTAGGATATCACCCTTCATCAGCCAGGCTAGCTTGAATCCAGTGGCATAGTGAGCCCGGGATCCACATCTGGGCATACCCGGTGCAGTTATGGCGACAAAAACAAGCAAACACAAATGATGGACAGAATGAGAAACCAAAAAAACATTCACCCCCAGACATGAATCTGGGTTTAATCCATCAATTCTTTTGCTCACCACGCAAACCCAGTTTGGACACAGCCACATGCAAATCAGTCTTGACCCTGTTCCCCATGGGAACAGTCCAGCCCAAACTGCCAGGCCAGTCCTACCAGGACTGGAAACAAGCACCCTGGGACCGGTTTTAGGGTATCACCCTTCATCAGCCAGGCTAGCTTGAATCCAGTGGCATGGTGAGCCCAGGTCCCACATCTGGACATACCTGGTGCACTTATGGCAACAAAAACAAGCAAACACAAATAATGGACGGAATACGGAACCAATCAAACATTCTCCCCCAGTCACAGATCTGTGTTTAATCCATCAATTATTTTGCTCCCCAGGCCAACCCGGTTTGGACCCAGCCATTTGCAAATCAGTCTTAACCCTGTTCCCCATGGGAACAGTCCAGCCCAAACTGCCAGGCCAGGTCCTCCCTGGCCTGGAAACAAGCATCCTGGGACCGGTTTTAGGATATCACCCTTCATCAGCCAGGCTAGCTTGATTCCAGTGGCATAGTGAGCCCGGGACCCACATCTGGGCATAACCGCCGCACTTAAACGACAAAATAAAGCCAACACAAATGATGGACAGAATTCAAAATCAATCAAACATTCACCCCCAGTCGCAGATCATGCCTGGAGCACTTATGGCGACAAAAACAAGCAAACACAAATGAAGTAATTTTTTCTCTGCCAATATATTGAATGGTATAATAAGTGCTGTAGTCCACAAGTAGCATTTAACTTCCAGGCCATGGGTGCTCTTTCTACACCTTGTACTAGGGACCCATAGGCAACTGAAAGGTACCAATTAAGAATATCAATTCAACCATGTATGACAGGAGCAGGGGTAAAGTGCATGGAGTTCTAAAATTAGCAAACAGATAAGACAAAAATATGGGGAGACATCACACAAAATACGGTAATTTTATGTCAATACCTTGCAGCCCAACTTGTGGGCTGCAAGGCCTACAAGGGATGAGTTATTAATATTTAAAAAGAAGGTTTTCTACTGTTAGAAAAAGGTTATTTTGACAGGATTTACACTGCAGCAGGCAGGCTACATGAGGTAACCTTAACTGTAGTGGATGGCACAATAGGTACTCCTGTCCACAAGTGTTATTTAGATCCAGGCCGGGTGCTCTTTCCACATAGCACATTAGGGACTTAAAGGAGTTAAATGTACCAATTAGTAATACCAACTCAAGCATATTTTAAAGGGGAGGCGCTGGCATTTTACTATTGGTTAACAGAGGTAAAGTGGACAGACTATAAAGTCAGCAAACCAGATAGGCCACAAATCTGAGGGAACATAACATAAAGTTGGTCATGTTCTACGGTTTTTTTGTACATAATATCAATACACAATAAGCATGTCAGTATAGGATCTGCTATAAGCAAAACATAAGAATTATTCACTCAGGTTACTGTGAAAAAATCAGAAATTTCCTTTCATAGAATTTCCTAACCATTTATAATAAAGGTCCAACTGTCATAGGATTCACAAAAGATCGTAATTTTTTAAAAATAAATCTGCAACAAATTTCTTGGTTTCCTACAATCTGTACCATTTACATATGAGGATCTGTGACACAAATATGAATTTGTAATATTTTTATATCTCCATAGGAAAAAATATATTCATCATGGTGAAACCCATCCACATTCTGAACCTGAATTCCCACTTACTCCTACCCTAACACAAATAACGTTTCTTGAGTGTTTGTAGTAGTAAATTATGTGCAAGAGATATGTGACTTCCCCGTACCCTTACAAGCTTGCCTACTGTGTGGTAGACCCAACCAAGCCATATAGAATCCCATCAATAACCTTTAAGTTTCCATTACAGAAAGTCCACTGGTTTGCAAAGTGCTTTTCATATGCAATTAGCTGAGTCAAATTTTGTCTATCCTGATTCTATGGGTCAAGATTGTAACTGTGTGCTTGTAAATGTTGCTTTTCCACACCTGAATACAACCAAGGTGGAAAATAATGTTTAAGAATTAGGTTCATTGAATGTGGAACACTAAACCAAATTTGTCTGTAAATGGTAGAATCTTAGGTTTGCTTGTGTAAATCATGCTTTTGCACAAATTGAGCATGTGTACTTCCATTACCTTAAGTTGACTCAACTATAAAAGCCAAAAGTAGAACTCTTTTAACCAGTGCCGAATTAAAACTTGACCTCCGTCGCATAATACATAGAGGTCCCTCTCCCCCCCGGACTCAAACAGGAGCTCTAGGACCAGGGTAGTGTGTTGAGGGCCCTCCCCCCAGCACTGTGGGAGCTGTGGAGGCCTTTATTACACCAGTGTTTTTAACACTTAATGCAGTGAACACAAAGCGGAATGAAAAGGAAACATTAATGATGTATGATTCTCAAAAAGGGTACACACTACACACAGCAGGCAAAATCTGTTTACTTGCACAAACATCCTGGTGCTGTTTTAATTGGTAACTGTTCTGAAGTAGATCAATTTGTTGACCACCGGAAAGAAGAAAGGAAATACCCCACCAGGATCTTCAAAGTATTACCTTCAGCTGCACTAGGCCAGGGATACATGTTTTCTACTTTAATCTGCAGATTTTATCAAATACTGGTCCCCTGCAGGTCCTAACTATATGTAATATTTTCTTGTTAAGACAGCATCAATATGAATGCATATTTGAGAAAATCTTAAGTAGTATCAAGATCCCTTTTTCTGTGCTGCACTGGCAAAGAAGGGGTATGTGCGTTTCTTTTTAGTGTCATCAATGCACACTTTATGCACTTGGGGCCAGATGTACTAACATTAGGAATACTGATTTCCTAATTGTTATTATCTATGGATCACAGTTAGGAAATCAGTATTCCTAATGTACAAAACTTTTTATTTCTAGCGATTCCTAGTAGGTCACAAATCGACCTACCTCATGAATGAGGAAGGCAGCGATTTGCGACTCATTAGGAATCTGCACCATCACAGGGATGATGGCTTGCTTGGGTCAGCCGACCACCATAGCTGTGATTGCTTTTTAACAAAACAATCTTTTTTTTACAGTGCCGACAGTTTTGTTTAAAGGAAAACGGGATGTGTTTCAAATAAGAAAATGAAACACTTATGTTTCCTTTTTAAAGAGCAGGCAGTGGTCTCATTGACTGCTCTTACAAAATATTTTTTTAACATTCACAAAGGGGAAGGGCTCCAAAAATGACCCTTTCCCATTTGTAAATGGGTTACCACCACTTTTTAACTGTTGTTAAATTATTACTGTTTTGCAACAGTAATTCGGTCGTAAAAAAAGAAATACATTCCATACCAATTCAGTATTTGGGAGAGATGCCCCTCCCATATCCATATTTGAGTGTCTCTTCCAAATGCTGAATTGGTATGGTTCTTATTACTGTTTTGTGAATTTTCGATTGTAAAACAGCAATAATTTACTACCAGTTTAAAAGTGATGGTAGCCTATTTGCAAATGGGAAGGGGTCCCCTTCGGACAAGTTACCAAATATCAATTTGGGTGTGGGTATCTGCAGCATTATGTACATTTGAAAATATGTTTTTGCAGTCACAAATAGCCTGATTCAGGGAAATGGGCCATTTGCAACTGCACAAATGTTTTGTACAATTGGCCCTAGGTTGCTAAGCTACTTTCCTCTCCAGTGATGAACCCTTTTCCCTTTTTTCTGATGTTCGGGGCACTTCACACTAACCGTTTCATAACATTGTTTCCATAAAGGGATTTCAGGCTAGCCATCCTTATTTTCCCACATCATGGGGATCCAAAAGGTAACCAGGGTTGTGGATTCCTTTGGAAGTAACCAAGAAAATAGTCAAAACATATTGTTTTATTTTTCTTTAAAACATGCAAAACATTGCTGTGTAATAAAGAGCATGTTTTTCTTCCAAATATAGTCTGAATGAAAGATTAGGTGTGATAAGGGCACCATCTTCACAGGTTTCAGAAACAAGCGGGATGTAAAAAAACATTTTTGAACACAGTGTTTGTATTTATCTAATTGGCAGTTAGTTCATTTCTCCTATTTTGTGGCTTCATTCTACTTGCCGTTTGTGGTGGAAACAGAAACCCAAGGCTAAACCTGGGAAGTTATACATTTCTGAAAAATGCACAAAATTCTGAATTCAGTAAGGAGTCATTTGTGCCTTATGATTTTTCCAAATAATCTAATCATTGAAATGAAACAAAATAGTTAAAATGGAAAAAGCAGATAACACTTTCATTTGTCATTTTTTTTCTCAGCTAGGTGATTTATAAAGGTAATATGCCGTTGAGGTCTATTCAGCCATTCTGGTCACAGGGATATACAGTGTTAGATGGTTGTCCAAAAATACGCACTACTAGGATCTAACAGCTGAGCTGCAGTGCATTAGGAATTTTCATTGTGCACTCAATCATGCATCAATTAATATGATAAAATCAAATGAATGAAAAATGGGTTTGAAGAAAACCCAATTATTCTTGAAATGTGCACAAGACACTGCATTTAGGAATAATTGTTATTTGTACACCTCTGAATTTGGGTTTACAGATAATATGATGTGATTCAGAGAGTGTTTTGAAAAATGTGTTCTTTATGCACCCTGGCTTACATATGGAAGCCACAAAATGGAAAGAAATGTAATTCATTCTAACAAATAGCCTACTGCTCTGTGTACCCACACGTCTGCTGTCAAAACCAGTATCTCACTTGTGTGACTGGCATTCAGAACAGAAAATCTCAAAATACAACATTGAGACATCAAATTTTAGCATTGAAAAATGGCCTGTTCTGGTGATCTAGGTATCTGCAGGATGTGGGACTAGGATGGGCTCCACCTAGGGAAACCTACAAAACCTAGACATATCTGAAAACTAGACACATAGAACAGTCCGGGATGGGTTGACTTGCTTGGATCCCATTATCTTTTCTTACCCCAAATTCCCTGCAAAACTAAAACTTTAGCTAAAATCAATTCTCTCTGTAAGAGAAAGTTCTGGAATATTCAGGGATCCAACGAATTCCTACCACCTATTTCTCTTCCACACTTCTTGTGATGCTAGGCTCATCACCCACAACAGCAATGGACCCGATCATGGACCATACGAAGACCACTTTGACTTCATGTGTTCACAATTTTTGTCTGTTTTGATTCCGGGTGCTCAGTCCAGCCACATATAAAAGGTAACTTTTTTCAGAGAAGTGTGGGAATGTTTCTGTGGATACCCAAAGATTTCAGAACTTTTTCTCACAGAAATTTTCAAAAACTCTATCCCTTCCCAGGGATAAAGTGGGTGGATGCCAGCTCCTTGATTCCCCTACTGCAATGATCCTCTCCAGGTATCCACTTGTAAGAGATACCATAGAAAAAGGAATAGTCTTCCCTTTCCAACAGTACCTCTCTCATTAAAATTGGTGCTTGCAGGGCTGAGTTATGTCCCCCAGCACCGATGGAAATTAAAGTAAAATGAGCTAAATGGCACATTTTGCTTTCACTTTCAGCTGAATTACATCAGCAAGCCATGTACGCTGATTGTCAATGACAGTGGTGGCTGATTCCTGTTTAAAGTGGTGGAGCGATCAGTAATGCCCTTAGGTGCAACCCCAACACTCTCAGTCGTGGTCCGTTATAAGCAGTGTTTATAACGGGCCACGATTAAGAGCTCTTATTGGCCTGGAGAGCTCATGATGTCAGGATGATCAGCTTGAAGTATTGTACCTTTTGTGTGTGGTTGCCGAGCTATGTTGCTCATGCGATCTGGACCCCAAGGTCAGGCACTCTCTGCTCTTTTCACACTTTGATCATTACTTTTGCTCTTATATTTCGAAGCCCATTGTTTTATCACACCATGCGGAGGTGCTAATCTTTTTAAAGCTGTCACAGATACCTAGGGCTATGTTTATTTTGTGGTAAACCTGACAAAGTCTGTGCTCTAGTTTAATTCTGAAGGCTTCAGTTTCATGCTGTTTTTCCTACCACAATATTGTACAGTGTCATTTTCGTCAGAGGTGGTAAGAGCACAATCTTTGTATAACAGAAAGAACACAAGCAAGTCAATTACAAAAATGCGAAGATATGGGGATAATAAGCCTGCATTCAGAATTATGTAAAATTCGGTTTATTCAAAATAAGTTGCCACAGTCATGGCGGTGGAGCCTAATTTTGCGTCGCCCAAAACTCTTGGGAGCCCGTTAGATCAGGGTGGTTTGCAGAAAATGTCTTAATATACATTGGTTTGCCACATGCAGATCAGATTAGCGGCGCATGTCATGGTTGACTCCGCTCTTCTGATTACGGAAAGGTTGCCTGAAGAGATTCCAGTCTTGTTAACAAAGTGCACTGCCCATTCTAGAGACTAACATCAGAACCAATGGCTCGTTGTGCTGATAATAACTACAGCCTGCGGTTTCTTCTTGCAGTGCAGTTATTCACAGGCAAGCATCACATTTCCATTGGCGCTCTTTGGAAATCGTCTTCTTTGCAACGGCTTTTCTAGCGGCTCTGTGGCCGTTTCTATGAAGCACGAAACTGGTGTGCGACAATGAAACCTGGGTACAAAAGAGGGGATTAGAATCCTCCTCAACAGGCGCTCCTTGGAGGACAGTAATTGATAGTAATTGAAGTCAGATGACAGGAAGTCTTGCTGCAGGAGGACAGAGCCATTGGGTTGGCTTTTAATTGAGGGGGAACCTCAAGCTAGGGTAGAAATAGGGTTCCCATGCTCCCTTGCTGCTGGAGAGCTCCACTTGCTGAAAATGGCTTCATTGTCAGCACCCAGCACCAGTCACGTGAAGCAGGTTGGTTGCCCTGGACCCTCCTTTTATTTTCTCAGGCAGCTGAAGAAAGATGCCTGGTGGTAAATCGAGAAGTCATGCCACATATTTTTCAATGTGATGCCTAGTGAAGCATCATGTTTCTCCTGATGAGAGATTGCTTTGCCACTGGTATTTTGTAACATATTCAGTCATTCTTTCCGAAAGTCTGCCCTGCCGCTATTCATTTTGAACTTTTGAAACAATATCGTCCTGAAACATGCATCAGTGAAGTTAAGGCTGAAGACAGTGCAAGTTTCTCACACTGCCTAGCAGTGTGTATAACAAAATAGAACAGTATACTAAATTAGAAGAAAAATATGTACTTGCCTACTCCAGTCCTCCTCATCACGTGACTCCAGGTTGCTTCTAGCGTTGTCCTAGGGAGGACCTGGGCTGATGTTTAATTTCAAACAGTCCTCCCTATACCGCAGTCCAGCAGCAAGTGGTCTCTGAGCCAACTCCCTTCTAGCAGTCCTGGCACTGCACTCATGCTGCTCAGGCAGCGCAAAAGAAGCACCAGTATTGACCAGAGCGTGCTGGTTACATGCTGCGTCAGGCCCTGGAGGCCTGTGTCTACTCCCCCCCCCAACTGTCTAAGACAGCTCATGTGGAGAGGTTAAAAGTGAGAATGTCAGCCTGGTCGTTGCAAGATAGCCAGCCAAAGTGACATGAACACTTTAAACTGGAGTGACCACCACTCCTACCCTACTGCTGCCAGTAAAGTGATGGCCCGCCCCAAAAATTGGCTTGGGCTGGCTGGCTGCACTGATAAATAAAACAGTGATAAAATGATGTTACAGCCGTTTTATTTTTCATTTTTTGCTGCACTGGCAGCAGGGTGGGCGAAGCTCCACCGTTCTGAAGGAGGCACCACCTTTGGTCACTAAACATTGAAAACAGCCTAATGATGCTGTGGAAGCTCTTGCTCAGCAGCCTGACCAGAAAAAGTGGTGGGAGCACAAAACAGATTTCTAGCCTTCCGTGGTAGGGATGCTGGACACATCCATATCACCTGAGAGGCTGTGCTAGAGGTGTACAGCACATAAATAGCACTGAAGTGGTTAACTGAAAATATTTCTCAATCAGTGCATAGTTTGCTAACAGTAAAGCACTGAAATACAAAGAGGTAGTTTTCTTCCCTAGTTGCCCTACACGGAATTAGTTGGAGCAAAAGCAATGTTGTATCTATAGTTCATTAGTAAATGCCCCAAAAGATTTCAATGTCTTTTCTTTAAAAAAAAGAAAAGTAACTGAATATAAAAAAGTGTGTAAATAAAAAATGAAAATAACAACAACACACGTGAGTTTACCAACAATGTGTTTGTTGTATTCAAAATAATTTTGTTTGTCATTATATACATTTCTATTTAGAGTAGAGTTTAGAGTACAGTCTGTAGCACTAATGCAGGGACTGAGAGACGTTTTATATCATTTTTAACCGTTTTGGTAGACCAGTCTAAACTCAAGAGAAATCACAACCTTAAATGATTATCAGACATGAGCAGACAAACCTTGCTTGGATGACAGTTGCAAGGAGCTTCACTTGATTTATTAACAACTTGGTTCGAGGCATCACATGACTTCAGGTTGCTTCTAACATAGTCCCGTGCTGATGTTGTATTTCAAACACGTTGATAGGGGGTTGAAATGTGGGAAGACAAGTACAAAGCACCTGTGCTGCAAAACAGTCCTGGAGACAGCAAAGAGGAGCTAAAATTACTCCTTCTCCATTTAAAAAAGACTCGTAAACAACAATTACTGTGTACATAACACATTGTTGATATATCCATGTGGGTTGTTGTGTTTTTCATTCATTTTGTACACAATTTTTTCATCTTAAATTACCGTTTTAAAAAAAAAAGGAAAACGAGATTCACGTCTTTTTGATGCAGTTACTAACAAACTGTAGATACAACGTTGATTTTGCTCCAACAGAACCAACTGTTTCTATGAACTAATCAATACCCAGGTTCTGAGGAATTCAGGAGTTACCCCATTGAAGCCTGATGCATCCCAGGCACTAAAGTGTAAACATTTAAAACTGAAGACATGAAAAAGCAATGCACAGACCTCTTCTGCTCTGGTGCAGCACAGAAAATGCAATAATTAATCGCCCCCTTAGCATTGTAACTGAATGGGCAAAACGAGCAGTTGATTTGGCACGCACCTTCATCCTCCCCAGAGCACTTATGCCAATTAATCCTAATATTTTATTTACTTGTTGTCCTTGCTACTCTACAAGCCACAATGCAGATGTTCTAGTCTGGATGAAGATCCCAATGTAGGGCTTGAAAGGATCAAGAGTGTTGGCGAAAATAATTTAATGTGACCAAAAGATATTCCAAATTAAATTCACTCACGGAGTAGGTCTTTTATATATATATTTGTCACAATTTTCCTACCCTGTAAGACGAAACGGAATGGTTGGTCGTAATTTAAGGATATCCAAAAATGTAAAGTGTTTTTTATTTATATCAAGTAACCTGTGTTTACCTACAATTTAGAAATCAATTCACAGTTAAAAACGTAGTCTGTAGTTTCAACATAACAGTGAATACTTTTGAACACCTGTATGTAGTGGGATATGTTTCAGAACTCACTTTAAAATTTTACTTGAAAATGTGGATTTCATAAGTCTTTTTCATTAATAGATTTGCAACATTGTCATAGACCGCTCTGCATTTAAGTAACCCTCTCTAAGTGAACGATACAGGAAATAAGTGGTTTACAATTAAGGGTACCATTGTGGCAGAACCATCATACCAATCAATTGATTGTTCCTCCCAGACTTAAGTGCAGTACAGTTACTTTTAAAACCGAGTTGTTATCCTACGTACATGTAGGGGATTTCAAAATTAAATGGGAGGTCATGAACTTTAATCGGCATGTGTAAATAGAGTTTATCTTCATTTTCTAATGTAGGATCTTGTCGTCTGAGGACTTATCACATTGTTGGTGGCATATTTAAGAGCCCCTAGCGCCTTTCCAACACCACATTGGTGTCATTATTTGATGCTAATGTGGCGTTCGAAGGCCAAAAACGCCACACCATATTTACAAAGTGCATTGCGCCACTTTGTAACCCTTTAAGATACATAGGCGGTCATTCCAACCACGGCAGGCGGCGGTAGCCGCCCGCCATGCGGTTACCGCCGTATGACCGCGGCGGCCATTCTGGCTTTCCCGCTGGGTCGGCAGGTGACCGCCAAAAGGCCGCCCGCCGGCCCAGCGGGAAAGCCCCAGCAACGATGAAGCCGGCTCCGAATGGAGCCGGCGGAGTTGCTGGTGTGCGACGGGAGCAGTGGCACCCGTCGCGATTTTCAGTGTCTGCTTTGCAGACACTGAAAATCATTATGGGGCCCTGTGAGGGGGCCCCTGCACTGCCCAAGCCAGTGGCATGGGCAGTGTAGGGGCCCCCAGGAGCCCCACGACACCCGTTCCCGCCATCCTGTTCCTGGCGGTATTTACCGCCAGGACCAGGATGGCGGGAAGGGGGTCAGAATCCCCATGGCGGTGCTGCAAGCAGCACCGCCATGGCGGTTTCCTTGGGCCAGGGGTAAACCGGCGGTAAACCGGCGGTTGCCCTTTTCTGAAGCCGTGGTCAGAATGGCCCTGGAAGCACCGCCAGCCTGCTGGCGGTGCTTCCACTATCCCCGGCCGTCGGAATGACCCCCATTTTGCCTGCGCCATGCATAATGTATGCAAAGGGGGCTTTTCCCTGTTAGGGGGGCCAAAAAAATGGTGCAAGGGTATCCACGAGATTTCCTTGCACCATTTTGTTCAGCACTTTTAACACCTGCTCAGAGCAGGTGTTGGAAGGAGGCTTTCATTGCTTACAATGGGCCCCTGGGTGCTTTGCAGGATTAGTGCCAGAATTTCTGACTCTAATACGGCAAAGCGCCAGACTAGTGTCATAAATTCAGACGCTAGTCCCCTAACTATTGCCATGGTGCACCGTATTTTAAATACGGTGCACACATGGTGGCGTTAGGGGGGCGCTAAGCGGTGCAAGAAAAGTGGCGCTGCACTGAGTGCGGCGCCACTTTTCTTAAATATGCCCCTTAGTATCAAATTTGATACTTATGTTGTAAAACATATTAATAACACATTTTGGATACAAAGCATTGTTTATGTTTAATCTGCTGTTTTTAAAATGCAATTTTTCAGATACTAGAAAAAGGTATCTGTAACAATAGGTTTGGAATGAAAGCCCTCATTACAAGGTGGTCATTGTCAGATTAAATAATTACTGCATCTAATACTATTGGCAAGGTGTTCAGAATTTATTGGGTGTTACATTTGTCACCTTACGTTGGTTTTGGGGGAATAACATGCAGATTTGTGTTAGTAATGCCCCAAATACCAAAGGTTCCTGTTATGCACCAGGTATTACCCCTGATAACTGCCGGTCTGAACTGCCGATATTAACCACAAAACTCATAATTCTGTTAAGTGTGGTAACAGGAGCGACCTCATATAACTTCTAATTTCTTATCTACCTCAAAATGATGGCTATAGTATTGCAATATATGCATCTTGATGGAACTTGCAAAATTTGAATAATTATTGTTGAAGTACAATCATTCCATCTGCTGCCGTAATAATAGTGCTTAATTTGCGTGGGTGGTTGTCGCTGGGGGCGACCAGCACTTATTTTTGGGGACCAGTGCTAATTTTATGGCATCACATAATTACTGAAAGCAGAAAAGGGAATACATGCAAATCAGGAAGAAGACACAACAGAAAAACTGCCACAAAGAATCAAAGCAGTAACCTGCAAGAGAGTATAAAGCCAGAAAGTGTCCGGTCGAGGATTTAAGAGGCCTGTGGGGGATTGAAGACTACCAGCATTGGTATCAAGCCTGCCAAAGTTTAATCTTACCAGATGCAGGCTTCTGAGCAGAGCTTCAGACACCAGGGCTCCAGCACTGGATAATGAATCATAATGATCCATAGTTGCAAAATATTGAATCACAATTAACAAATTGGTAAAGGTCACAAATCTAGAACATCACACCGCAGTCACTAATGACAACAGCAAACTGCGAAGTAAGCCAGGTGCCATGTTTGAGAAGAGAGCAGAAAGAAGAGGAGCAGAGGCCATCATTATTTGTGTGTTTCTAATCTGAATCCATCCAAATGGTTACTGAGGATTCAGGAGAGAATGGCAGCAGAAAAAGAAAAAGAACATTCAGCCAAGCTGAATTTGAAATTTGGTGGAAGTGAGTGTTTGTTAAAACAATAATCTTTTTGCACTACCATAGCCTGAGAGTGAGGAAGAGTCTTATATGAGGAGCACCTCTGCGCAAGAGTGTAGTACTAGTACACATAGCGGGAAGAGTTGTGCTGAGGTACAAGGTAGTCCTAATAAGGTGCCCAGAAGCAGGCCCACCTGGTTGTAGCTTGCATATATATTTTTAGTGGCATATTGGTTACATTGATGATATAAAAAAGTAAATATTTGTTTTTTGCTTTATCTAATTGTAAGATGTATCTATTATTAAATTAAGTCATTTTTGATATACCTTTGAAGAAACAGGAGTCATTATTACAAATTAAGAATTGTATTCATTTGAACTTAGTACCAAAAAATGAACATTATAAGTAATCTGGAGTAATTTCAGATCTACAATCTTCCCTCAGCAAAATGTAAAACGCCATGTGCATAGGTGTGATGGCAAGGAGAGGATGCACCATCCTCATCTTGGTCTTCATCCATTGTTTTATGGTAAATCCTTATGCATTGCATTGTAATGTAACATTGCACAAACCACAATTATTTTGCATTTTGCTGTAAGGTACCACCGCTCTTATGTGGACAGCAGAATCCACCTTTTAAAATGCCAAAAGGTATTGACAGCACTGAGCAGGTTTGCTTATGTGCTGCATTCGAACGATTTCCCTAGGTGCTCTTGAATGTAAACATGGGGTAAGGATCCTTAGCCAAATGCTATACATGCTGTCACCAGTAACATACAACCATGAGTATGATTGATAAGTAGATGAATGAATAACATAGTACCATGAATTATCATACATACCGAGCAAGAATCCACCCCCCCTTGCACGACAGTTGTTAAATCCACAGAGATGGGAAATGAAGGATTCATGTGTACTCCCTAGGTTATGAACAACAAAGACTGTACATTTCACACCACCTGAATGTCAAGGGAATGTTGGTTTTTCCTATTCTTGTAAACATACCTTGATGCAGAGGGAGACAAATGAGTACATGTGCCTCATCTAACCGCATTTGGAACATATGCAATGTGATGAAAATTCTGTTTAATTGTCTGTAATTCTGATGGGTTGGGGTAATGCATACCAGTCTCCAGTGCATGTGATCTGATCCATAACAGATGACAAATTAGCTAATTCCCAATTGGTACAGTTAACCTTCCTATAAAATCCTAGCAGCGGGGCAAAAAATACACCAAGGGCATGCAAGTCAGATGCTATCTGTGGCCAGTAGCATATATTGTGACACTAGACTGGCAAGCAAAGCATGGTTTCTGGCTTGCATGTGCATCCTGAGTGTGTGTGAGGGCCCTTGGGCCGTTGGGCCCGCCTGCTCTAACTTATAGTTACGATTTGTGTCTTAATCACATTTTATACATGTAGGGCCCAATCCACAGCAGTAGTTCCTTCACAGAAGGCAGCCTTATGGCAGCAGTTGGCCACGACAGTCACAGCATTGGTGGAGGATATCCTGACCATTAATGACATCAAGAAGAAGTGTCAGGATGAAAAGAAGAGGGTGAAAGAGAAGTACACCAGGATAGAAGTGGCCAGAGCTCTCCCAGGTGTACAGACTGGAGCCTGCTCCCGACTCAGCCCACTTGAGAGAGATGTCCTCTCCACCATAGTCTCCCACCTGCTTCATGGGATGCCTGTGAGTGATGACCGCAATGTGGTCCCAGGTAATATGCAATGATACTAACAATGACACCAAATGACTAATATTTATGATATGCAAAAAAATTTGACCATGAATGTAGTCCCAAGTAAGTGCAATCTGCGTGGTTACTCAGACCCTCATTTGTCACAGTTAGTCCATAACAGTACAAGTACCAGAATCCTTTGTAATGGCAAATGGAAATGAAAAAAACTCAGTCCCAAACAGTGACCAATCACTGCTGTCTCATCCACTTAACACTGGTGCATGGCAAAAGAAAATGTCCCACATTCATTTACCACTGCTGTTGGCATGTAGTTGCAAATGTGTAGTTATGTAACAGGTTGCACATAATCAAATATTTGGGTCATGTCTGATGACCCTTCGCTTCTGTTGCAACATACAGCCACATAACAGTCACACATTGGAGCCCAGGTCACTGCACCATCAGGGAGGCAATGTCACTGAGCACAACAACCCACACCATCAGCACAAACTGGTACGTAAATATTGCCAGGGGAGGGCATTATCTCCTACACTAATACCAGTGAACTCATAGTTATAGTACATGGAATTCATAAACTGTGGCAGACCTGTGAAATGAATTATGTAATGCTGTGTATCACACGTGTCTCACATGTGTCAACTAGTATGTTAACTGAACACACCCATATCAGTGTAGGCCCTGTGAAGTCATCCAGAAAGGAACAGCCTGCAGTGACCTCTGCAACATGTATTGGGTGTGACATCTGGTCTGACACCACACAATGGGTGGATGTCAGACACCAGTAAGGATAGATGAAAATGACCACAAAATACTCATGCTCCTAAACTGTGGTGTAAATGTTAGCAGTATGTGGTTTTTGTCCCATGTCACTGTTGTCACTCATCCCCATATGCTCGTATATGGCTCATAATAGTATACCACACACCATCCTGAAATATTGGCCAGTGATAGGTCAACCAAAATGTATGTGTACAGTACCTACCTAAGGGTTCGTATGGGCCCTCATGTAGGTTAATATTCCATGGATCAGGGCTGCAAGTCTATATGTTCCAAGTCAGTATGCCTCACCTCACAAGGTGTAAGGTGTTTGTGCTTTCCCAGGTATACATGGTTCTGTCACTATGGGGAACTGTCACAAGTATTCCCATTATTCATGGAATGTCATTCAAGTGGAGAGTGAGGCAACACACTGATTTGTTCAGCCTTGACACACTCCGGGAAGCCATTTTAAATCATGCAAAGTTGCCTGCTGTGGCTTCATAGACATGATTTACTGGTGTGCGCAGCTGCAGTTGCACGAAGAGTGATCATCCGGTGCCTTGAGGGGCTCATAAATTTGCCCCCAAGTCCATCATGGAGAGGTGAAGTCATAACCTGTTTCTAAGTTCATGACATGGATATGTGCTAACAAAATGCCAGGAAATAACAGCTCAGCAGGCTTGCATTTTGGGAGTGTGGTTAGTGGCTGACAAGTTGGGTGTATAGGAGGGGAAGTCTATACATCTAGTGATTGAACTGCACAACGTGAAAACAGTAAAGGTGGGAATCAGCCCAACTTTTCCACTTGACCACATTTTGGAATCCCATGATAATGTTCATTTCACTTTGCCAACATGATCACAAATAAGTGAACCTCTTAATAGAGGACTACAGGATGTGTGCTGTACGTGACCATATTCTGTGTAATGTAAAACAGACCATGAAGTTGTACATGTACATTGGAAACATAGGCCAAAGGAAAAGTGCACAGCAGAAATGGTTGACCTCACAGTCGAAAATTAGAAATGTTGCCCTGTTGAGGGAGAGGAGGTTGGATAAATGTTACCCATACCTTAGTTGATAATTGGGTATATCAACCATGCACTTGTCAATGTGCTGACAAAATCTGATGTGCAAAGAGTAACCAACTCAGCATGTTCTGGAAGACTCCTTTACAAATTAGCAGATACCACATCAAATGTAGGACACAAGATGCCAATTAAGATGTAGGTGTTTCCAGAGCTAGACAGAGCAGTACACCCTAGTTATTTCCATCCCATAGTTCTCAGTAACCTCCAAATACATGTTTGCCTTTAAGTGTGATACCTAGGTGATCTGGGGCTGCCTGTAACTTGTAGATCATTTTTTCATACCTCTGACATGTACATGCGGAATCATCACCATGATCCTTTGCAATCAGTAACAGATATATATGTTACCTTACAGCTGCTGCCATAACTACTTCAGTGATACGGATGACACCATCCAGGGTTTTAGGAGACATCCTGGCTGCAGCAGTTAAACCCACTGCCACCCGTCCATCAGGTAAGTGTGCCATATAAAGTTACAACCTGTTGATATACTACCCTTGAACAAGAACAAAATCCTTGTGGAAGTGGATTAGCAGATATTGTAATTTAAGCATCACTCCTGTAGTTGGTGTGGAAAATGTTCCCTAAAAGATCAGTGATATTGATGTCAGGTGTGCATAATCACATATAATACATGAAGAACATTAACCGTGGCATCACTTTTTTCCAAAGCTGCTGGATCACAGACCAGTTCTTCTACTACACACTCAAGGAACCTCGTCCAGCAGCTGACATCTAGGGGACTCTCAGTACCACACAGACCTGTGGTTGGAACTGGTGAGTTTGCTTTTGAATTTCACATCTGCATTGAATGCCTCAAGGCCACAGTGTGACCTATTGCATGTAGGGGGTACAGAAACGAGGTCACCTGTGGAACATCCATTGATATGAAGATAATTTTACCCACTACCTGTGTTGAACCGCATCATGTTGTAAGCCAAATACTTAGCCTGTTGCAACCTCTGTCTCACAGGTGGTGAGGACGAAGACTTGAGTCTGGAGAAAGGACCATCTACCAGTGACAGGCACTGGGCAATCTGAAGGGAGAATCCACTCCTCTTCCAAGCTGCCTTGTCAGCTGCCAGAACAGCTCAGGAGCAGGAGGAAGTAGAGGAGGAGGAAGATCAGGGGCTGATTTCAAGTTATGTGATGGCTAATCCCCTGACCAGTCTTTTTTGCCCATGCAGCTCTCCAACAAAGCCACATCTGCTGTAGGTGGCATGCGTCCTCCTACACCATAAAGTATTGCCCATTCTCCACAAACCCCAACCCAAAGCTCACATCTTCACAGCCCTCACATCCAGGTCAGACATGTTAACTCCCCTACACACTCCTACTCTGATAGTGTCTCCCAGGCCTTCTCCCCAATATCTGAGGAAGATGCCAGCCCTGTGAGGAGCAGGTAGGTCCTAGGCACAAATCACATCTACTCCTCACAACCTCCAACTTGCAACCACCCCTGGCTGGTGGACCTACTGGTAATATCCGAGGCCATCCCATGTAGAGAGGGCTGGCTGAAATACATGTCGGAGAGTGGGAGGAAGATTTTTTCCAGCAGCAGTCAGATATGAAGCAGGACGTTTGTGACGTAGGGGCTACAATGTCTGACATGTCTGCCTCACTAGAATACATTTGCCGACTCCCACAGTTAATGCACAGAATGACCCAGATGTTGGAGACGATGCAGAGATCCTGGCAAGACATGGGGAAGAGGCTCAATGACATCATGAAAATACAGAGGGAAGTGAGTGCAAGGCGCCATGCATTGGCTATGAAGATGATGGAAGGGATACTCAAGATGGTACAAATTCCTTCACAGTCAATGCTTGGAGATGACCCAACACATCTACCTGTAGCATCTCACCCCAACACTTTGTTAGGCAACCTGCACAGTGCCCCCAACAATCCAGGACAGAAACACCCCAATTGCACATGCCCTCCACTGCACAGTCACATTCTCTCTATGTACATGGCCCGACGCCCCCAGTCCAGGCAGACCCCGACACTGTATAGGCTCAGCCACCCCTGTCCAGACAGACCCCACACTGTACTGACTCAGACACCCCCTTTATGGACAGACCCCCACACGGTACAGGCTCAGACACCCTCTGTCCAGGCAGACCCCCACACTGTACAGGCCCCAACACCCCCTATCCAGGCAGACCCTCACACTGTACAGGCTCAGACACCCTCTGTCCAGGCAGTCCCCCAAATTGTACAGGCTCTAACGCCCCCTGTCCAGGCAGACCCCCATACTGGAAAGGAACTACACCCACCTGCAACTAAGAACCCTTTGAAACATGCCACATTGCAAAGATTTTCAGCACCTAAACTGAGAAGATGCAAGCGAGATGCCCCATGAGCACTGTAGCATATGCTTGCACAGAACTATGAAATAAATTAAATATTCCACATTTCAACTAAGTTGGGCATTAGTTGATGATGTTCAAATAGTTAATGTAGCTGTAGGCCATGTATGTGTCAACAATGTGTGAAAGACATATTCATCACTAAAACCATCTGTGTACAGTCGTGTCATGTGGAAGGCGTATCTAACCAACTCCAGATGTATATTTCCATACTTTTGTTCCTGCACAGAAAATGAACTACACATCACAGTTCTTCCTGATTCTTTTTTTATATAAATATCCTTATAAAGTAAACAATCACCATCCGTTGGGAAGGGAGAAAACAAGTATTACTCTTCATGGAGTAGGCACCAGGGACATGGAGGGGATTGGACAAAAAACACATCCAGAAACATCAGGGGAATCAGTCCATGTAAAAGGGGCAAAGAAAAAGTTGGTAAAATGCTAATGCCCAGCCAAATGTCATTCTGGTCATCCTCCTTTTTGGCTACAATACGATCCTCTGCTGTGGTGACCACCTCCTGGCTGGCCATTGGAGGACCTGACACCCCATGGGACTGAGGCACACAGGAGGGTAAGATGTGTATGGCTTGGAAACAGAGTGGGAGGATCTATAGGGAGACACATGAACTGTGGTATTGGAGGGATGCTGAGACAGAGTTGGCTGCACCCAAACAACTGAGTGTGGCATTGACTGAATCCAAGGAATGGGTCAACTCTTCTCAGGTCCTATGGTGTTCATCAACCAACTGCTGTAGGAGCTGAGAGAGGTTGCCCAGCTCCCCCTCAGATGCCACCATCCCTTCCTTGGATGCAGCCACAGGAGACACAACACAGGGAGGTGTTTGTGTGGAAGAAGAGGGATGTGAGGTGTTGAAGACATGTGCGATCCTCGTGGGATTGAGGCAGGCACATGGAGGAGGACTGGTGGCAGGGGTGGCAGCTGGGTGCCCCTTTGGATGGGAGCTTCATGTTGTAGGGAGGGGTCAGAGGCAGGCCCAGGTGTAAATGTGTCCCAATCTGGGGACACCTCCAGCTGGTCCAGTTCTTCATTGTCCTGGAAAGAGGTGACATCCTCCCCCCTGGCCAGAGGTTTCCAGTTTAAGGCCCCCTACAGTTTTCACAGCCTCCACCCGGTCATTGTCTTCAGAACCTGTCTGGGTGGGCTCACTCCCCCTGCCTGTAGATATTACAGGTCTCTCCTCCTCTTCTTCGGTAGATGAAAGAGGCCATGCCCGCCGATGTCCCCAGGAAGCTCTTCTCAGTCCCCGGTCCTCTCCCTGGTCTTCCTGGCCAGCCGGGTCCACTGAAATGGAAGTGAGAACATTATGTCGTTGGTCTCCAAATCAAGGCAAGGTCCATGAGTACAAGAAGCAAATGCTGACTTTGTTCTCCTTTGATCTCCCTGGCCAATTCTAGCTGACTTAGACCTCAAATGTATGTGTACTATCACTGGGATGTCCAGACATAACTCACACATTGACATCTGTCACACTCATGGGTGGTAGACACTTCTGTAGTGACAAAGCCTAACCATAAGCAAGATTTCAAGATATAGGCCGGATTCACAAGGGCCATAAAAACTGTATGTGTGAATGATTGGACAGAAGTTCTAAATTACCTAAGTAATTTTGGCCAAGGGTTTCCTGTCCTCACTACCTAGTCATCTTCACAAGTCAGTCTACAAGTGGAGATGGAAAGCTGCCTTGATGGAGATGTCCCCCCAGAGCCATGCGTCTATGTTAATTTTGTCAGGTGCAGACTTGAGAGTGTCCAGGTTTGTTAAATACAGTACATAATATGCTAACTTGTGTTGCCATTCCAGGAGCCAACTTCTATCTCCAAGACACAGCATTACACCAGTACTGTGGTCCCATTGTGGCATGGGTTATTATATAAACTACATACTAACCCAAGGTAGGAATCTATACAACCCCTAGAACATATAGAACCACATACATCATGGTGGCATCGTTTAACCTCTTTACCCTGATTGTAATGTTGATTACCTTGCGCAGTTTCATCTGCCTAATTATCACAGCATATGCCTTTTACACTAGAATACAATTGTTTCAATAAATGTAGTGACAACTTATCTTGCATCTTTATGTCTCTCCTTGGCATGTGTGAGTAACTGAGCAAAAGGGGTATGATCTGTTTCCATGGCTTCCCTGGGGGGTCAAAGTGTCATGTTCAGGTTGCCATAATCACCACTTACCCTTGTGGGTTCGGAGGTGTGGGTGAGGCACTCTGAGTTAGTCAGGCCAACAGCTACTAACAGTGCTGTCATTATAAACAAGCAGTCCAATTGCCAAAGAAGAACCACATAACATGGCACCTCTAATGCATCAAGGTCAGGTACTTATTTAACGGATCTCCTGAATAGTTATTTCTTGCATGCCTAAGATGCCCTATTCACCTTTATATATAGATGTCCATGATGTTAGGGAAATATCCTCCTAAGTTATATAGGGATCACCTATTTCAGTCTGCAGATTGTTAAAGGGTGAACTCTGAAAAGGATACCCCACTTGGTGATTCATATCTCTGATTTCTATTTTACAAAATGGTGAATCCCATAGTAATTCCTGTAAAATTTAGACATGCTATCATACATTTACTTGCAAATGGGGGTGAAGATGGCGGCTTTGTGGTTGAGGCAAAAAACTGAAACTTTCTATACTTGGGTCAACTTTCCTGCAGTCGATCCCAATATTTATACATTTCATACATACACGGTGGCTAATCCACCAGTACAATACAGAGCATGCAATAATTTAGAAATTCCATTATTATACCAAGAACATCAAAATTGGTTTAAAAATGCCCTCCCACATGTAGCTGCACACATTAGATTAGGTCACCTCAGTAACGAAGAGCCTACATGGCTAGTCCTAGATGCCAATTGCCCTTATCCAAATGTAAAAAATTACCAGGCAGCTGATCTATGCCCATAATACAATAATTTAGTAGGCCTAAACAGACACTTGATGCAGTTTGTAATGTGAGCATTGAATACTGACCCAGTGAGGGCTGCTCCAACTGTCCAACAACAATTGGCTACACCGGGGATTAACCCAGTGACTATTAATGCACTTATGGGTAAAGTTCCCAGCAAATGAGAAGAGATTCTGTTTTGGATTGTTAAAAAAACAAACCAGCAGGAAGTAGCGTTTCCCCATATGGGACCCCAAGATAAACATAGAATTCTCACATTGTGTTCACTATTTGGGATGGTGCCCTCAATAGATGATTGTACTACCTGGGGCACAATTTTGACTGAAATGTATACCATAACGCATGGTACACTATCTCTTTCAATTCTGCTGGAGGTGTTAAAACAAATTCAAAATAAACACGAGGCTGCCCCTGCCCTGGACTTGGGGAAGAAATTAATGAGCAATTTTGCCACACGATCCTCAATTATACTAGGAAATATTAAAGGGGAAACAGCAGCGTTTGCGATACACCAACGGCTCACACAAGTTCCTTTAGTAAATCAGGAACGTGAGCTACCAAAAATAACTTACACTAGTATGGGTCGTGATAACTTGGTACCAGACCAAAAAGGCCACAGCTCAAAAGTAATTCAGAAAAGGACAAGCACAGGAGTCTTCTAAAAAATGCAGAGCTAAACAAAAATCAAAATAAAGATAAAGTTAAATCATGGGGAGAATCTCCACCTTCAGAAACCTCGGAAAAATGTTATAATTTATGTAACATAGACATTTTGAAACCTGGCAGGTATTAGTGCCATTCTCATTCCTTTCAGCGCTCATCCGACAAATGGTCCAAACGATGTGGGCAATTAAAGGGCAGGCAAGAAAAGTACATGAACCCAAAGGACTCACAACGCTTATCTGACGTAATAATAACAAATAAAGAGAAACTTCTTCAACAAAAATCAAGTTTAAAAGAAGATGATTGCAGGGATTTTGCCAAATTATACCACAAATATTTAGAATGCTACTGGGGAACAGGATGTGGGCAGTGACTCTGCTAAATAGCGCAGCAAAGGTCATGATAGTTCACCAGAATCTTCAAGAGTTTCTGGACTTGATAGCAACTAACACCTACATAGAACTCAAAACCCTAGACAGGCGAGTCACCCCTCCAGACAGCATTTATACATTTTTAAACATATAAACTGAGGGGTGCATCATTTGCAGAAATAAAGTAATTTCCTGGGAAAGATTAGCTACGACATTCTCTTGGCTGAAAAAAACGGCCCAACAGAGTTTGTTAGTACACTCCCACAAGGGCAGGATGTCATTTTGCCATATTTTTCAGTCCTAGTTCCAGAGCAAGTAAAACATTCTTATTCTGCAGATTAGGCACTTGCACAAGGTCCATCACTGTGCCGCAACAATGTGGGCTGCGAGTGAGCAGAGACTTATTGAACCCTGCATATCTACTATGAACTTTGTTCCCTGTAGGCAAGCTGGACCATTTATACAGAAAAGCCTTACAATAAAAACACTTGAACAGTCATACACACACATTTCCAATTCAGAATTCACACCATACAGCACAAATAAACAGCATTGTCTGTAAAAAAATATAAAACAACCTTAGACATTCCTAATGGTTTTTCTGTCAAAACATAGCACCTGAAAGCAGAGATTTAACTGCTTTCTCCGTGCTCGTCTTTCAGTGCCGATTTTGTTGACTTCACCAAGCGTATAAGAACAGTCGAGGGTTTTTCTACCTGTTTGGCATCAAGATTACATCATATTGATCATGATGCATTGTCCTATGTAGATGATGGTTATCTAATGGACATTTGGTCAGCGTAGATCACATTGTATTGAGATTTGCCAAACATGGCTGGAAATTCAATTAAAACAAAAAAAAAAATGTTATTCCTCAGTGTCAAGTTTTTGGGATATGAGCTTTGAAATGAAGGGAAGAGTCTGGCACCACACTTCTGTGAGAAGTGTGCACAACTACAATCACCAAAAATACCGTAAAAAACTGAATACTTGTTAGGACTAATTAGCTTTGGCAGAACATACATACCAGATTATCTAAAATGCATAAAACCACTTTATGATTTAATTCTCCCAGATTGTTCAAGTAAACATTGGACTACTGAACACACACAAATACTCAGATCACTACAGACTGACATGTTGGAAGCAAAACACTTAAATACACGTGAAAACAAAACAAGGTTTGTCATCTGGATAATTCCGGGTGCTATTGGCTTTACTTATGTCACATTCAACAAAGGTGATGTTGCAGATTGCATATAAATCACATTTATATTCTAATGCCGGAATGCCTTTTGCATCCACTGATAAAATACTGACTGCAGTTTAGATGGCTATCATTAAGGCGAGAGCACTGGCCCAGAGAACATTTATTTTTGTCATTATCCCAGTCCCAGCCCTAGAGACTCATAAAAAAGCTAGTGCACCAAAAGCACTACATTCATGATGGATACAAAGGGCCACATCCTTAACTGCTACTGATGGAGACTACGTGTTTGACACCAAATTGCAGACTTTAGAATTTCTCCAAAATGAACTTGAGTAACACATGCCCACTAACTTCACACCTCTAGATCAATATAAACATATAATTTACCGTGATGGTTCAGCTTAACCGGCTGTAGGTACCAAACATCAATACTCCATGGCTTGCGTAGCTGTGTATCGAGTTATGAGGGATTCAGAATTCCACCCTCAAGAAACCTTTATACAGTCCATTGGTGATTGTAATGCACAACTTGCTCAACTGAAAGCATTGATATTAGGGCTGGAACATGTGAATCCTGAATTCCTCACACTAATTGTGTGTGATAGTATTATTGTGTCCAGTCTTTGAATGAAAACCTACTCTACTGGCACCTTAACAAGTTCATAGACTCTAAAGGAAACACCATTAAACAATAAATGGTCTGAGGGAAAGTGGCAGAGTTTAAAGACAAACTGCCACGGACTCATGTAATACACACATTGGGCCATCAATGTGTTGGAATATACCTTGTAGGGAACTCATTGGCAGATGAAGTGGCCAAGTCTGCAGTTGTTACTGTAACAGTGGCTGCAATAAACCATTCTCATATGAGGGTGGATGATGAAATATTGGCTGACGTGAAGGCTTTGGCTGACAGCATCCCTTCACCAGTAGCATGTCCAGGAAAATATTCCTACCAGTTAAGTGCCCAGAACATCCCTTAAGTAACAATTCTGGGGTGGGTGATCGTGTTATCCCGAACCAAGATTGTAGGCTAGAATTAATTCCAGCAGCCCATGAGGGTGTTGCTTCTGCCCATATTGGCGTGGAAGCTATTATTTCACTGTTACAAAAACGCTTCTGGTGGCATGGTCCAAACAAACAGACAAAGAAGAATGTTGTTATTTGTGACATCTGCCACCAATTAAACGTTCCAACATTAAGCGCCCACTGCAGACACCCCTCCTAGTGCCCAACAAGCCTATGCAATGTGTGTAACTAGAACATTTTGGTCCTTTACATTCTGACAGTGCATACAAATACATTCTACTGACAGTAGACTCTTGCTCCAGATTCTTTTGGGTATGGCAACAACGATGGGCTGATGCTTGTACTGTTATTAAAGATCTACAAGTCTTTAGAGGGACATATGGAGTTGCTGCATTCCATTTGGACCAGGGCCCCGCTTTTGCGGGGATACCATGGGAAAGTTGGGTGTAGCAGTGCATTACTCTTCCTCCTATCATCCAGAGGGAAATTTGATAGTGGAAAGGAAAAACTGAGACTTAAAGCAATCCTTTACAGCTAGAGTATTATATTCAGGTGGTATTTGGATCTGCCATCTATAGGTGGGTTCAGAGAGCATTAATTAATCTGCTTAGAAGATCTTTGGGAGGCAGGACCCTATATGAAGTCTTGTTTGGCATTCTGATGTTCATCCCAGATCTTGGTGGTCATGACGCAGTGGCAGCAGAAACCCCTTTTCACATAAGTGAACATCTCACTGTTTTACAGGAATTACAGCAGTTCCAAGATGAATGTTCTACCACACATGCTGCCACTTTGGAAATGAGTGATTCAACAACATCTACAGGCTGGGTTCCAAACTTTGGGGATCTGGTTCGTGAAAAGGTTGCTGGGAAAAAAGAGTTCAGGTCATCATACTGAGCACTGGCGCTGGTTATTTGGATACCCGGTACCAGAATTGTGATTCTAGCACCACTTGCTTGTTGTAAAGACAAACATTTTCTCTCCATTGATCAAGTAAAGGTGCATCATATGGCTGATCCTACACAGTAGACCTCAAGAATTCCTGGGTAGTCCCCTGTCCACTCTCACTAGCATACAGGAGAATCCACTTCAAGCATTAAACAATGCTGAAATTGTATCCCCTAAGTTGGGAAGGGCGGAGAATGATCTTATGAAATTCCAGTTACTGCTACATGTACAAGAAATGTCCCAGACATACAGTCTTCTATTACATTACAAGCCAACAGAGTTGTTTATGATGAACCATCATTATAGGTGTCTACCAGTTATCACATTATTTCAAACTGCCAGCAGCAAAAGCACGAAAATCTTTGCTGACTGACACTAAATTAATTTATACAAATTAATTTGTTTCTCACTTGACTATACAAGGCTATCAATGTTGGAAGAAAACTATTGAATTAAAATCAGTCTGGGGAACAAAAGATTCTCAAGTACAGGGCAGAATGCCTTATTTAAAGTATGTTTAATACTGTTGCAAATGCTTTTTCTGAAAAATACTGTTCAACAAACAACTTGTTTTGGTAGAGCAAAAGTAAAGGATATGAATGTGTCCAGTATTCCCTCAATTGCAAAAGTTAGAAAAATTGAAAATATTGTGAATTTCACAGAAGAACAGCACAATGGAATATTTAAGAATGGTACATTTAACTCTACACTTTCAGTTCTCAATGAGTGGTTATCATAGCCAGTGGATACAAATGGTTGTTATGCATGTTTTATTAACTCTACACAGGATTATAAAGCAAGCAGACTGGTCCCTCATTATGTCAATACACAAAATACAGGTATAGTCACCACATATAGCGTGGGTAAATTATGTCAGTAATGGTTTCAACACTCCACTTTGACAGCTGTTAAAGATCACCTTACTCTCCTCTCGGAGGATGTGGATTTGCCGGATTTCTTATTAAGTCATAGGATACCACGCTTGAAAAGATCCCTGTATGCAATTTACAGCAAAATATGGAAGCTTTCACAAATAGAAGCTGCTGCTAGCTTAAGGCAAATAGATCAGGCAAACTTAGAGAAAGCATTAGCAGTTGTTCACTATGGTATGAACACATTGTCCACTCACACTTACATGTTAAACAACATTGTGTCATGGGCTATAGACATTGCAAAAAATGTTATGTCACTTTTACAACATAGACATAGTCAGCTTAGGTCCATTATGCAGTTGATTTGGACTTTACAGGTTCTAAAACTGAACCACGTGCCATGGAAGCATGGAAGCATCTAAACTTCCAAAGAGTTATTTGCACCATTTACCTTAAAATGAAAACAAGAAAGATGCCACACTTTCCATGCTTAAAATAGAAAAGTTACCTTTCACAGAGCTGAAACACCATCATCGGTCTGGGTAGTTCATGGAGTGATATCCCTGCCAATATTGACTTTTCAATTCAGTTCATGTTTGAAACATTTTCCAATGGGCAGGTTTGAGAGTTTAGGGGAGAGTTTTATACATGAGGTGTGGGAACTGCCCTCTGATTACAAGTGTATAAATGGGGAAAAGGATGTTTTATTAGTGGTAGCAACTGCGAAATATCTGTAAACCATTCAATGATTTGTAAACAGATGACATTGTCCAGCAATTGTAATGCATTGGTGGCTAAATTAGCATGCTACTTGAGGGGTATTTCGGCCCCTTTGATTCACCCAGTGTTTCAGTTACTTTCAAATGGAAGGTACTTAATGCTGAGTGTTCAAGACTGTTATGGGATGAGAACAGGTGTGCCATATGTGATTTCTGTTTCTCAAATAGTGACCTGCTGTGGAAATGTGTAAGTTCCTCCATGCTTGAGATTAAAGTACCTACTATGTGGCCTCTCATTGCTACTTTCAATGTCAACTTCGACAAGCTGAGCAGGCTGAAAGCACTTTTGTTCCAAAAACATGTAGTGCTTATATCTGCCTGTGAAACCTAAGACCTACAGGTAGGAAGGTCATCAGCAGAGATACAATCCCTTTTAAATACCAACCTTTCAAGACACTTTGGTGAACTTGTGGGTCTCATTTTTAATGCTTGCACTTTTGTTAAGGGCCTGATCTTTTAATTACATTCCAGACTGTCTTTGGCCAGTACCATCAGCCACCCACTTGCTATTTTCGAGTGTTTTGGAGGCACACTGCTGGCATTGGCATCATTGGTTATATCTTGCTATTGTACTTTTTGCTCCACAATGGATGTCCTTTCTCAAAGCCATAGAATGATGGAGCTACCACCAACCCAACAGTGTCATGATCAGATGATACAGTACTTTGGAGTATCACTGTTAGAAGAACTGAACAAAGACTGGTCACTGTCTTTCCGGTCAATATTCTTCTGTGTGCAGCCTGTTTTCTGTTGCTTCTGGTGCCCTTTTGAGAGTACACTGGACTTAATTCTTGTTCAGCAACGGGTACCTTCTAAGGACATAAGTCTGCTGAGGGTTCATTCCCGGAGTTGTTCTATGATGATATAGTTGTTTCATGACACCTTCTATTTGCCACCCTATATGGAAAAGGATGCTACGATTCCAGATGTCCTTTCATATAGCGCATGGCACCGAACCCTGCCTCCTCACCTGCAGCTGAGGCCTTGGATAATTTTTGTTCCTTTGACCTTTTGGATGAGGCTTTGGTGGTAATATCATCTGAAGAAGCAGGGTCTTTCCTCTCCTGAATTCTATCTCAACTTATGTTTTTGATGAACTTATGCAAATTTAAGACAGCTTTTAATTCAGAACTCTTGACACTCATAAATTTAAATTGGCCACCTTTTTTGGCATGCTCTGCTTGTCAACATGGAAATTTTTAAGAACATTTTTAGATTATTTTATTGTTTTTATTATTCTTTTTAGAAGTCTTTAAAATCTGCACTCTATTGCTGGCAAGGGGAGAGTGTCATGAGGACCCTTTAAGTACACGGGTTGGGCACCCTTGTTTTTGCTTAATTTTATCATTTGTGTCTTACTCACATTTTAAACAAATTTTTATTCATGTTAGGAAGATTGCTTTTTAGCAATGGCTTTTACACATTTTATCAGTTGCTTTATTTTATGAAAGCAAGGAACACACTGCTCCTTTAAGCAGCCTTTGCACTGCATGTAATCAGTACTTTTTGCTCAAGGCTGTTAGATGCATTTCATAATATATTAACTTGTGTTGCCAGTCCAGGAGCCAGCTTTTATCTCCAAAACACAGCATTACTTTAGAACTGTGGTCCCAATGTGGCATTGGTTATTATATAAACTACTCACTGACCCAAGGAAGGTAGAGGGCATTTCGGTCATGGCCATCCTGGGAGGCACAATTTGTGACAGGCAGTTGTGCTGGTGCTGAACTTCCAGGTTCCCAAAAGGATCAGCCATCTGCACGACAGGCCGATCCCTGATATTCTATCCCGGTATGAGGCTGGGGCCAATCCATTACATCAGGCCAGGCACATGGTTACAACCACTATCCTCTCAGACGTAGACGTAAGGTTAGGTAGGAATCTATAGAACCCAAAGAACATATAGAACCACATACATCATGGTAGAGTTGTTTATTTTCATTACCTTGATGGTAACGTTGATTACCTTGCTTTGTTTAATCTGCCTAATTATCGCACCACATGCCTTTTATTCTAGATTGTGATTGTTTCAATACATTATTGAAAACCTATCTTGCATCTTTGTGTCTTGTCTTGGCATGTGTGAGTAACTGGGTTAAAGGGGTACAAACTGTTTCCATAGCTTCCCTGGGGAGTCAGGGTGTCATGTTCAGTTTGCCATAATCACCACTTATCCTTGTAGGTTTGGAAGTTTGGGTGAGGCACTGCGGGCTACCAAGGAGTTAGGTCAACAGCTACTAATAGTGTGGGTTGCACCCTGTCTCCCATACTCAGCAGTGCTGCTGTCCTAAACATGCAGTCCAATTACCAAAGGAGGAACCTTATAACAAGTGTAATAGCTGTTTTACCTGCAGACAGATTTGTGAAAATAACCTGCTTTTGGCAGGAGGGAATCCTGTTTTTAAATGTTATGTCATTTCAAAGTAAGTCTTGCAGCCCAGAAGATTGAGTGCCCAGTGGTTAAAAGTTGGAACATATAATAAATTAGAGTTGGCATGTTCCTACAGTGAGTAGGCCTTAAAAGCAGTTTTTTGTACTGCAAAGGGTTGTGAGTTGTTCAAAAATACATTTTAAAATACAATTAAAATATTTTTTATATCGTTGGCTTAGAAAAAAAGTAATTCAACCACTATTTTTAATATATTTTAGAATTCCAATTCACTGTTGAGGCTACATATTTGATAAATATACAAGAACATTATTTTTTAGAAAGTTATATGTTTTCTGTCTGAAGCTCTGGTAGCATAATTAGCATTAGGCTATGTTATAGAGAAGCGAGGAGACATATATATATATATATATATATATATATATATATATATATATATATTTATATATATTGACAAATATTTATCAAGCATTCAAGCAGTTACACAGCCCAGGTCCAACTGCCTCCCACCTTCCTAGAACATAGAATGTTATATAAACAATCACAAAGCTCAACAAATAAGGTACAGGGTGAATGCATGCACAATCACAGCAACTACAATTATAACTTATAATTATAACTTACCACAGGCTGCCTATAGTTGTCCCTGTCAAGGTTCCCATTTGAGGTTTGAAATACTTCATCAAGAGTAGAGACAAAGGTTTGGACCTGCCCAAATGGCCTGCATAAGGTATATCTTAACCCAAGAATAGCAGCTGAGGAGGGTCCAGAAACTTCACTAACTTGAAAAAGACAAAGTGGAGGCTTATGCCTTTATAATTTAGTCATAAGAGAAGCCTGTAGGAGTGTGTTTCTTTAAATGTTGGTCCCAAGATACACTTTATCCCTCCTGGCACCAGTCTCAGTGGTCTTGAAAGAGTTCTGATGAGCTAGGGGTGAGTTGCCACTTTTGTAAGAATCACCAGCCTGTGGGTGACAGTAGCTCCTGGACACTCCCTAACCAATGGGTACAACGTTTTCATGGGCAATCATTCCATCTTTTGCAGCACATCATGTTTGTCTTACTGCAAACTAGTTCACAGCAAACTACTCTTAGGGAAATCCAAAAGGCAGAACCCTTCTGCTCCTCAAGGAGGCTGGTGGCCTAGTCAGGGGTGTGTATAGGAAGTGATCAGTCTTCTCCCCCAACCACATCAGACTGACTCTATGGTCAGCTTCCACTCCCACTGGGATGGCACCAGAATCACTCAATGTGCCCTTGGATTAAAAGACCTCTCTTTCCCAGGTCTCACGCTATACCTAACTATGAGAGGAAAGTCCTCACTCTAATCCATTTCTGGTATATTAATTTCCTGAACCTTTCCCAAATACCCTCCCTGTGAGAAGATGAGTCACATTCCTCAGACCCAGGCATTACTGCTAAAAGGCATAAGCCACTGTTTTAGCTCTGAGATCAGTTTTCACACCTCATTAAGGGGAATGCACTGACGGAGGCAAGTACTGGCTAGCTAATGTTAATTAACCAACTGTGCCTCTAGGCATGGAAAATCTATATTTTTAAAAGTTACATTTCTGGTATACTTATCAAAAATCCAACTTCAACATTGATTTGAATTTATAATAAATATTAAAACAGCGGTTGGATCATTTTCATAGCTGATCCCAAAACAAAGTTAGCAAAAACAGTATTTTAATTGTTATTTACTTTTTCTCATGCCACAGACAGATTTACAGTGAAAATAGCCTTTGGGGGCTAGTCACTATATGCATACGCCTACATAAAGATTTACATATTCCATTATTTACATATTTCATTTTAATATTCTAGACACCCTAGCTTGTGGGCTGTTAGGACAAAGCAACGTACTTATCCTTTAAAAGAAGTCTTCCTTTGCGTCCAAAAAGTTTGTTGGAGGTTCACATGGAGGTATAAAAACTGCAGCAGTTAGGCTACCCATATAGGCCTGAAGCAATGTTTTTCTTTGTCAGCCGAGTGGGTGGTACATTCACCTTTTCATTATATGGTTGTACTTTCCTCCACCATATACTATGGACGTACTATAAATCTAAATGTACTGGATGGACATTACTAAATTTTCTGGCCACAGGGCTTATTCAACTCAACAGGAACATCCTATATAGGATCATACTCCTCGTTTGGTGGATGTTGCAATGCCCAACAGGCTCCGCAATGGTGCTTTTTTCTTGAGATCCTTTGACTCTCTAGTGATTTGGAGAATTCCTAACCACAAACAGTTGCCCTTTTGTTCTGTAGGGGCAATTCAGCTAAGTAAATTAGACAGAGAAGTCCTGATTTAAAATTAACTAAGGGTACCTCAGTCCCTTTTACTATGGGTTCCCCTGTTAACGTTTGACCTAGGTTGGTCATGGCCCCTAGGAAGTTGTGCATATTTAGACTGGGGAAGCTAACAAATGCATAGCAGAGACTTAACTATGGGCCAATAGCCTTTTGGAAGACTCTCTCACAGGGAGCCCTATCAACTAGTATAGGAAACTACACACAAAATAGAAGTTACAATTAAGCACACTTATTAAAGTAACTTTAGGTGACCCCCAATCACACACCTCTGAGGTTTCCACAACCATAGACTAGGGATTTGCCTTTGAACCTTGTGAGGGCATGCACAGAAAAAAAAGGTTGACCACTAGAAGAACTGAGGGACCATTACCACTCCACAAGTACTTCTTTTTAAACTTTAACAGGGCATTGCAGTGCCACCCAACTAGGAGAATGGCCCTATCATGAAGCATTCTAGCTTAGTGGGTGAAGGCCTATGTATAAAGAATGCTCCTGTTGACCTGAACATGGCCTGTGACTAGAATTTGCCCACGTGGCCCTACGTTATGCAACAGCACACTTTATTGTAGAACAGAATTGCTTGGGAGAAGGTATGCTGGACCAAAATCCCTCTCACCCCTCCTCTATTTTCTCTTCCGGTTAGCCAGTTTTACTGTGTTTAAAGGATCAGATCACATACACTGAACATCAGTGCACAGCGTGCACATAAAAAAAATATATATAATTCAGCAAAGAATGGGGGTGAGAACACAAAAAGAGAGGTGTTCTCATAAGTATAAAGATATTGGGGGTAAAAAATGCTAAATGTAGCATGTGAACTCCAGCATGCCATAGAATATATGATTTTTATCATTAAAGTATGCGTACTGCACTGCCTACTGTAGCCCTTTTCTGAAGTATAAAATCAAGTCACAAGAGAATCTGATAAGACAATTTCTCATTAAGAAATGTCTCAAAAAATGTCAGCAAGAACCTATGTTGGAAATAGACTGTCATGGATTATATATAGTCTATTCTTAATAATTTAGAGCAACTATGCTGTTCTCTACTCAACTCTCTCAACTAAAGGGTGTGGGAGGTTATTATGTTGATGCAGTAATCAGGAGCACGTCTGAATGGTTGGGTGTCTTGCTAAGCAGTATTCATTATCCTATGGATACTAGTACTCAAAGTCCTCTACATCATCAACAGTAACTGTTGAGACTGTAAATGAGTACCATAGTGATACCTCTCCTTGGTGATTTTGAGCAGAGTGCCAATACATGAGCAAAAACCTTTGACTGAGCTGCAGAAGTGTTTTCTCTCAATGGTATGCATTGTGCCTAGAGACACTAATCCCAGCTTTGCATGTTCAACAGTAACGTACATGGGTGCCAAATATTTTGTGAGCTTGGGGGCATCATTACTATTGACAGACACCCCACCCCTCCCTAATGAGGGTGGCTGAGGGGCACTGCCATTTTTGTTATGAAATTGGTATGAGATTGCACAAGGAAGTGTCTCCTCTCTACAAATATATGAAGAAATGCACAGATAGCAGATTCCTTAATATGCATGAAGGTGATCTAGAAAACCATCCTTTATCTTTTACAGGCTTACCTCTGTGGTGTGGTAATTAAACTTAAGGGAAGGGAGAGCTCCCTCAGAGAGTTATGTCCCTGCTGCTACTGGAATGCTATGGGCCTGGGTAACAAGGCATAATGTGAGTGAATAGAATACAGCCACTTGAGTACACAATTATTGGTTGGTGTTTATAGGAAACTCCCTTTTCTATGACGTTAGCACATTGTTTTAATCATTTTATGAACCCCATTTCATTGGTATTATGTCCTTGTGCACTGTGGCACTACAATTTAGTGGCACAGTTTGTGTGGTTTGCCCCTACATCTTCACTGTAAAATCAGTTGCATTCAGTTGAGTTATTTAACCTTCTAGAAAGGTCATTGTACATTTGTGCCAAAGTTGCATCTGTGGCATGAAAGTTAAATGGTGTATGTGGGCTGTACTATGTAGTTACACCACCTACAAATATGACAAAAATGTATGGCTCCAGAGAACAACGTTGCTGGCTATGTTACAAGGTAAAAGCACTGCAGTGACACATGGTAAGGGAAAGTGCCTGTGCCATGTAGAAAAACCTACATTTATCTATTACCTAATTTCCCCCTAAAAAGCATGCTAGCTGCTTCACCCCTAAAGGGCCTGAAAATAGTTGGAAAAGTATGCCCCTATAGTGAAGTTACAAAAAGCTGGTTGTCCCTGTTTCATGATCTCTCTTTCATTTTGGTCAGCCTAAAATCATTTTGAGGTCCCAGTCAGCTATGAACTGTGACTTCCCATCAGCTCCTTGTGGTTCCTTGGTGCCTTGGTGCCATTTGCCTCAAAATGTTTCAAAATTGGATTAGGAAATATATGGTGCGTGAACTGTTTGGCTCTACTTGAACTTGACACATTTTGCTTTGGCGAATTTCACCCTGCTTGTGTCATTATTACCAGGGGTTGAGCAGGGATTACTTTACAACTATCTTATGATCTTACCATATTTGTGTTAAAGCTGGTGGTGGTGCCACTTTCTGACAATGCTCATGAATTTATGGAATGAGGGATTTGTGGATATTTAGTCATGTGGTTTTACTCAAAGAGCAATCACTGACAGGGTAAAGGAGAGCTACAGAATGAAAAAAGAGGTACATGACTACTGGTTGAGTTAAAGGAGGGATGACTGACAGGAAAGGGAGTTGTAGAAAATGAATAAACTTTAAAGTGATGAGATGTGCTAATACACCTATAGAACTGGTGAGGTGATGAGTAAAATAAATGAAGCATGAAGTTCAAAAGATAGAAAAAGAGTAATTTAAAACAAGTAGCATTGAGAATTTACATACCCACATAAGTGTGGTTAACATGTGTTGCTTTTATAGGGGAAAGTCTTTTCAAAGTGGCATCTATGTTCACCCGATAGTCGCTGCTACTCTGTTCTGCTTCTCAAAACAATGCTCCTTATGAATTGCTATTGAAACACTGCTGCCAAAACCGGTCGCCAGTAACAAAACCGACCCCTACCACTGCAAAACCGGCCCGCACCCTTTCAGCCTCCCGGGAAAACACCTGGTGCCCGCTACGGCCAGTCCGGCCCTGCTAGTAGCCAGTTGTTGAGAGAGACATCCTCCTCTGTGCTGATCCAAGATGTGATTTACATTGTTTCAAAGCAACAGCTGAAATGCTGACCCAAACAAATCTCTGAGTGGGCTACTTCCGGGACATTTAGTAGACAGCTAAAGCCAGATCTAAAATGGAATTCACTTTGTCTCATCTCAGTAAATCGGCCTTTCTCCTACTGGGTACCATCTTCAAGAAGACCGGCGCGATATGATAGTACCGGCTCACTTTGCTTACAAAACTTCATTGCTTTTGCAGAGGAACAGAAGAACAGAACACAATCTACCAAAGTCATTCCACATTTCAACTGCCTCTGAAGGTTTTGCAATGGAAAACATGCAAAAATGTGTTTATAGAGCCTATTATGCATCCTATGTCCACTATATTATATGATGGCAAAGTCTTACATTTAATCACCTGCCTGATTTCACTCAACACTCTGAAATGTACTTACATTCACTTTGAGCTAAGATTAAAAAAAAAATTCAAAATAAAGCTTGTGGTCATAAGATGGGTGTTGACTAATCTGTGTTGACTAAACTAAATTCTAATGTTCTCTATTATATATGTTGTTATGCAAAATGCATGAATGCTATACAAACATATATACGACTTTGAAAGAAAGTAAATATTAAATAACATATTTCACAAAATCTCAATAGGTAAATGGAGGTGAGCTGAATGATTTTCTATGTTACCAGCAAGTCACATTGAAGAATTTGAACTCCATAGTCACGATTCATTATCATCAAGGAAGTGCTGATAAATACCACAATGCAATGCTATGTAAGTCTAAATGTTGACAATCATTTCATTGCAGTTCTATAATAAGACGTTCCAATGACCACAGACTGAAAGGCACATTATTTCTAGTGTGATATAGCACTTGGTTAAGAGCAGTATTTTCACCAAAGAAAATGTAGCTGTTCTTCTGAGATAAATAAAATAAAAAGTGCCCGATTCACAAAGGTAAATTTACAGTTTACTATTGTTTGGTATTCACAAAGGTAAGTTACAAGGAGTATATTTACGTCTGCACTTGGGAAGGAGCATCCACACTAGTGGTGGATGATACACACTCAGAGCGGAGCATCCGCACTCGGGGTATAGGATCCAGAGTCGGAACCCGATGAATGGCAACAGGAAATGACACACAGGAAAGGCAAGACAGGAAGTCCATGACAGGAAGATGCAGGAAGTAATTTTATTGTCATTCTGAGTCATCCTCACCTACAGACAGGATCCTCTACCATCCTGCTGCTCTGTACACCATAACTGCCCCAACATGGCTGAGGGAGTTGATGAGAGAGCACCCCCGGTCAGTGACCGATAATTGGATATCTTAGCTGAGGGGGTGCTGGACCATTACCCTCAGCTTTATGGGGGCTCTGAGGACCAGCTGAGCAATGCACTGCATGTCCAGCTCTGGGAGCAGATTGCGCAGCGCTGCAGTGCAGTGGTCATTTACCACTGGCGGGCCAGGACCTGCCACAAACGCTGGGAGGGCCTGAAACATTAGGCCCGACTGAGGGCCCAAGGACTGTTGGGTCTGTCTTCCCAACCCCACGTACACCGACCCTGCCTCATGCCACTGTACAGGAGAGTCATGAGATTAGCCTGGCCGACCCTCCATGCTCAGCTGGAGGAGTTTGAGCAGCAGAGACCTGGTAAGTGCATGGGGCTTATACTCTGTGTGGTAGAATGGTGTGAGTGGTCACTGAGATGTACCAACATGTATCACATGCCACCATGTACACATTCTGAACAATTGCTGCAGCAGTCATGAGGCCAATGCCCCATTGGATCACATTGGAAGCACTGAGCAGAGTGCATCCTGGGACTTGAAAGGTTTAAAATAATACAGGGGAAAGATCCATACCTCTTGCATGCATATTAAGTTATAAAATGCCAACACAATGACTGGTGAAGCAAAGGCCTCATCATTGCTGAGTGCAAAGGGATGGTCCAGTCACTGTCCAGTGTGGGGTCAAGAGGTCCTGTTTTGTATCACATGCTATTACTTGCATGCCTTTAATGTGTTTCTCTCATGTCTTGTTTAAGATTATCCCAGCAACTGCTGCATCAGTCATGAGGCAAATGCTCCTCTGGAGCACATTGGAAACACTAAGCAGAGTGCATCCTGGGGCTTGTAGTGTTCAAAACACTTCAGGGGAAATAGCCATACCTCTTGCATGCATATGAAATTATGCAATGCCAACACCATGACTGATGAAGCAAGGGCCTCACTACAGGGGAAATAGCCATACCTCTTGCATGAATATGAAGTTATGCAATGCCTACACCATGGCTGGTGAAGCCAGGGTCTTATCACTGCTGAGTGCAAAGGCAAAGCGATGGTCCATTCACTGTCCAGTGCATGCCTTTGTGTCTTTCATCAGTGGGAAGTTTCATGTCACGTATCTTGGAGTAATGGCTAACTTTGGAATACCTGTTCATTACAAAATAATCCCAACATTTCCGAGGGTAAGCAAATGTACATTTCTTCACAACAGTGGCTTGTACGTCTCATGTAACAATTATCTAGCTTATCTAATTTTGTGCTCATGCCAAATGGTGTATAGCAACACCAAGCAGTCTTGACCTGTCAAATGTGGAACGCGCCATGTAGATTGGCTTATTTTTTTCAGGGATCCGCCAATATAAGTACCCACAGCTTAATAAAGGTCAGTACCAAGGCCTGGTTTTTACATGTACGGCTATGCAAGCATTTATGTGGATTCAGACCATGCTACACCACAGATAACATGTGATAGTTTGAGGGTTGTCATACTCATACTTCAGGGTGGACAGCTCCATCCAGACTGTATTTCATCTCCACTTGAAGACATACTTGTGAAAATGACCAGGTAGCGAGGTCTGGGAACTATGGAAATATGAACATCTGTCCGACTTTTCACATATGCAGCTTTTATGGCCCCTGAGAATCTGGCCTAGATATTGCAATTTTGCTTAAGGATTGGGTTTTTCAATACAGAAGGGTATACCACCCACAATTGTGACAGATATCGATGTGTGAGTAACAGCTGTGGATCTCAGTGATAGTACACATACATTTGGGATCTAAGTCACCTGATACTGGTCAGTGAGATAAATGGAGTACAGAGTCAGCATTTGCTTTTGATACTCATGTACCTTGCCTACATTTGCACACCAACTACATAATGTTCTCAATTCTATTACAGTGGACCTGGCTGGCCAGGAACACCGAGAAGAGGACTGGAGACTGAGACAAGCTTCCTGGGGACATCGGCGGGCACAGCCTTTGTTTTCCACAGAAGAACAGGAAGAGGATGAGGGACAAACTACATCAAGAGGCAGGGGGAGTGCACCCACTGGGACAGATTCAGCAAATAGAGACTGGGTGGAGGCTGCAGAAACTGTAGGCGGGGGCCCTGAACTGGACACAGGAGAGGATGTCCCCTCTCCCCTTGAATCCCACCTATCTGACCTACCGGAGGTAACCCTACTACAGGGAGAACTAACACTTAACTCTGACCCTTCCCTACCAAATGGTGCCCCCAGTCCATTGGGGCACCCAGCTGCCACCCCTGCCACTAGTCCCCCTCTGAGTGCCTGCCAGAGTCACAGGAGGAGCTCCCATGACCCCAATACCCAACATCCCTCTTGTGCTACCCAAACCTCTCCCTGTGTCCCAGGAAGGGATGGTGGCAGCTGAGGGGGATCGTACAGCAGAACCTACAGCAGATCCATGAGGAAGTGCGTGGGATCCTACAGTATATTGCCCAGAACTTCACTGCCCTCAATGCTAGCAGCACTTCTTTGGGTGCAGCCACAAGGGCCCTGTCCCAGCGTCCCTCCCATACAACCCTCCATATGTCATCTCCCTGTTCGTCCTCCCACACTGTTTCCCTTAATACCCTCATACCCCCGTGTGTCTCAGTCCTGTGGGGTGTCAGGTCCACCACAGCCAGCCAGGAGGAGGCAACCAGCACAGAGGATCTGATTGTCATTGAAAAGGAGGATGACAGGAGGATGTTTGACTGGACTTGATAACTTGACAGTGACTGGACTTTTTATTTGCCCCTGTACAGTGTCACTTTCCTGGCACCCCTTAGCGCCCCCCTAATGCCACTATGTGTGCACAGTATCTAAGATATGGCTCAACCTGGCGGTAGTTAGGGAAACTAGCATCAAACTTTTTGACTCTAGTTCGGAGCTTTGCAGGACTAGTGTCAAACATGTGATGCTAATCCTGCAAAGCCCATTGAAAACAATGATGTGCCACCTTTCAACACCTGCTCTTAGCAGGTGTTAAAAGTGCCAAAAAAATGATGCAAAGAAATCTCTTAAATTTCTTTGTGGCATTTTCTCAGCCCCCCCTAATGATAGAGTGTCCCTTTTGTATATATTATGCCTAGCACAGGCATAATGTACAGCAGAGGGTTACAAGATGGTGCAATACATGCATTGCACCACTTTGTAAATTTGGGGTGGTGATTTTGGCCTTGTTGAGCCACATTAGCGTAAAAAACAATGACGCTAATGTGGTGCAAGGAAGCGATAGGGGCTCTTCAATCAGCCCCTTAGTTTCTCTGTTCCCAATTAACAGTTTTTGTTTTCTTAACATGAATATTCTGATAAAAATAATATTTATCCAAACAACTTTGTTATGTAGTTCATTGCCTGTGCTGGAACCAGAGTATGGAAGTATATTTATAGAGTTGGTTAGCTATTCCTTTCACATGACACAAAGGTACACAGATGGTTCTAGTGATGAGCATGTCCTACACACATTGTTGACCAATATGGGGCCTACAGCCACAATAAGCATTTGACCTTCATCAACTATTGCACAACTCAATTTAAATGTGGAATATGTAGTTTATTCACATAGTGCTGTGCACACATATATCACATTGCTCATGGGGGATCTCAGTTGCATCTTCTCAGGTGAGGTGGTGAGGATCGTTGTGACATGGTGCATTTCTTTGGTTTCTTAGTTGCAGGTGGGTGTAATTCCTGTAAAGAGGGAGGGTCTACCTGCACGAGGAGTGCTACATGCACAGGGGGAAAGTGTACCTGCACAGGAGGTGAGTCTCCCTCCACAAGGGATGGGTCTATGTGCACAGGAGGAGGGTGTACTTGCACAACAGGAGGGTCTACATGCACAGGGGAGGGTCTACCTGCACAGCGGGGTCTACCTGCACAGGGGATGGGTTTATGTGAACAGGTGGAGGTTCTATGTGCACAGGGGGAGGGTGTACCTGTACAGGAGAGTCTACCTGCTCAGGGGGTAGGTCTATGTGCACAGGGGGAGGGTCTGTCTGCGCAGGGGGTGGGTCTATGTACACAGGGGGTGGGTATCCCTGTATGGGGTTGTTGTGCCTGGACAGGGAGTGGTGTTCTCTGTACAGGGGAGGGTCTGCCTGGATGCAGGGAGAGGAAGTGACTGTGCAGTGGAGGGCCTGTATAAGGGGTGTGTTCCCGTTGTGGATTGTTGTGGGCCCGGTACAAGTTCCCTGATTGGGGGTTTGGGGTGAGGTAGTGCAGGTAGATGTCTTGACTCTCCTCTATGTATTGACTGCGAAGTATTTAGTATAATTTTCCCTCCATCATCTTCATAGCCAGTGCATGTTGTCTTGCACTCTCTTCCCTCTGTATGACTATGATGTCATACATCATCTTCCCCATGTTGTCCGAGGATCTATCCAGCCTCTCCAACACCTGGGTCATTCTGTGCACCAACTGTGGGAATTAGTGCATGTCCTGTGGTGAGGCAGACATGTCAGACAGTGTAACACCAATATCACAAATGTCCTGTCTCACATATGCCTGCTGCTGGAAGAAATCTTCCTTTCACTCTCCGGCACCAACATCTGCCAGCCCTCTCCACCTGGGATGGCCTTGGGAGCGACAAGGACGTCCACCAGCGGGGGGTGGCAAGAGGAAGGTTGTGAGGAGGAGAAATGTGCCTTGAAGCTACCTGCCCCTCACAAGGGCTGGCATGTCCCTCAGATGTTGGAGTGAAGGCCTGGGAGATACTGTAAGGGTAGGGGTGTGTAGAGAAACCAATACGTCTGACCTGGATGTGAGGGCTGTGAAGATGTGAGGTTTGGGTTGCGGTAGGTGGAGATAGAAAATCCTACGGGGTGTTGGAGAAGGCACTATGCCAACCACAGCAGAAGTGGAGTTTGTACGCAATCTACATGGGCCAATATTTGTGGTCAGGGGATTGGCTTCCACATCAGTTGCAGTTAGACCCTGATATTCTGACTCCTCTACTTCCTTTACCTTCTCCTGTGCTGTGCTGGCAGCTGACAAGGCAGCTTGGAAGAGGTGTGGGATCCACCTTCAGATTGTCCGGTGCCCATCACTCTTTAACGGTTCCTCCTCCCAACCCAAGTCATTGTTCTCACCATGTATGAGACAGAGGTTGCAACAGGCTAAATAATTGGCTTACAGTATGATGTGGTGCAACACAGGGATTGAGTCAAATAATTTTAACATCAATAGATGTACCACATGTTACCTGGTTTATGTACCCTTAGACGTGATAGCTCAGACTATGACATTGAAGTGTATAATGCAGGTGTACGATGCAAAAGCAAAATCAGCAGTTCTCACCACAGGTCTGTGTGGTGTTGAGATCTCCCTAGATGTCAGCTGCTGGACCGGGCTCTTTGGATGTTTTGCACAAGAAGTGGTCTGTGAGCAAGCTGCTTTGGAAAGAAGTGACAACATGGTTCCTGTTCAGCATGTATAATATGTAATAATGCACACCTGCAACACACATCACTGAACTTTTTGAATATCTTTTACATATCAACTATGGGAAAGTGCTAAAATCGTATCCTCACCACTGACAACCAATGATAGAAATGGGGTTTCTGGTTGGTTAGGGTATGCACCTGAGCCAGGCAGAACCCACCCACTCTAGTCAGGACAAGAGAGTTACACGTCCAAGGTAACCCCTGCTCACCCCCTTGGTAGCTTGGCACGAGCAGTCAGGCTAATCCCAGAGACAATGTGTCAAGCATTTGCACAACACACGTGACGCACTATCCCCACCACAAAGGAAATACAACACCCAGTTATATGAAAATATACTGTATTATACACAACGCAATTATTAGACCAAACACAACATGTCAGTAATATCCTGCTACTCAAGCAGTTGTCTGAACGTTACACAATATTTACTCTGCAGAACTAGCAGCAGTCACATATAACACTCAGGTTACTTAGTATTCTGCAACATAAGCAGTAGTCAGGAATAACATTACTACACTAATGCACTTGTCATAGAAATATCATAACCACCCATATCAGGAACATTATAAAACATATGACAAATGAAAAAAACATATTAGTATGTCATGCCCATAAAGGAACATTAGCATACACATATGAAACATCATAAACCAGCGGGGTAAACATATACATCACCAATATCCATACTAGGCACATTTAGATAACATATGTGTGTCCAAGAAAGTACCTGGTTTTCATGATGAGGCACACCCAGTGCCAGCAAGATCCAAATGGGGCCCACGGCATTCTGTGCACTCCCTCGGGCCACTGTGATGATTTGTGCACCCCCTCTGACTTTATAATGGTCCACTCCTGGGGCCCGCAATCTCTGGGGCCCCCCTGGGCCTCCACTGGCCCTCCAACAAGGGGGGGCAAAACAATGCCAACCAATGATAAGGGCCACAGATGGGGGGCCTCACCCGACTCTCGCGGGGCCCCCACAGCACAATGGAGTACCACGAGGTGTGGGGCACCCCAAGCGAGGCTTCCACCCTGCCCGCATCCTCAGGAAATGGCTCAGGCTCCGCAGGGGCAGGGGGAACCTCCGATGAGGCTTCCTTCCTTCCCCCGTCCCTGCTCTACATAGTAGAGGCCCCGGTGGGGCGGTAAGCCTCAGACAGGCGTTCCTCCCCGCCTGGCATCTCCTTCCTTGGGATCGGCCCGCCTGGGCCGCGGCGGTGTGCTGGCACCGAAGCAGGTGCCTACTTGTGCCCCGGGGGTGCTCTGCAGAGCGCACTTTGCCCATGGGGCACGATAGGAGTGCACTTGCTCCTTTTCTCCAATCGATAGTGCCCCAGGGGCACATAGGAAGTGCGTCACTCGCGCTCGTGAAATTTCAAACACCCGGGTCTCGGCGGTGATTTCTTGCGGCAGTAAGCACTTTCAGGTGCTGGGGGGGGGGGCAATTTCCTCAGCCACCAGGTTTCAGAGTGCTCCACAAAGCAATAGATGAGCACTCCTCCAGGCGCTAGGCTCATGCTGAAGCACTCCTCATGCGCTTCTGGTTGTTGCAGGGGTCAGGGGCCACGGCACCCTGCCCCTTGGGGACAAAGTACTCAAGGAGCACAGGGCGGCAGGGCCCAGCAGCAGGCCAGCACAAGATGAATGCAAGCAAGTGGCAGTTCCTTACAGTGATCAAGCAGTTCACAGGTCAGCACAGCAGCAGCAGTTTATGGTGGTTCCTGGTGAGTCCTTTCTGCATTCTGTGTCCAGTTCCAAAATGTCACCAAATTGTGGGGAACATTCCCCTGTACTTATACTCAGTTTTATATTGGGCTACAAAGGAAGGGGAGAGGAGGTTCCAACCAGTTACAACTGGTTCTGGGAGTGCCCCCTCTCACCTCCAGCACAGGCTTCAAACATCAGTTGGGGGTAAACGATCCTATTGTGTGAGGCCATGGCACAGCCTTTACAAATGTTGGTGTGCCCCGCCTCTCCCTTCACTAAGCCCAGGAAGACTATTCAGCATGCAGATGCACCTCTGTGACACCTCCACCCTCCCTGTGTACAGGCTGTCTGAAAAGTATGCACAAAGCTCAACTGTCAGTCTGCCTTGACATGGATTGGAGTCAAGCTGCAAAACACCAGAGTCATAAGCACAGAGAAATGCTCACTTTCTAGAAGTGGCATTTCTGTAATAGTAAAGAAAAATCCACTTACACCAGTAAGCAGCATTTCTCATCACCATTACAACCATACCAAACTTGCCTACGCTATCCCACATAAATCAGACAATACCCCTATGCGTAAGGCAGGGCATTTCCAATGCAATCCTATGAGAAGGCAGCACTCACAGCACTGAGACACCAAGTTAGGCTGTTTGTCACTACCAGGACAGGTCACGCAATCTGGTACATGTCCTGCCTTCTACATACATAGCACCCTGCCCATAGGGCTAGCAAGGGCGTCACTTAGGGGTGACTTACATGTAGTAAAAGGGGAGTTCTGGGCCTGGCAATTAAATTTAGATTCCAGGTCCCTATGGCAGAAAACTGCGCACACAGGCCTTGCGCTCGCAGGCCTGACACAGGTTTGAAAGGCTACTTCAGTGAGTGGCGCAAGCAGAGCTGCAGGTGCACTAGTAGCATTTAATTTACAGGCCATGGTTATAGAGATACCACTGTACAAGGGACTTACAGGTAAATTAAATATGCCAATTAGGTATAAGCCAATCTTACCAACTTTAGAAGGGAGAGCACCTGCACTTTAGCACTGATCAGCAGTGATAAAGTGCTGAGAGTCCTAGAGCCAACAGCGAGAGGTTAGAAAAAATAGGAGTAAAGAGGCAAAAAGTCAGGGGATGAACCTGCCACAAGGGCCAAGTCCAACACTGCTCATCCCTTTCCACAAGATTTTGGTTCATGTTGATGGGTAGGGTATCAATCGATGACACTATGGGGGTCATTCTGACCTCGGCGGTAAAAGCCGCTTACCGCCGGTCAGAAGGCCGCCACAATACCGCCGCGGCCAGCCGCCACGGACATTCTGACTCACAACTGCAAAACCTCCAAAAATCCGCCCTCCACTGCAGTCCGCCGCATCAGCGGCCAGCGGTAAACTGGAGAAGACCAAACCTCCACCGCCACGCCAACAGAAATACGCCCATCCCATTATGACCCGCAAATCCACGCGGCGGTCATTCAACCGCGGTATTCCATTGGCGGTACACACCGCCGCGGTCAAAATACACACACCTTTACAAACCCCTAACACATTGGACAATTTGAAAGGCACACACCTGAAACACATACACACACCACTCCCACACATCCAATACCATATAAAACACACACCCACATCACCCACAAACCCCTACCAACAAAAACCAGAGACGAAGGAGAGAGAGACACATCAGAGAATAGATAGCCAGACACACAGAGGCACACCACAACATCACACACACCACATAGAAGCACAAAGCACCACACACCAACACACACATCATCACATACACCACCCCACACCTCATTCACACCACCCCATGGCACCACAAAGGCACCCACGCTTTTCGGACCAAGAACTCCGGGTCATGGTGGAGGAAATCATAAGAGTGGAACCCCAGCTCTTCGGCTCACAGGTTCAGCACACCACCATAGCAAGGAAGGCGGAGCTCTGGCAGCAGATCGTGGACAGGGTCAACGCGGTGGGACAGCATCCCAGAAATCGAGAGGACATCCACAAACGATGGAACGACCTACGGGGGAAGGTGCGCTCGATGGTCTCGCGACACAACATCGCAGTGCAGAAGACTGGCGGGGGACCCCCACCCACTCCACCCGAATTCACAACATGGGAGCAAGAGGTACTAAACATCCTGCATCCTGATGGCCTTGCTGGAGTACACAGAGGAATGGACTCTGGTAAGTACAAGGCCAACCACTTCACCCCCCCCCCCCCAGCATGCTAACCCCCACCCTCACCCCCAACCCCCCAGCACACATCCTCCCTGAGAATGTCTCTCCAGCACAACCCACCCAACACCAACCCCTGCATGCCATCCCCAAACTATGGACACCCATCACCTAAGCATGACCACTGCACATACCTATCCCCCCCCCCCACAAAACACCCTCACAACACCTCCCCCAAGGGAATGCCAGCACCGGGGGACAAGGGCACCCATAAAACGCAAGCTAATGCACACACAGAAACAATAACCATACCCTCTTACCCCATGCAGGACCCGAACGACAACACACTGGTCAGGAGGGACCAGAAATGTCCATCCCACCCCCGGAACAGGCCCCTAGTGATGACAGCAGCTCTGTCGACCTGGAACCTGACGACCAGCCCGGACCATCGGGGACCTCTGGGCAGTCGGTTCCCCTCACCCAGACACAGGCCACTGCAGACCCAACCCCCTCTGGGAACAACAGCACAGCTCCCACCCAGCGGGCCCATGCCTCTGTCTCTAGGACAGGTCAAGCAGCGGTGTGTCTACCACTACAGGGCCCCCAGGGTAACCCACCAACCCAACAACAACAGGGACCTGGGGGCAGTGGGAGTGGGCACACCGTCCAGGGGACAGAGGCCCAGGGAAACAGGGCAACTCAGAGGGCTGCTGTGCGACTGGGGGGGGGAGGAGAGGCCCAGGGAACCCACTCTCCAAGAGGCCCTCACCACCATCATGGCAGCCTACCACCACTCACAAGAGACGATGGCGACGGTACTGGCCAGGTTCCAGGAGATCCAGGCACAGCAGGAGCAACGCTACATGGGGTTCAGCGACCAACTCACCAACATCTCAACCGCTATGGGGAGCATAGTCCAGGCCCTGAACCGTATAGAGGACACGTTTCGGGACCATGTGGCATCACACAGGGCCCCTGTCACTAGCCAGGAACAGGAACAGCCTACCACCTCCGCCGGCGCTAGTGGACAGGAGGCCCCACCACAACGACAGCCCACCAGAACCCCACCTCCTGCTGAACAACAAAAACCCCGCAAAAGGAGCCTGAGATAAAAAAAAACGACAGAGTAGGATGTCAAGACCCCCGCCAGCATCACATACCCCCTGAAGTCCTCCCACTGTTCCACATTGCCACCCTGTCAAACCTTGAACTGCCCCTGCTCCATCCTGCCACAGGCATATGGACAATGCACCTGTGAGACTGAGAACTGGACTCTGCCATGGACATTACTCCACCCCCACCCATCACTGTTTCACTATCATGTACCAATATCTATGCACTAATAATAAATCACACATTGCACTGAAATCAATCAGGACTCAGCCTGTCTTATTTACAAATGTATGACACATTACATATCAATTACGTATTATTAACATTGTGAATTACACATACCGAGGTAACTTAGCATTAGTCCATGGGCCAACCAAGCCGAGGTCACGCAGTGGCTCATACAGCACAGAAAAGGGAAGGGAAAATCAAACATCATGTTTATAGTTCTGGGGGGAAATTGACAAAGTTGAGATGCAGGAGGCTTTCAGGAAATGTAAAATGGCATAGGTGATTATTACCTGTGTGCTACTGGAAATACTGTTCTATTACTCTGTCCCTGTTGTCTGTGTCGTCCTCTGAGTCTTCCTCCTCTTCACTCTCCGCAGGCTCCACAGCTGCTTCAACACCACCATCTGCACGATCCTCCTGCAGGAAAGGAACCTGACGTCGCAATGCCAGATTGTGAAGCATACAGCAGGCCACGATGATGTGGCACACCTTCTTTGGTGAGTACATCAGGGATCCCCCTGTCATATGCAGGCACCTAAACCTGGCCTTCAGGAGGCCAAAGGTCCTTTCGATGATCCTCCTAGTTCGCCCATGGGCCTCATTGTACCGTTCCTCTGCCCTGGTCCGGGGATTCCTCACTGGGGTCAGTAGCCAAGGCAGGTTGGGGTAACCAGAGTCACCTATTAGCCACACACGTTGTCTCTGTAGCTGCTCCATCACATAGGGGATGCTGCTATTTCGCATAACATACGCGTCATGCACTGACCCTGGGAACTTGGCATTTACATGGGAGATGTACTGGTCAGCCAAACAGACCACCTGGACATTCATCGAATGATAACTTTTTCTGTTTCTGTACACCTGCTCATCGTCTTTTGGGGGTACCAAAGCCACATGGGTCCCATCAATGGCACCAATGATGTTGGGGATATGTCCAAGGGCATAGAAATCACCCTTCACTGTAGGCAAGTCACCCTCCTCTGGGAAAATGATGTAGCTCCGCATGAGTTTCATCAGGGCAGACAACACTCTGCTCAAAATCTTTGAAAACATAGGCTGAGACATTCCAGATGACATGGCCACTGTTGTCTGGAATGACCCAGTTGCCAAAAAATAGAGGACTGACAAAACCTGCACCAGAGGGGGAATCCCTGTGGGTTGGCGGATGGGGGACATCAGGGCTGGCTCCAGCTGGGCACACAGTTCATGGATAGTGGCACGGTCAAGTCTGTATCGAAGTATTATATGGCGTTCTTCCATTGTCAACAGGTCCACCAGCGGTCGGTACACGCGAGGATTCGTCCTTCTCCTCGCAAGTCCCAGCGGACGGTGCCTAGGAAGGACAACATGGAGCACAGAGTCAGGCAAACCACAGGTACGTACAGACAGCTTGCACAGTTAAAGAATGGCAATGGGTTGAAAGGCGTGTATGTGTGGCAATGCAAGGCCTAGGCCTGTGTGTCGCAGTCAAAATTAAGCCATGTAGGCCCTTGAAATGGCGGCTGCCTGACCTGTGAAGTGGGACAATGGGATGTGAGGTCAATGCGCTGGCGGGGCACACCGTGGCGGTAGGCGGTCGAAGACCGCGGCGCAAAGCTGCATTGGTTAACATTGAACTCTATGGGTTTCAGGAGCCAATGACGATGTGCGCCGGCGGTCGCGGTACGCACCGCCGCGGTACGCACCGCCGCGGGCGTGACTGCCATTTCCTAGCTGATTGATCACTCGAGACCTGATTATCCACAGGAGAGGACCTATACTGCAAGTGCTGCTGTGACCTCGGTCTGGAAGTGACAATGGCTGCTGCGACTGGGGAAAGGGCCCCTGCCTTCACGTCTGAAGAGTTGGAGAAGCTCGTGGATGGGGTCCTCCCCCAGTATGCGCTACTCTACGGTCCTCCAGACCAACAAGTGAGTACACCGGGTGCACATGGAATGGGCTATGCCTGTGTGGATTGGGGTGGATGTAAGTTGGTGGGGTCGGGGGCGAATGAGGAGTGCAACGCACGACAGATGAGAGCATGTGCCATATGGCAAAGTTGGTGGGGGGGGGCCAATCACATCTAACATGCAGGTCATTGATGATTTCCTCCTTTCCACCCTGTACATGTCAAATAGGTCAGCGCCCATCAGAAGATCGAGATTTGGCGTGCCATCGCCAAGGAAGTCCGGAACTTGGGGGTCCACAACAGACGGGGCACCCACTGCCGCAAGAGGTGGAAGGACATCCGCCGCGGAACAAGGAAGACCGCAGAAACACTGCTGGGGATGGCCTCCCAACCTAGGAGGGGTGCCAGTCGCACCATGACCCCCCTGATGTCCCGGATCCTGGCGGTGGCCTACCCTGAATTGGATGGGCGCTTTAAGACATCACAGCAGACACAAGGGGGTGAGTATCAGCACATTCTCCTATCTTTCTGCGCAGTGGAGGCGTCTCGGTGGGGGAGGAGGGCTGTGGGTGACATTAGACCAGGGCGCTTTCTGTAGTGTAGTCCTCTCCCTTAGGCATGGCCCTGTGCCCCCGGCCCCCACCTCTGTAGGGTGACAAGTACAGCCATTGATGGTCCAGCATCACCCATGTGCGCGTTTGACGTCTCTTGGCCTGTTGTCCTAGTCAGTAGTACTGAGTAGTGTACCCCGAATGCGCGGCTTAGTGCATGAGGCTCCTGTGTCTGTCCTCTCCGCCAACGGTGTTGACATTGCATGCACTCAACCTGGTCTTCTTTTTTCTCCCCCACCCTTTCTCTTCATCTTCTTGTGCATGTGTGCATTAGCATCATCAGGCGGAGGAGATTTGGCATCGGAGCACGAGGGAGCTGCAGGACACAAGGCCCCGGTGGGCCCAGGAACAGACACCGAGGGCACCAGTGATCCGGAGGGCGAGGGGAGCACCACGACGGGGACCGCTGGTGAGAGCAGCGACAGCGACACGTCCTCGGATGGGAGCTCCCTAGCGGTGGTGGCAACATCTGGGCCCCCCGCCTCTACATGTACAGCCGCCACCCAACGCACCAGCACAGCCCTCCCAGCAGCCCCTCAGCCTACGCTCCGTGCCCGCTCGCCCAGGTAGGCGCGCGTCTCCTTCGCCCCAGGCACCTCAGCCCCTGCCCCTGTTGCCCCTGCTGCCCTCAGTGCGGAGCTCATTGACCTGGTGAGGACGCTCATTGTTGGGCAGACGACCCTTTTGAATGCCATCCAGGGTGTGCAAAGGGAGGTGCAACAGAGCAATGCGTACCTGGAGGGCATTCATTCGGGTCAGGCTGCCCATCAACGAGCGTTCACTGCTCTGGCCTCAGCACTGACGGCAGCCATTGTCCCTGTTTCCAGCCTCCCTCTTCTTACTGCCTCCAGACTGTCTCTGTCTCCTGTTCCTCAGCCTATCCCATCCACACCATCAGACCAGCCTGCACACACCTCAACACCCAAGAGCAGCTCATCCAGACACAAGCACCACAGATCCCACAAACACTCACCCAAGCAACACCCAGATGCAGACATTCCAACAGTCACAACCACCTCTGTGTCCCCCTCCTCCTCGTCTCCCTCCTCCCTCCCTGTGACGTCTACACTCACACCTGCATGCACCCCAACATCAGCCAGTGCTTCCATCACCACCTCACCCTCCAGTACAGTCCACACTCGTGCAGTCACCACCCCCACTGCCATTTACACGTCCCCTGTGTCCTCTCCCACTTTGTCTGTCACCCCCTCTTCCAAGACACACAAACGCAGGCAGACACCCACCCAACAGCCATCCACCTCACGTCAGCCTACAGCACCAGCACCTTCACCCAATGACAGCACACCTGACTCTCCAACAACCACATCCTCTTCCTCCACTCCCATCACCACTTCTCCTACCCTTTACCTTGGACCTAAAAAGCTTTTCCTGGCTAGTCTTGACCTCTTTCCCTCCGATGAGCTCCCCCCTCCATCTGCAAAGAGTCCCAAGAGCACCGCAGCCACCACCAGCCCAGCTTCGAGTGTCACTGTTGTGCATGGGATCTGGAGTCCACCCTTTGCCAGCAGTGACACATCGATCAGCAGCAAGGACACGTCCAGCCCCCCCCCCGGCAAGAGGACCCACAAAAACAAGGGCCGCCGTGCGAGGACTGACAGGGCTGCCCCCAAGGAGCAATGTGCGGCCACTTCACCAGCCACACCATCTAGGGGAGGCAAGGGCCCGAGAGCCCCATCAAAGGAGCGGAAGGGCAGCAGGAGCGCGGAGAAGGTGGACCCCACATGTCACATCCCAGCTGGGAAGGAGGACACTAAAGAGGCCAGGAGTCCGTCCCCGAAGGGTCCAGAAACGTCACGGTCCGAGGGCGACTGAGCAGGGAGTCCAGGCCAGGTCTGGCTCCCTTGACCTGCTGGATGAGCACCGCTGAACAGGGCCCGCCGTGGAGAAGAGCACCGCTGAACAGGGCCCGCGGTGCAGAAGAGCACCGCTGAACAGGGCCCGCCGTGGAGAGGAGCACCGCTGAACAGGGCCCGCCGTGGAGAAGAGCACCGCTGAAGAGGGCCCCGCCGTGAAGATAGGCACCGCTGAAGAGGGCCCCGCCATGAAGATAGGCACCGCTGAAGAGGGCCCCGCCGTGAAGATAGGCACCGCTGAAGAGGGCCCGCCGTGCAGAAGAGCACCGCTGAACAGGGCCCGGCCATCTCAAGGACTGCTCCGCTGGGCCCTTCTTCTCAAGCACCGCTCCGCTGGGCCCTTCATCTCAAGCACCGCTCCGCTGGGCCCTTCTTCTCAAGCACCGCTCCGCTGGGCCCTTCATCTCAAGCACCGCTCCGCTGGGCACCGCCGTCTCAAGCACCGCTCCGCTGGGCCCTTCATCTCAAGCACCGCTCCGCTGGGCACCGCCGTCTCAAGCACCGCTCCGCTGGGCCCTTCATCTCAAGCACCGCTCCGCTGGGCCCTTCATCTCAAGCACCGCTCCGCTGGGCCCCGCCGTCTCAAGCACCGCTCCGCTGGGCCCTTCATCTCAAGCACCGCTCCGCTGGGCCCTTCATCTCAAGCACCGCTCCGCTGGGCACCGCCGTCTCAAGCACCACTCCGCTGGGCCCTTCTTCTCAAGCACCGCTCCGCTGGGCCCTTCATCTCAAGCACCGCTCCGCTGGGCACCGCCGTCTCAAGCACCGCTCCGCTGGGCCCTTCTTCTCAAGCACCGCTCCGCTGGGCCCTTCATCTCAAGCACTGCTCCGCTGGGCCCTTCATCTCAAGCACCGCTCCGCTGGGCCCTTCTTCTCAAGCACCGCTCCGCTGGGCCCTTCATCTCAAGCACCGCTCCGCTGGGCCCTTCATCTCAAGCACCGCTCCGCTGGGCCCCGCCGTCTCAAGCACCGCTCCGCTGGGCCCTTCATCTCAAGCACCGCTCCGCTGGGCCCTTCATCTCAAGCACCGCTCCGCTGGGCCCCGCCGTCTCAAGCACCGCTCCGCTGGGCCCTTCATCTCAAGCACCGCTCCGCTGGGCACCGCCGTCTCAAGCACCGCTCCGCTGGGCCCTTCATCTCAAGCACCGCTCCGCTGGGCCCTTCATCTCAAGCACCGCTCCGCTGGGCCCCGCCATCTCAAGCACCGCTCAGCTGGGCCCTTCATCTCAAGCACCGCTCCGCTGGGCACCGCCGTCTCAAGCACCGCTCCGCTGGGCCCTTCTTCTCAAGCACCGCTCCGCTGGGCACCGCCGTCTCAAGCACTGTTTATGGATCACTGTGCCCACCATTCCTCCTCCTTGACCAGTGGAGACTGTCATCCACCTGATGGACTGTGGCTTTGCACTCCCCAGGATGGTACAGTGGGCAGCCCACCCACTGTAGAGACATTGAGAGACTGTGGCTTTGCACTCCCCAGGATGGTACAGTGGGCAGCCCACCCACTGTAGAGACATTGAGAGACTGTGGCTTTGCACTCCCCAGGATGGTACAGTGGGCAGCCCACCCACTGTAGAGACATTGAGAGACTGTGGCTTTGCACTCCCCAGGATGGTACCGTGGGCAGCCCACCCACTGTAGAGACATTGAGAGACTGTGGCTTTGCACTCCCCAGGATGGTACAGTGGGCATGGTGGCTCCTCGTGGATCTGGCGTTGTGGACTCATGTGGCTGTGGTGCCCCCCCTTCCATTCCCCCTGAGGTGCCTGTAGTTTTTACATCTGATGCCCCTGCAGTGTTCTCTCCAAAGGACTCAGGTCTCCTGTGTGGGCTTTGCCCTTGTTTCTCAAAACTTTGGCCCACGGACATGATGAATTCGTAGGATGTGCAGGACTTGTTACTTCAGTTATACACTGATGTGTATATCATTTGTTTTCTTGTAAATATCTTTCATGGTTGTACGATAATTTTCAGGAGCTTTTTGGTACATAAATATTTATTCCAAATTTGATTATGTCATAGCATTTTTCAGGGGTGTTTGGGTGGTGTCACTGTGACTTGTTGCTCTGCATTGGTGTGTACATAGTTGGGGGGGGGGGTCGCATATGTGTGTGCCCGTAACCTTTCGTCCTCCCCCCTCCCGTGTGTCGTAGGTGCAGTACTCACCGTTGTCGTCTGCGCCGGACTTCGTACTCGTGGTAGATGAGAAGGTAGACGAGAGCAGGTAGGATGTTTAATTCGGGTTCCATGCTGTCCTCCTTCCTCCTGGAGTGCGTAGTGGTGTGCGTTTTCCCGTTCGTAGTCTGTTTCCGCCGTGTTTTTATCGGCGGTGCTCCCGCCCCGGAAAAGGTGGCGGATTGGTGAGTTGTGATAGTGTGGGCGGTACATTGTCTGCCGCCTGGCTGTTGGCGGTGACCGCCGCGCTGTTTGTTTGTACCGCCGTGGCGGTCGGAGTGTTAAAGTGGCTGTCTGTGTTGGCAGTTCCCGCCAGGGTCAGAATTCCATTGTTTTGACCGCCAGCCTGTTGGCGGGTTGGCTGCCGCTTTAACACCGACCGCCAGGGTTAGAATGACCCCCTATATGGCTCACTTACCTGATGGACGTACGACAGTGGGTTTGACTGTGTAGCCAGGATGTCTCCCAAACCCCTAATGGTGTCATCTGAATCACTAAAGTAGTCTTGGCAGCAGCTGTAATGGAACATACATATCCATTACTGAGTTCAAAGGATGGTGGTGATGACTCTACATGTACATGTCAGAGGTATGGAACAGTGATCTACGAGTTACAGGCGGACCTCATATCACTCAGGTAGCAAAATTACAGGCAAACATTTAACTGGAGATTACTGAGAGCTTCAGTGGCATCATGCATTCTATGTATGATGTGATATCTGCTGATTTGTATGTGAGTCTTCCAGAACATGCAGGGCTGTATGATCTTTGCACATCAGATTTAGTCAGTACATTGACAAGTACATGTATGACATACAAAATTAGCTAACAAGGTATAGGTTACATTTATTTTCATACCCCCAACATTGCTAAGTTTGTATTGTGAGGTCAGCTATTTCTGCTGTGCCCTTCTCATTTAGCCTGTGTTTCCAATGTATGTGTACAACATCATGGTCTATTTTACCTGACACTGTATGTGGTCATGTACAGCACACATTCTGTAGTCCTCTATTCAGGAGTTTACCCATTTGTGATCATGATGGCAAAGTGAAATAAATTGGTCAAGTGGAAAAGCTGGGCTGATCCCCACATTTACTGTTTTTACATTGTGCATTTAAACCACTAGATGTGTAGGCCTCCCATCCTCTACACCTAACTTGATGGTCACCACAATACTCCCAAGCTGCAAGCCAGCTGGTATCAGTACAGCACTCACCAATAGTATTACATTAGCTGTTTTGTCCTGGGGTTTAGTTAGCAAGTATCCATGTCATGAACTCAGAAACAAGTTGTGCCACCGCCTCTACATGATGTACTTGGGGACAAAGTTATGAGTCCCACAAGGCACCAGAAGATCACTCTTTGTGCGACTCCAGCTGCACACACCAGTAAATCATGTCTACAAGGCCAGGCCTCTTGGGCTGAACAAGTCACTGTGTTGTCTTACTCTGCACTTGAGTCACATTCTGTGAACAATGGGGACACTTGTGACACCTTCCCAGAGTGATAAAACCATATACACCTGTGAGATCACAAACACCTTACTCATTTTGAGGTGAAGCGTACAGTTTTGTTACATACTCACTACTCAATCAATATCCAACTACATGAGGGCCAATATGTACCCCTAGTTTAGTACTGTATATATGCATTACTAGTAGACCTATCATTAGCCAACATGTCAGGTTGTGATATACTGTTGTGATCCATGTAGGAGCATATGGGGATGAGTGACAACAGTGACATTAGACACACTTTCCATACTGCTGACATTTACACCACAGTATAGGAGCATAAGCATTTGTTAAAATAATTTTTACATTTCCTTACCAGTGTCTGACATCCGTCCAGTGTGTGATGCCGGACCAGATGTCACACCCATACATGTTGCAGAGGTGACTGCCGGCTGTTCTTTTCTGGACAACATCACAGGGTCTACAATGATATGTATGTTTTATGTTGTGTTAACATACTAGTTGGCACGTGATACACAACATTACCTAGTTAATTTCACAGGTTTATCACAGTTCATTAATCTAGTGTACGATACTATGACTTAGTGGTAACAATGTAGGAAATTATGCCCTCCCCTGCCCATATTTATGTACCAGTTTGTGCTGATGGTATCAGTTTTAGTGCACCATGACATTGCCTCCCCAGTGATGCAGTGACCTGTGTTCCCGTGTGTGACTGTACTCTGGGTGTATGTTGCAACATTAGAGAAAGGTCATCAGACACAACCAAGAGATTTGCTTATGTGCAACCTGTCACATTACTATACATTTGCATCTACATGCCAACAGCAGTGGTAAATGAATGAGGGACATGTTAAGTGGATGGGCCACTGTTTGGGACTGAGGTATTGTAATTTGCAATTGCCATTACAAAGGATTCTGGTACTTTCAGTGTAATGGACTATCTGAGACACATGAGGGGGAGAGACACCATACAGACTGCACTTACTTGGGACAACATTCACTATCACATTTTTGAGTATCACAAACATTACTCATTTGGTTTTTTTGTTAGTATCATTGCATTTTACCTGGCACCACATTGGGGACATCAGTCACAGGCACCACATGAAGCAGGTATGGACCTATGGTGGAGAGGACATCCCTCTCAAGTGGGGTGAGTCAGAGGTGGGCTCCAGTTTGTACACCAGGGATAACTCTAGCCACCTCTATCCTGGTGTACTTTTCCTTCAACCTCTTCTTCTCATCCTGCCACTTGTTCTAGATGTCATTTCCAGTCCGGATGTCCTCCTCCAGTGCAGTGACCACAGAGTATGGATCATCCACCCTGAGTGCGGATTATCCGCCCTTATTGCAAATCATCTGCCCTGAGTGAGGATCATCAGCCCTGAGTGCGGAAGTAAAGATTCTTCTCGTAACTTACTTTTGTGAATATTAGACAATCGTAAACTTACACTTTTGGCCTAAACTTAGACCAAAAGTGTAAGTTTACCTTTGTGAATCGGGCCCACAGTTTTGAGAACAGTACATGAATTAATGTAAACAGCAAAACAGATTGGGTGGTAATTGTAATGGAGTTTCTCCCACTGACACGGCATAGACAACTAGTGGGATTGGAAATCATCTCAAACCAGCACTTAGGTTTTTGATCTGTTAAATGGGCTCAGATATTCCACAAAGATACTCAAAAATGTCTACTGAAAGTTTCTTGGTTTAAATAGTAGGCTTATTTCAGAATAAAATTGGGATCAAAATAAAGCCAATAAAATGTAATGCAGTCAGTTAGCTACAATGAATCAAAAGCAACTATTATTCACTTGAAAAATGTGAATTCATATTTGCAGTATGTGCCAAAACAATTGTAATCACAGAAACAAAACCGGTGCTTAAAATATAAATATATAGTTATAGTCAGAGTTATTTCAAGTAACTATAACTTGTCCCCAAGGTAACTATAACTCGCACCCTTGACATGCACAGTTGTCTTATCTATAATTTTATTGCAAATGTTGCAGTGATGATATCAAAGATGCCATACAAGATCTAATCAATGATATAATATGTGACATAATTAGCAGTGAATAGCAAAGGCTCAAATTATAGTTACCTTAGGGGGTCAGTTATAGTTACTTGAAAGAACTCTAACTACAACTGCAGAATTTCTATGCTTTTGTACGAGTAAATTCAGAACCTAATTATAGCCTCCCTGTAACCTTTGTTTTTTTTCAGTAAATTTTGTCATTTTTTTAACACAAAGGGGGTTATTCCAACTTTGGAGGAGGTGGTAATCCGTCCCAAATGTGACGGATTTACCACCAGCCGTATTACGAGTTCCATAGGATATAATGGACTCGTAATACGGCTGGTGGTATATCCGTCACTTTACCGTCACTTTTGGGACGGATTTCCACTTCCTCCAAAGTTGGAATAACCCCCAAAGTAATTTTAATTACAATACATTATTCCAAGGTCTTGCGGCCAAGCCCTTATAACCACCCAACCCAGCACCACGCACGGCCAACAGTTGGCCACAAGGCCTATCTCTGTCAGTAGATCTGTGAGTGGGTGCATGAGTGTCTGAGTGAGTCTGAAAGTGGGTGTGTGAGTCTCTGATCAATCTGTGTACCGAAAGCTGGCTTCTGACAAATTTGGTGTAATTCTGTCCAGTGGTTCGGGCTGTAGATGTGTCTAAAGGTCCTGTGGGAATTAACATGAGAAACACAACTTTTTTCATCCCATTTTTTTCTCGGACCATGCTTGACAGATCAACCCGAAACTTTCCAAGTGTAACAAGAATCACTGCAACACTTTTTTGGGAAAAAGTTTGTGAAGATTCGTCAAACGGTGCCAAAAATATAGGCAAGTCAAAAAATGCTTTTTCTACATAAGCATAGTCCTAACTATAACTATCTAGTGGGATGGAAGAGAGAGAGAGATAGTCATTGCAATGGTCTCTCATGCAATGACTTTAACAACATAAAACAGTTATCTGTGGCATAATGGTTAGGGTCGCAGACCCTCACACTGAAAGTTGAGGGTTCTAGTTTAGGTATGTTTGTGGTTCATTCCCTACTATCAATTGTTTTAAAAGTTTAAGGTTAATACTAAAAGGAGATAAGGAGATCTCACTCTTTTTAATTGACATACATTTTCTTTCCAATTTGTCCAGAAACATGTCATTCATCAAAGCCTAAAAAACTCTCTTTAAAATGAAAATGAAATCTCACACTCTCTCAATTTCTCTTTTTCAATCTCTTTCTCCCACTCACACACACCCTCAAACTCTTACCCACCCACTCACAGACTCACTCAGAACCTTGTGCACCCCCTCACAGATCCACTCACACCCTCACACACTCACTCACAGACCAACTCAGATACTCACGCATCTACTCACAGACACACTCACACACTCACTCACAGACCTACTGAAACCCTCACAAACCCTCTCACAGACCCACACAGACACTGACACACCCACTAAGATGCTGATGCACCCATTCTCACACCCAGTCAGACACTCATACACCTACTCACAAACCCACTCACACTTACCCATTCACAGATCCACTGAAAAACTCATGCACCCACTCACAGACCCACTAAGACACTGATGCACCCACTCTCACACCCATACACACATTCTCACAACCACTCTCACCCCCAGATATACCCTCTTACACCTATTCTCAAACCCAGAGAGACAGGCCTCGGCCAACTCCTGCTGTGCACGGCTCTTTGAGGTTGGGCAGTTAGGGGGATTGGCTGTAGGGTCTGGCCGCAAGTCAGGTGCTGCAGCCAACTGCCACAGTACACGGCTGAAGACTCTGCGTGGCGGTGGTTGGATTAACATATAATAATGAAAATTACTAACCATAGAAAATCACTGTTATAGTTAGGAAATAGAATTAAACAAAAATAGAAATTTCCTTAAAAAAACAAAAATTACAGAGACACTATAGTTAGGCTCACATTTTAAACGTATCAAAACATTGAAGTTCACCTGTTATAGTTAGAGTTAGCTCAAGTAACTATAACTTGTGCCCTAAGGTAAGTCTCAACAATTATATTTTTAAGACCCTTGTTTGCCATCCAAAAATGTTTTTCTTTTCCTCTGACTTCTCCCTTTACAATTCCATTATTGATCAACCTCCTTATTTCTCAATTTCCCCCTCAATAATTTGGATGGAGACTTCCTGTTATTAGAACATAACAGAGTTCTATAAACCAAAACGAACATTTGAAACATCTTCGTCCATAGTACTTCTGATGGCGTAGGCAGTTAGCTGGATTATTTGATTACTATATTGGCAAACTGCACCTATCCACTATTTTGCTAATAAAATAGCACTATTCACTATAGAATTATGCTTCTACGTACTAAATAACGTAATCATTTCATTGGATGAAAACTTAATTCCAATTTCTGAAACAAATTTAGGTGATTAAACCTTCCTGGTAAATATATCTTCCAACAATTCACCAAGAAACAAAGTGAATGCGTTTATAGAACTAGATCAGAAAGCATTTTTGACTGACACTATTTCATGTACTTGGTGGTGAGTTAAGGGTGTGTTTTGTGCAAACACCTTTTACCACTGTATTATGAAAGCAGGATTCTCGGGGTAGGATTGTGCGACAAGAATGTTTCTACATATTTGAGGGGTGACAAGTTGTTGTCATGGTGATGTGTTCTGTTGTTATGTGTGCCTCTCTGTTCTGTGCTGAATTGTTCCAAAGTCATGTTGTTGTTTTGTATTGTGGTTGTAGTGTTGTGTTCATTTTTTTACTTTTTTGATGGATTGTCTCCTGTTATATTTTCAATGTCTTGTTATCTTGCTTTATATATGCCATTGTGTTGTATTCTGTTGTTCACTTTAGATATGTCAACAAAAGCTGCTGCATTTCCAGTCACTAACAGCAGCGGCCTTTAAAGTTCATTTGACAATCAATATTTTACCTTCATCGAAGGTGATAAAATAGCCTTGCTGAAGATGTTCAACTATTTAAGACAACAATAAGCCCAGAATAGTGACAGAAACTATGTCTTAGCACTCACAGTGCTCAATATATGTGGTTAAATCCCAGTGTCTTTAAAAAACGAATGCAAATCTTTGTTGATGTTATTTGCATTATTTCGGAAATTTCCCATTACCCTTGTTACATGTAGGTAAAAAGATTATGGGGGTCATTACAAGCTCCCGCGGTCCCCATTACAACATCCCCGCTGGGCCGGCGGGCGCAAACCTAGTTTACGCCCGCCGGCCCAGCGGGGATGCGGCCGCAACATAGGAGCCGGCTCCTAATGGAGCCGGCGGTGTTGCGGCCGTGCGACGGGTGCTGTAGCACCCGTCGCGCTTTTCACTGTCTGCTATGCAGACAGTAAAAAGCTGCACGGGGCCCTGTTAGGGGGCCCCTGCACTGCCCATGCCAGCGGCATGGGCAGTGCAGGGGCCCCAGGACTCCCCTTACCGCCAGCCTCTTCCTGGCAGTGCAAACCGCCAGAAACAGGCTGGCGGTAGGGGAGTCATAATCCCCAGGGCAGCGCTGCTTGCAGCGCTGCCCTGGCGGATAATCACCACTGGGGCTAAAACGGCGGGAAACAGGCCGGCCCCGGCGAGCGCCGCAGTCAAAATATGGGTCTCCGTACCGCCAGCCTGTTGGCGGTACGGACGCCACTTTAGCCCTGGCGGTCTCTGACCGCCAGGGTTAAAATGACCCCCTATGTCTTTACATTGCTTCGCAAGTTATATGCCAATTGCGTTAAAGATTTACAGCAAACAGCAAAATTTGCAGTACTTTGCTATAAAGATTTGCTGTAAATACAATGGAAGAACAGAACATGAACATCTGTTGTTTGCTGTGCTCTCATCTCTCCTCTCACTTTTCAAAAATTGATGTGATGATACATTTTTTACTTAAATATAGCTAGAAATAACAGATTTGCATTTCGTGTAAATACACTTAATTTCATGTAATTATGCAATAACAAATTAAGTGGCTTTCCTACCCCCCAGTAAATAGACATATTCCATACAGATCAAGAGCAACCATGAAGAATTTAGTTTGAGTAATTTTGCAATACTAAATTAGAACACTGTTAGTGCACAGGGTCGGAGCAATCACTCACTGATGTTTGCCACATAATTCTTGTATTCAAAGCCCGTCCATACAAAAGTGGCATCAATCAATGAAAATCCCAATTGTCCTTAAAAACTGAGACACCGTGAAGAAGCTTGGAGCCATTGAAATTTTGCTCTCGAACGTTCACAGGACTCATCCTCGGGGGCATTGAGACGTACTTACCAAAGAGCCGACCCGTTAAATCCTAAAATAGAAGAAATGTATACAAATAATATATTTATAGAGATAAACAGTGGCAACAAGAAGTAACACAACATAGAAGTGCACCAAAATAGGGTGAAAATACAACAGGAACATTGTGGACCAATCACTAACCACTCCTCTCCACACCTCAAAGTAAACTAATCACGGAGAGGCCAAATGTGACAAAGTATTTTTCTATAATGAAGCTAAAATCGACCAAGAAGGCAGTTAAATGTTGGAGGAGTCACCGGAAAAGCAAGTGATAAATCAATATTCTCAAATTCCAATACAGTAAAACTTGACAGTGCACAAAAAATATATCCTGGAGTGAAATTGTTGGACCTGTCCCTTTTTGCAGAGTCATCCCCAACTGTTTGCTTTCTTCCTCCTATTTTTTCTGATCTGTTTTTGCTGGTTTTTGGTACTCTGGGCACTTTACAACGGCTGACCAGTGCTAAAGTACATATGTTCTCCATCTAAATTGTATTGGTGATTGGTTTATTCATGATTGTTTATCCATTTGATTTAACAGTACGTCCGCAGTAAAGTGCACTAGAGGTGCCCAGGGCCTGTAAATGATTCTACTACTGGGCCTGCAGCACTGATGGTGCCACCCACATGAGTAGCCCTGTAAACATCTCAGACCTGCCACTGCAGTGTCTGTGTGTGCAGTTTTGCACTGCCAAGTCGACCTGGCAAATGTACCGACTTGCTAGGCCCAACCCTTTCCTTTTACTACATGTAAGTCACCCATAGGATAGGCCCTAAGTACCCCCTTGGGCAGGGTGCAGTGTATTTAAAAGGTAGGGCATGCACTGGTGTGTTTTACATGTCCTGATAGTGAAACACTGTCAAATTTGTTTTTCACTATTGCAAGGCCTATCTCTCCTATAGGTTAACATGGGGATTGCCTTTAAGTATCTATTAGGCACCGTTTCCCATTGGGAGTAGATAGAGATATGGAGTTTGGGGTCTCTGAACACACAATTTAAAAACACATCTTTTGTTAAGTTGTCCTTTAGAATGTCTTTTTGAAAATGCCACTTTTAAAAAGTGGGCATTTTCTTGCTTAACAATTCTGTGCCTCTGCTTGGCTACTGAATCCACGTCTGGGTCAGACTGGGAGTTGGGCTGTTTGTGAATTCAATCTAGACAGTAACACAAAGGGAGCTGAGGTGTGTCCTGCATGTTCTGATGAGTCTTCCTGTGCTAAAGTGGGAGGGGGGAGCTGTCACCTGCACTACAAAGGGCTCTGTCTGTCCCCTCAAAATACAGGCTCCAACACCCTAGAGTGTTGCTGGGGCAGAACAAGGAAGAGGCAGGGTCTTGTGAACTAGAAAGACTTCAATTCAATTTGATTCAAAACCTTTATTCAGCACAATCTTATTGAGCCGTAGAAAAAACAAACTGTGCACAGTATTATATATTAAGACAATATAAAAAGAGAAGAATTTGAATGAATTGGATCTCACTCCATATTTAGGCAGCTACACTAAAACATGTAGTAGGATCCCCCAGTGTGCACAAGAAACGTAGAGCAATATTAAAATACCTGACACTATTTTTGACAAATATTGGTTTCAAGCTAAATTTCCTGAGGCCGTCATAAAAATGACAAAATAATATAAAGTGCGGCATGCTTTGTTTTGAAACGCTGTCACAGTGGCATTGTACCAGAGCTCTTGTGCCATCGGTTTATGTCAGGAAATGCAACAAGGTGGTGTATTATTCCCAGCCACAGCCTTATGAGAACAAAGCAATGTTGATTTTTGGTCACCAGGGATAAATATACATGGAAACCCTCAGGGAAGGCATTTGACAAATGGGAGACAGCAGTTGTTTTCTTGGACTCTGCAGAGGCCCTCTTTTCCATCCTGACTTAAAAAGGATTGCCTTGACCTAATTTTTATGCATATCAGAGATTCTGTATGGATCATGAGACAAGGAGGTATCAAACAAAGATTTAAAAGCTTCATTGATAGAGGAAGGCCACAGGATATTAAAGGTATGGTCGAACACTAAACAATCCGAAATGATAGATTTTGTAAAAGCAGCTTCGGTTTCAGCCCAAATTGCATGCAAGAGTAAGATGGACCCAAGGGGGAGCAAGTCCTCTAGATGAATTAGCCCCACTTCATTAAGCACTATATTAGAAAGTGTAGATAGAGGTGTCTAAGCAAAACATTCTCTTCTACCTAGAGAGGACTACAAGGGAAGTAGCCCCACAGAGGCCCGCCATACATAGCAGCAGAAAGACCTCTTGCTTTATAGATGTTAACCACTTCCTTCATGGGACGAATGCTACGTTTGTGGGAGAACCTAGAATACCCTTACACACCCTATTCCTTTTAGATCTGGTATTATGAACAAAGTGAGACCAGGAGCCATTGTTGGAAAAAAAGAATACCTAAACAACAAAATGGAGTTGACTCTGACAATTGGAGTGCCCCTAATTAAAAAAAGGTCTTGGGCTTCTGGCTCTTTCTACTGCAGGTCATTTTAAATGTTTTGGATGTGTTAATCGCTAGCTTTTTGGCCTCCACAAACTCCACAAAGGAGTCCACGAGTTTCTGCAGACCAACAGCAGTCCTAGACATTAAGCTTGTGGGGCATACAGAAGCAAAGGGACTGAGCAACCATTAACTCCAGGCGAATCAGCCAACAGGGCCTGCAAGGCGTTGTCAACTCTATTAATAAAAAGGGAAAAAAGAAATGATGCCAAGACAAAGCCCTGTCTGACTCCTCTTTTGACCCTGAACGAGGATAAACATTTTTCATTAGGGCCAAAATGAACTTTAGCAGATTGATCTTCATACAGATGTGACAAATAGTTAACAATATTCACATGGGCCCAAGCAATAGAAGTGTGAGCCACAAGATTGAGTAGTACACTAAATCAAAGGCACTACTGAGATCAGCATACCACAATTGAAGAGAACTGCCTTTCTATATTTACCAGTGAACACACTTCTCCACTGCCCCTACCCCAACTTGAATCCCTACCTGGCTTCCAAAAGGATATAACTGTTGGTGGCCCACTGCTCTAATCCCTGCAACAGAACGCAGCCCATGAGTTTTACAGAAAAATCCAGGAGGGAGATGGAGCAGTAAACCTTGGGATTAGATGTATCCTCCTTTTTAAAAACAAGCACTGTTATGTGTTATGGAGTCAGTCCAACTAGATGGTATCCTACCCTCCACTGCCACATTGAATGCTTTATTCTAAATAGGAGCCCATAACTAAGCCAGATCTCCGAAAGCATCAACCGGCACCCCACCCGGCCTGGGTTCTTTGCCCCTGGTACTCCTCTCTAAGGCTAAAAGAAGCTCCTCCAATGTAAAAGCAAGGGGCCTTTCATTGGCTTGGGAATTACTCTTACATTTGTCCAGGTGTGCCATTTGGACATTCAGAGGGTCAGAACCAGATCAATGGTTAGAATGGTCAACCCAGTCTTGAAGAGGGACATGAGAGAATAACTCCAATCTTGAATCATTTTTTAGGAAGGGTACATTAACTGTACTCCAAAACAGGGTAACAATGTTGATCTCAGCTGCCTTGGGTTGGTTGAGCCAGGCACCCTCCCTAAGGACCTTTTTTCTTGGTGACAAGCATATTGTCGTACTCATTTCCTAAATGCTTGATAACTACCTGGTTCTTGGAGAGCTGTGCAAGGCTGTCAGTAATAATTTAGATGCAACCGTGCATGAATGATCAAACCAGCCTTGCCTTTTACAGGTCCCAGATCTAGGTAGGTGTGTCAATAGACAGCTGATTGACCTAGTGATTGATTCAAAGGCATGAACCAACTCATCTTGGTACACCTCATTGCCCAAGCAGTAGTTACATTCCTTAATATTTATAGTTAACAATTAACACAATATACATCATAGGCCAACCCAGTTAATTTGATACAAACCCCATTTGGCCTAACTGGGGCAATGGTAACTACATGACCTGTAACTATGGGGCCTTCAGTTTGAGGGGATAGTGCTAATACAACCAGGTTATGGTCTTTCATTACATTTTGAATCATATAAAAATTAAGACCAAGGTGGTGGGCTGAGGAGGAAATTAGAATTATGATCTATTGTGTTGTTAGCAGCTTTACCAATAAATGAATAGTTCAGTTCGCTAACTGAGCTATTACAATTCTCCAATAACAAAAGTTCAAGGTCAGACATTAAAAGGTTTGAAGTCTTCCCATAGGCGTTATGCGGAAAATGTGCCACACCTTTGCCCGAGGAGTCAGTAATACCACAAACACGTCTAGCTGGGAGAGAACATTTTTGGATGTTAAAATCACCAGCTCGCAAGACAGCGCAGTTAGAATGTGCAAGATGCAAAAAGGCATCTAGGTCCACATCAAAGGCATAGACAATATCACCAGGGGTAAAGTCAAACTCAGTATTGTAGAAATTAACTATCATTAGATCAGACCTGCCTCTGAAAGACAAAAACACAAACTGATAAAATGGAGAGACAGTAACAGATCTTCTAATGATAACAGGAAGCAAATTAGAAATTAAAATCTGCAGTCCCCCACTTGTGTGGCCTGACATACATGGGGTAGCAGGTGTAAATATAAGAGAAACTTTCAACATGGTTTGTATCAACACACTAGGGCCCATATTTATACTTTTTTTGTGCCACATTTGTGTCATTCTTTGACACAAAAGTGTCGCAAACTTAAAAAACACAATTATATTTTGGAAGTTTGTGCTGCTTTTGCATCAAAAAATGTATAAATAAGGGCCTAGGTTTCCTGAAGGCAGATTATATGGGGAGTTTCAAATACATTGAGACAATCGGGGGTACCAACTTGTTTAAAAGCCCTGAAATATTCCATGAAGTACATTTACATATCCCATCATAACCAGGATTTATTGATAGGGAGCCTGTATCACAGAACCAGGACAACATTACCTGGTCACTTCTAGAAACCTGTATGGAGTTCAAAGAGTCAGAGGCAATAACTTCAACTGTCTAAGAGAGGTAAGGAAATTATCAGTGAGACCCTCCGAGATGGTTGGTTGACCTGTACCCCGGCTATTAAATTGTCAATCAAGCGCTTGCAGAACACTCAGGACAGAGAACATATTTGAGAGGGGAACTTCGGAGAAGCACATACAATCAGAATAAGAGCTATCAGGCACAGAAGTCAAATGATACAGGTGATGATAAAAAAGCACAAGGGGAAATGCTGAATGTTACCAGAATAAGAGGAGCAGGATGAGAATTTTGCCTAGATCTCACCCGCGGACCTTTAATTTTTAAAATTAATAATTATGTAATCTCCCTAAAATGACTTCCTGGATGGACCAAACCACCCAATCCTTTGTACCAACAAAATGTGATTCACTTTAAAAACAGGAAAAAAGCAAGTACTCTGAAGTCAATGAATAACTTTATTCCTTAGCTGATCTGTAGATTCAGTGGTGTGCTGAGATAGAGAGGGATATTCAACATTATCACAATATAAGGGCAACAGTGAGATGGAAGATTAATGGCAACTTCATTAGAAGACGCCCAACTTTAGAATGAACTCTCGTGGTCCCCTTGCCCCGAGATAAATTGCTGCATAAGTCATCGGAGATCATGTTACCTCTAGGAATCCTAGCTAAATCAGAAGTACCCTTCCTATGAGTTATGGAGGACAACTGGGATGAGACCTGACCCACAACAGTTTTGGTAGACTTGCCAGAGAGCGATGCCCCTTCCAAGATACAGCACCTACCCCCACCATTAGTCCCAGGATCTCCTTGAGGCTTGTAAGTTTGTGAGGGTTGGTGGTGAGAAGTGCAGGGCCAATGGACAGTGAGACTGTCTTCAGGGCTGTTAAAAAGCAAGTGATTACTTGAGGCAACTCAGAATGAGAGTGCTGTGCCCCAGATGCCAGATCATGAGGTGGTTCATCGATCACACTATTAGGGGAATAGTAATGTTACAGAGGTGCTAGTTAATAGCCCCCAACCGTTCAAATACAGGAGAGAGAAAGGATTCAATTGTTCCCTTTAGACAGTCAAATAGAATCCTCTGAAGCAGTTCCAGGACCATGGCACTGGGTGCAAAAAGAACTCATTAGGCTCATATCCGAAGCACCGGATGACAACTGTAATTTAGAGGGTATTGCTCTTGTACCCTGATGTCTCTGCCATTTAGTTGGGGGACCCATATTATGTGGAGAAGTTCTATCTACTCCATCATGCTGCACAGAATCAACAAGGGGTGCCACAAGAGATGGTGATGGCACAGTTAACTCCCCTACCATGGGCACTGGGTCAACAGCGCAAGCTGTCTGAGTGACTAACTCAGGAGCTAGATTTATCCCAAGCCCAGCAACAGAGGTAACTAATGGGCAGCACTCAGCTTGTTCGATTTTCTAGTTGATGGTACCAACTACATGTTATTTTAATTGGCTGTTGAATACATGATCAATGGCATAAATTAAATTGTTTTATTAATGCAAAAGCATGAGAAAGCAACGAACTGCTTCTGCACATTTACAATGTCAACTTAGTAATGTGTGTTTATCTCATAACCTTTTAATATTGCAACATAAGTACTTACTTTTCTAAGGAAGCTAGAGATAAGTTACATTTGCACACATGTGGCGAGACCACGGTGTGCAGCTCAATTTCAATGATTTTGTGAAATCAAATAAAAATACAAATGAATGCATCTCTCAGACAACAAATAAATCTGCACTGTTCAGTAATGTGACAAGCACTCTTGTTATTGCAGCATAGTGGTGCTAACTAAACTAAAACTAAGCACCATTTTGTAATAAAATACTTTACTTTCACAATTTCCACTATGATAATTTTAACTGATCATCATCACACTATAATATCTCAGTCATCTTTCTTGTTTTTAAACTTTTGTTATTTGAATCAGAAACTAGTAAATACATATTCAAAGTGATCCACATAACTAAGAACATCATTAATAAGGATAATAAATGGCATTTAAAAATTGAACTATGAATACATATCTTATTTAACAAACTAATAAAAGATCAAAATCTAATAAACGACAAATAATAATGTTCAAAATAATATTTCTCGATCCGAAGCTATTAGGAATAAAAAAGCAAGAAATAGAAAGACAGACACCTAAAAAGTAAGGAAAGAAGAGAAAAGAAAGAATTGCAAAAATACCTTGGAGACATTATTTAAGCTACTACAATTTAGTAAAATCAATGCAATAAATAAAACAATATTGATTTCCAAAACTAATGAAGGGGTACATGAAACATATTAACACACTAATGAAATTGAGATGCCATGTTCAACAGACAATTTGTAACTTGCAACCAAATATTATCACATTTAATGGCTAACTGTGATGATGTTAGCTTATACCTATGATTATGGCACACTACATCTCACCAAACATGAATCATAAGGTCATCGTGTGTCTTAGAATTGCTGGTGATAATCCGCAGAGCAAGTACGAATAGCAAATTAACTCATTTGCTAAGTAGGACATTATGGGATCATAACATATGTATTCCCCCTAGAAAAACTGTCAGCATGGAAAAGGGTGGAAAAACCTTTGTAAGTGTAGTAAGCTATAGCCAAAGCCTGGATCAAAAATCAGCCTCTTTAGGGCAAAGTAAAAACATATGAATGTATGTAGCATCAGTATTATTACATCTACATCAGGTCTTTTGAAGTGCTATAGAAAGGTTTGAAAGTTTACAAGTTGCATAATGCAATCTGTTATGCAAGGAATAAAGGGGTTATGTAAAATTAGTTGAACAAGCAGTAGAGTAAATGTTGGTCCATACTTTATCCCAAAGATCAATGGACCATGAAAATTGTAAGTCTGCTTGACACTGAAGTTGAGTTTTTGTTTAAACCTGAGAATGGCCGATGAATCAAGAACCTTCTATAAGATGGAAGCTGACCTACGTACAAAAGAACCAGTGCAGTTAGTGACTTTTCCTTTTACTTTTATGAGGAGAAGGGCTGTCATAACTAACTGATAACTCCTGGAAGGGCACAAATATAGTGCTAGAAAATAGTTGAGCCATTGTAAGTATCCCATCAACAACCCAATCCATCCAAAATAAAACTCTACTATGCTTTTTAATCAGTTTATTGTACTAAATATAACTATGGAGAAGTTGTTCCATTTTAGCCTTATTATAAACCCAATAAGGTTATAACTGAAAACATGTATGTGCAAGTGTTGAAGGTATCCAAACATTAGGTGGGCATGACACAAATACATCTTTGTGGGAGAAGAGAGCAATTAAAGATGTATCTAAGTAAAACACCTCATTTTATCATTTTAAGGTGAATCCTGCAAGAGGTTGAAAATGTGTTTGATGCCAAATGTTTTATGGTATTGAATAAAATCTGGTAGATTAATACCCACATTGTATTTGGGAAATGTTAGTTTTGATAAAGAAAGCCAAGCATTTTCCCATTCCAAACAAAACCTGTAAGTGTAGCGTCAATTTTGGTAACAAAGGACTTTGGAAGATTAATTGGTAACATAATGTGGGAGAAATTCAGAACAGGAACGATTATCATTTTATTTGCGTCCAAATGACCCCACCAAGATAAGTATAAAGGAGAACATTTTTGTGTAAGGTTGGTGACTGGAAACAGTGTTGTTACTATTCATTTTAACAGTATATCTGAGAGAGTTACCATTACAGATACCAATACACTTAGGCCCTCATCATGACACTGTCAGTAAGCGATAAAGTGGCGGAAATACCGCTAACAGGCCGGTGGTAATTACTACCAAATTATGACCATGGCGGTGAGAACTCCCATAGACAGCCAATATACCACACCATCTGCCAGGGCGTTAACACCACGCATGCAGGCGGTCGCCATCAACAGCCAGGCGGAAGACAAAGTACCGCCCACCACATCACAACACAGTACACCACCACGATTTTCCGGGGCAGAACCAATGCCATCAAAAGCCTGGCAGAAATAGAACACAGAAGACAAAAGACTCACCTACAGAGACACAGAGAAGACCAACGCCGCCATGGAACTGGAACTGCAAGTCTTCCCGATGGTCTTCTATGTTATGCTCCACCTGGAACACCAACGCTGACGAAGACGTCAACGGTGAGTACAGCCACCTAGCACACAAGGGAGGGAGGAAAACGAGAGTGACACACACATGCACAACACACACCATCCACACACACACCATACACACAACCAGCTGTAGATGAAAAACAATGGCACACGACACACTGCAGAATAATGCAAGGACAACAAGAAGGCAGTAATGAGAATGTATTGAAAGTGAAGAGCCACCAAGTGAACCAATTGGATAAAAAAGAGATATGTACAAATGTCCACAAAGGGCTAATGCCCAGTCCAAAGTACAAATGGCCCATATGGCCACAGGGCACAGTCCAAGCCCCAACTTGTTTCCTGACATCATCTGCACAGAACCCTGCAAGGGCATAATTTTGCAAGTGGGCAGGTGCCTCAGGGGGATGGGGGTTGGGGGCCATCTCAGCCGAAGTCAGGAATGTGCCCACTGGTTCTGGAGGAGGCTCCATGCCCATTTGTCTGTGCTGGGGAGTGCAAGGTCACAGTCTCTCAGCTGGGTGACTTGACCACTGCTTCTGGAGGGGGCCCCATGCCGATTTCTCTGTGCCTGGGAGTGCAAGGTCACAGTCTCTCAGGTGGGTGACTTGCCCACTGGTTCTGGAGGGGGCTCCAGGACCATTTCTCTGAGCTGGGGAGTGCAAGGTCACAGTCTCTCAGGTAGGTGACTTGCCCATTGCTTCTGGACTTGCCCACTGCTTCTGGAAGGGGCACCTTGTACAGCAGTCCCAGGAGGGTAGCCTACATGCCCTCTGCCGGAGGTGAGGACTGCACTGTGTGAGCAGGTGAAGGTGCAGCCTCTGCAGGAGGAGTGGGAGCTGGAGGTGGGGGTGCTGTGACCACTGGTGGTGGTGGTGTCATTCTGCCAGCCTCTGCTGGAGGTGAGGACTGCACTGTCTCAGCAGGTGAAGGTGCCTCCTGGGCAGCCTCTGCTGGAGGTGAGGGCTGCACTGTGTCAGCAGGTGAATGTGCAGCCTCTGCAGGAGGAGTGGGATGCACCACTGGTGGTGGTGTTATCCTGCCACTCTCATCTGGAGTCGAGAGTTTCTTCCCCTTCATGGCAGAAGTTGATGGCTTCTTCCTATTCATGGCAGGAGGTGCGGCCTCCTTGCCCTTCATGGCAGGAGTTGAGGGCTTCTTCCCCTTCATGGCAGTGGCTGTGGGATCCTTACCCTTCCAGGCTGGTGGAGTGGGATCCATCACTGTCTTGCCTCCACGACTAGGAGGTACCTCCACTGTCCGCGTGCACTTTTTGGGTGAGGTGCTGGGCAGGGTCTTTGGGACCCTGCTCTCACGGGCAGGGCGGAGGGGGGAGGGGTGGCAAGAGGTTAAATTGAGCAAGGAAAAGCTTTTTAGGGATGGTGGGGTGGGAAGAGGGAGGAGGGATGGGAGTTGAGGTTGAGAGATTGGCTGTTGGAGGAGTACGTCTTCTGGACTTGGGTGCAGGTGCATGGGGAGTGTGCTGATGTGAGGTGGATGGCTGTTGGGTGTCTGAGTGCTTGTGTTTGTGATCTTTAGGAGGGGGGACAGACTGGGTTGGAGAGGACACGGGAAGCGTGCATGGATGTTGTGGAGATGTATGCTAGTGAGGTGTGTGTGCTGAAGTAGTGCATACAGGTGTGAGTGTGGACGTGACTGGGAGGGAGGTAGAGGAGGAGGAGGAGGGGGAGACATTGGAGGCAGTGGATGTGGTTGTGTCTGCAACTGTCTGGTGTTTGCGTGAGTGCTTGTGTGCTGAAGTGTGGTGCCTGTGTTTGACTGTGCCACTCTTGTGTGTTGTCTTGTGTGCATGCTCGTCAGTAAGTGTGCATGTGATGGGTTGGGGTTGAGGAGACTAGGACTGGGAAGTGGTAGTTGTAGGGGGGACAGTAGGGACAGGGACAATGGCTGCTATTAGAGAGGAGGCCAGAGCCTGAATCAATCTCTGTTGGACTGCCAATCCACCGTAGATGCCCTCCAGGAATGAATTGCTGCATCTGGGATGCCAGCCCCTGGATGGCATTCACAATAGTTGACTGCCCTACAGAGATGGATCTCAGGAGGTCAATAGCCTCCTCACTCACTCCTCACGCAGGGCCTGAGGTGCCTGGGGTGAAGGAGATGCCCACCCTCCTGGGTGAGCGGGCATTGGCAACTCGCTGAGGGGCTACTGGGAGAGCGGTGCTGGTACGGGGTTGGTCCAAAGGTGTCCGGCACCACCAGGGAGCTTCCATTAGAGGTGGTATCTGAGTCCGTGTTGTCACTTCCTGTCTCCGCCGTGGTGCTCCCCTCTCCCTCCTTCCTACTGGTTCCCTCGGCGTCGATGGACTCTGCCTCCTGGGTCCTGTGGGATGCAGCTCCCTCTGTCGCCGGTGCCCCTGCTCCTCCGGCAGATGATGCTAATGCACACACGGAGAGCATGACAGAAGATAAAAGGGGGGAGAGAGAGAAAGGGAACACTGGGTCAGTTACTGCACCAACACCACAGTTGGCATACACAACACCGTTACATACAGGGACCGGGACTGAGCACTATGCATTGCACTGCCTTTGATTTGGGTAGATGCCACAGTAAGATGAGGGCCAAACACCACCAACAGCACACCTCCTGGGACCCACTAAGCACTGTCTGACATGGAATGCAACCTAGCTAGGTTACCTTGTTTTCCCTTTCAACCATTACCCTGGAGCTGGATCATGCTGCAATGTCTGGCCTGGCATTAAAATTAAGGGCACCCACTATCTGACACTCACCACCCAGATCCAATGCCACCTACAAATGATTGTTGTAATGGCCACTGTACTCACCCCCTTGTGGCTGCTGTGATGCCCTCAAGTGCCCATCCAGCTCTGGGTAGGTCACTGTCAATATGCCGGCCATCAGGGGGGTCAGGTTCTGACAGGGACCCCTTCCTTGTTGGAAGGCCATCACCTCACCAGCTGGGCCTCCGCGGTCTTCCGTGCCCAGCGTCTCAGGTCCTCCCACCAGTTCAGACAGTGGGTGCTCCACCTGCAATAGACCCCCCGGGTCTGCACGTTCTTGTCGATGGCACGCCATAATCCCTTCTTTTGATGGGCGCTGACCTGCAGAGGCGATAGAGACGGGAGGACACCATTACACATACAATCCAGCCTGTCACACATATGGCCCACCAATCGCATTTCCTTTACCATTGGCACACACATCGCCCAGCGCACACCATGTACACCACCACATGATACTCCCCCGATGACACAATGCTTGCACACACATCTCCATGCATCCTTCCCACATGCATCGTGCCCAAGGTGTACTCACCTGTTGGTCTAGAGGCCCATAAAGTAGTCTGTACTGGGGTAGGACCCCATTCACCAATCGCTCCCACTCCTCTATAGTGAAGGCAGGGGCCCTTTCCCCGGTCATACGGGCCATGGTAGGTTCCAGACACAGGTCACAGCAGCACATGCAGTGTAGGTGTTCTCCTGTTGAATGTCAGGTAACAAGTGAGGAATCAGTTAGAAAATGGTGGTCACGTCCATGGTGGTGTGCTCTGTCACTGACGGCACAGATCCCCATTGGCCACTGTACTCCATAGAGCTCCATATTATCCATTGAGGAATTGCACAGCGGTGCAAGACCGTCTTCCGCCAGGACGTCCAACGTCGGCAGAGTTACCTCACTTCTACCTTTCCCCACATACAGGACAGGCAGTTGCCGTGTCATGGTGATGGACAACGATCAGATTAACCTTTACTGCGTCACTGCCTAGATTTGCACATACCTTGCCATTCCCACTGTCCCATCACATAAATGCAACATGTACATTGAGGTTGTGGTTCCATTGTTCAAATTGTGACAGCCTACTCACTCTTGTGTCCCTTAGATACCTACCGCTGCGGATGAATGGGAGGAGAAGACGAACCCCCATGTACAGACCCCTTGTGGACTTGGCTGCACTGGAGGACAGGCACATTATACTGACTTATAGACTTGACAGGGCCACAATCACAGAGCTGTGTGCCCAGTTGGAGCCTGACCTGATATCAGCTATCCGTCATCCCACTGGGATCCCCCTCTTGTGCAAGTGCTATCAGTGCTCCATTTCCTGGCAACTGGTCCTTTCCAAGTGACAGTGGGCTTGGCAGCTATAACGTCACAGCCAATGTTTTCAATCGTGCTGACAAGGGTCTTGTCAGCCCTGGTGAAACACATGTGCAGCTACATTGTTTTTCCCCAGGTGGAAGATTTGGCCACTGTGAAGGTAGGATTCTATGCAATGGGCCATATCCCCAATATTGGGGCGAATGACGGTACACATATTGTGTTAGTCCCCCCCGCCAGAATGAATAGGTGTTCAGGAATCATAAGAGTTTCCACTCACTGAATATGCAAATGGTGTGCCTAGCAGACCAGTACTTCTCCCACATCACTGCCAAGTATCCTTGGTCGGTGCATGACGCCTTCGGCATGAGGAATAGTAGCATCCCAAATGTGATGGCCCAACTACAGAGGCACAGGGTGTGGCTAATAGGTGAGCCAGAGCCCCCGCCCACTGTATGTCAGTGTATGCCTTCAGGTGTTCTCCCCTGCGTAAGGCTAAATGTTGTCCCTCAATACTTGCAGGTAACTCTGGCCACCCAAACCTATTGTGGCTGCTGACACCTGTGAGGAATGCCAGGACAGGGGCTGAGGACTGTTATAAGGATGCACATGGGAGAACAAGAAGAATAATCGAGCAGACCTTCGGCCTCCTGAAGGCCAGGTTCAGGTGCTTCCATCTGACAGGTGGATCCCTGTGCTACTCACCTGGAAAGGTCTGCCAGATAGTAGTGGCACGCTGCATGTTGCACAACCTGGCCCTCAGACGACATGTGCCTTTTCTGCAGAAGCAGGGGACTGGAGATGACTCTGTTGCAGCAGTGGACCATGAGGACAGTGAAGATGAGGAGGCAGAAGATGAGGATGAGGACAACAGAACATCAGTTATACGAGACTACTTCCAATGACACACAGGGGAGACCGTGGAAATGACCATTACTCTGCCTATTGATTTCTCTGTGTGACTGTAGCATGATGGTATTCACTTCCTTTGCATCTCAACTTACTGTCACCTATGGCTTCTCATTTTCCAGATGTTGGTGATATGACAACAATGCTCTGATGTGATAACTACAGACAGTTACAGGTCATTATTTGTAAGCTATCACAGTGTTAAGATCATTTGCACTCAATGTGACTGTTCCCACAAATGCACATTTAAAAAAACATAGAACAATGTCACTCAAATTGTGTTTAAGGGTGTTTATTGTAGTGCTATAAAATTGAGGGTAAAGGGCAATGGAATAGGGTGATGGTGGAGGAAAGTCCAGGGTATTGTTCCAGTCTGTTTGTAGCATAGGTCCAGTGTCCAACGGGTCATAGGAAGAGAAGCATAGGCAGTTCAAAGTGGGCAAGGTGACAGGGTGGGACACAAGGAGGACTACCAGGAGAGTCTCATTTCCTGGTGGTGATCTTGGTCTTGGCAAGTGTCTCTGGCTTCTCTCTGGTTCGCAGGGAAAGTCTGTGGGGTGGTTCACCTTCTGCAGGGGGAGGGGTGCTGGTGGCCTGTGGCTCCTGTCGCGGGGCCTCCTGTCCACTAGCTGCAGCAGATGTGGTGGGCTGGTCAATAGACTGGCTAGTGGTAGGGGCCCGCTGCTGTACAGTCCATTCCCTCATGATGTTGGCCATGTCTGCCAGCACCCTTGCTATGGAGATCATGGTGGTGTTGAGGGCCTGCAAGTCCTTCCTGATCTCCTGATGGTGTTCCTCCTGCAGCCGCTTGTTCTCCTGCATGTTGTTCAAGATCTGGCCCATTGTGTCCTGGGATTATTGGTAGGCACCCAGGACATTAGTGAATGCCTCATGAAGAGTCGGTTCCCTGGGCCTGTCCTACCCATGGGACACGATGGTCCTCTCAGTGTCCCTGTTGCCCTGCACACCTGTCCTCTGAACGGTGTGCCCACTGCCACTGACCCCAGGCCCCTGATTGTCTTGGGTATGAGGTACGGACTGGGGTCCCTGTACAGGTGGACACACTGCTGATTGATGTTTCCTGGGGACAGGGGTGTAGGGATGCTGGGTGGGTGCTGTGGTGTTGGTAACTGATGGGTGAGGCTCTGTGGTGGACTGTATATGGGCTGGGGTGACCAACTGACCAGTAGTCGCTGATGGGTCAGGTTGTTGATCCAGATCCTGAAGTCCAGAGTTACTGTCATCACTAGGGGCATCTTCTGCTGGGGGACTGGATAGTCGTAGCACGTCCTCTCCACTGAGATTGGCTGGGTACCTGTGGGGATGTAAGTGATGTATTATGCTTCATGCCTGTGACATATTGTTTATCCCTGTCTTCCACTCTATCGTCGCTGTTGCCCTGCCACCTTTGTTCGTGCATGGTGGTGTATTGTGTGCTTGTTAGTTCTCCATGCTGTGCATGCTGTGGTGATGGGTGTCCATGCAGGGCTGGGTGGCTGTCCATGCATTGGTATGGCATGCAGGGCGTGGCATTGGGGTTAGTCATATGTGTAAGTGCAGTGTGTGGGATGGAGTGCAGTGATGGGAGTGAGGGTGAGGGTATGAGATTGCATGCAGGTATGGGAGGTGATAAGTGGTAAATGTTGACATACCAGTGTACAGTCCTGCGGCTACTCCAGGGAGTCCCTCAGGATGCAGTAATGCCAAGACTTGCTCCTCCCATGCTGTGAGCTGTGGGCAAGGAGGTGGGGGTCCACCGCCAGTCCTCTGTATGGTGAGCTGGTGACTTGCTGCCACAGAACGTACCTTCCCCCGTAGGTCATTCCACCTCTTCATGATGTCGTCCCTTGTTCTTGGATGCTGTCCCACGGCGTTCACCCTGTCCATGACTCTCTGCCATAGCTCCATCTTCCTTGCAATGGATATCTGCTATACCTATGCTCCAAACAGCTGTGGCTCTACCCTGACTATTTCCTCCACTATGACCTGCAACTCCTCATCTGTGAAACAGGGGTGCCTTTGTGGGGCCATGGGTATTGTGTGGTGTGTGTAAGTGTGTGGGTGTCGGGTAGTGTAACTGGGTGTGCGTAGTGGACTGCGTGAGGGATGGATGGGTGTGTGTGTAGTTGTCGCAGTGGTTTTGATATCTGTCTGGTGGCAATGATTTGTTTTCGTAAGGGGTTGTGGGTAATGTGGGTGGGTGTTTTATAGTGGTGTGAGTGGGTGGGTGTGGTGTGTGTTTGGGTGTCAGGTGTGTGTTTTTTGAATTGGCCAATGTTGTGTAGTTTAATATTTGGGTGTCCATTCTGAGCGCAGCAGTGTGTACCGCCAATGGTTTACCGCCATTGAATGTCCGCCGTGTTGATTCGTGGGTCATGATGTGGTGGGTGTTGTTCTGTTGGCGTAACAGTATGGGTGTTGGTACCAACAGTTTACCACTGACCTTTGGGCTGGTGGATTTGTGTATGTAGCTGTATTCTGTCGGTTTGATATGTGTGTGTCATAATATGCTGAATGGATATTCGCCACCGTGGCGTTATGTTGGCAGTCGTCAGCGTGCTGCTAAGCGGTTTTTACCGCCAATGTCAAAATGACCACCTTAATTTTAGAGTCATTCCAGGATAGCCAATTATAAGCAAATGGTTCTTTAATTCAGAACTTATTGAGGGGGTGAACCTCAGATGTACCTATATTAGGTTTAGAATCTGATAATCTTGAAGGAGAACTAAGCTCATGGGAAAAAGCTGGTAATGAAAGCTGTGGATGAACAGCAGTATGTCATCCCTATAAGTTGTTAATTTAATATGTTGATTATAACTTGAAAACGAGTGGGATGCTCAGAATGTTTAAGTTGAAGTTCAAAGGGCACCAATGTCAACATAAATTGCAGCTATGAGCTATTTTTGTGTTTGCCATTGTGATTATATTTAATTTTAGAAAGTATGATAATTATTAGCAATTTGTCCTCCTTTAACAAAACCTGTTTTCTTTGGACTAATAAGGGCATCTAAAACAGTATCCAGTCTTAAAGCTAAAGCTTTGGCAAATATTTTACAATAAATATTAACAAGTAAAACAGGTTTATAATTATGGCAAGGAAGAAGCTTTATTTTTCCTAAGGATGAGACAAATCATTGCTTCTGTGAATTAGCCTTTTGATGTGTTGGAAGAGAAACATGGTTTATTAAACTAAGTAACTTAGGAATCAAGATCTTAGAAAATTATAAAACAAATTTGATGGTAAACCCATCAGGTCCAGGAGCCTTACCAACACAAAACCTTTTTTAATGCACTAAACAATTCTTCAATTTTTAAAGAATCTTCTGGAGGACAGAGGTAATTTTAATCAGAACATTTTATCTGTAATGCGGCAAAATAAGATTCCAAAGATTATTCAGAGGGGTAGTTTCAAGGGAATATATTTTCCCATAATTATTTACAGAGCAATCAGCAATCTATGAATTTCTGAAGATTGTATGACCTTCTTCATGCTCAATTTACTTTACAAACTAAAGACAATTTGCTAAAGGGGAACCACATTTGTTCCTACCACCATACAATCTGCTTTTCCTTTTCTGTGAAGCAGTCATTGAATTGAATCTTAGCATTTACCGATTCCTCCAAAGCAGCTGTATTTTTTGGGGCATATCATATTTATGTTATAGTTTGATCATTCTACCTAATATTGCAGTACATTCACTCTCAGATTTATTTTCTTTTTAAAGGAGAGATTGTTCATAATGAATCACCTAGAAGCACCCTGAAAAGAATCCCACACAATATGAATAGGAGAACTTTGTTAAGAATTACATGAAAAAAATAATTTCCACATTTTTCAAATCCCATTATGAAAGAATGGCCAATCAATAAAGCATTGTTAAATCTCAATCTGGATGTTCAAGAGTGTGTGGGAAGAACATCAAAATTAGACCAAACTGGGGCAGGGTTGAAATCAAAATAGTAACAATATCTGAATTAACTATACATTGCATTAAGGATCCAATAACAAATAATTAGGGAATCTAAATTGAGAGTGATGCAGCGGTGAATAAAAGGAGAATTGTCTAAGGTCGGTGTTAAACAGTCTCAATGTACCAGTGAGAACCTTTGAGAAAGTACCTTGTGAAATGCTTGACTAAGGAATTTCTATCTAAATTAGGAACCATTAAGGGTAAAATTATCTTTAGATCATTCTAGAACCTAGCTAGAAATGTTGTTCCAAAAATCTGGATTATCTTGCCCATATACATTCTGTATACATAAATTGATATCTTCAAGTTTAAACTTAATAGAAATCCAACAACCATAAGGATTATGTTCTTGAGAAATAAGAATGATACTAAGTCACTTATGATAAAAAATGGCAGCCCCATTCTTAGTATCAAGTAATGAGGAATGACACACCTCACCAATCCATTGATGTTTTTAAAATAGCAACATCTGTGTTAGAAAGGTGTGTTTTCTGTAACAAACTGTTAGAAATGGGGTCTTTGGTTGGCAGTCAGATTACCCCCTGTCCAAGCAAGGACCCTCACCCTAGTCAGGGTAAAAGAGATTCACCCTCAGCTAACCCCCGCTCACCCTCTTGGTAGCTTGGCACGAGCAGTAGGCTTAACTTCAGAGTGCTAGGTGTAAAGTATTTGCACCAACACACACAGTAACTTAATGAAAACACTACAAAATGACACAACACCAGTTTAGGAAAATGGAAAATATTTATCTAAACAAAACAAGACTAAAATGACAAAATCCACAATACACAAGTCAAGATATCAATTAAAAACCAAAAAGAGTCTTCATGTAATTTTAAACACAACGCTAATGCTGTTAGCGTGGAAATGTACCTGGGTGCGTCAAAAAAGAACCCCGCACAGGCGCGTGTGTCAAAAAGGGCTTACGATGCGTCGATATCACTCACGAGCGAGACTGTGCATCGTTTCTCCTTCAGTTGAGTCAGCGTGCGTTATTTCTTCTCTCCACAGGAGAGTGATGCGTCGATTCAAACCACACTCTTGGGTCCGGGTAGGCCTTGAGTCATTTTTACACGCCCAGCAATGTTTGCATCGGAAATCCAGCCGCACGATGATCCGAAAACAATGCAGTGCGGGTTGCGATCTCACCAGCCTCCGTCAGCAGCATGCGTCGATCTTCCAGGCGCGCTGCAGGACAGCGTCGATTTTCAGCCGCAAAGCCGGTGGCGCGTTGATTTTTCAGCCGCAGATCCGAGTTGCATCGATCTTTTCCCCGCACGGCGGTCGGTGCGTGGATTTCTCACTCTTGTCCTGCCAGCTTCTCCTTTCAGGGTCCAGGAACTGGATGGGCACCACTTGCAGGGTAGGGGTCTCAGCAGAGGCTCCAGGTGCTGGCATAGAGAAGTCTTTGCTGTCCCTGAGACTTCAAACAACAGGAGACAAGCTCTAAATCAAGCCCTTGGTGAGTTTTTCATAAGAAGGAAGGCACACAAAGTCCACTCTAAGCCCTCTTACTCTGGCAGAAGCAACAACTGCAGGATAGCTCCACAAAGCACAGTCACAGGCAGGGAAGCTCTTCTTCCTCAGCTTTTCAGCAATTCTCCAGGCAGAGGTTCCTCTTGGTTTCCAGAAGTGTTCTAAAGTCTGTGGTTTTGGGTGCCCTTCTTATACCCATTTTGCCCTTTGAAGTAGGCTTACTTCAAAGAAAAGTCTCTCTTGTTTGTGAAATCCTGCCTTGTCCAGGCCAGGCCCTAGACACATACCAGGGGGATGGAGACTGCATTGTGTGAGGGCAGGCTCAGCCCTTTCAGGTGTGAGTGACTCCTCCTCCCCGCCCTCCTAGCACAGATGGCTCATCAGGATATGCAGGCTGCATACTACCTCCCTTTGTGTCACTGTATAGTGAGAGGTGCAACCAGCCCAACTGGCAAACTGACCCAGACAGGGAATCCAAAAACAGGCATAGTCACAGAAATGGTTTAAGCAAGAAAATGCTCACTTTCTAAAAGTGGCATTTTCAAACACACAATCGTAAAATCAACTTTACTAAAAGATGTATCTTTAAATTGTGACTCCAGCCCAGCGGTCGTTACCTCCGTGGTGGTCGGTGTGGTACATTGGCGGTTTAGCATGGCGGTATGTACCGCCAGCCTGTTGGTGGTACTACCGCCACTATAACACCGACTGCCGGAGTCATAATGACCCCTATATGTCCTACCTTAACCATACACTGCACCCTGCCCTTGGGGCTACCTAGGGCCTACCTCAGAGGTGTCTTACATGTAAGAAAAGGGAAGGTTTAGGTTTGGCAAGTGGGTACACTTGTCAAGTTGAGTTTACAGTTTAAAACTGCACACACAGACACTGCAGTGGCAGGCATGAGACATATTTCCAGAGCTACTAATTTAGGTGGCACAACCACTGCTGCAGGCCCACTAGTAGCATTTGATTTACAGGCCCTGGGCACCTCTAGTGCACTGTATTGGGGACTTACCAGTAAATCAAATATGCCAATCATGGATGAACCAACTACATTCAGATTTGGTATAGGAGCACTTGCACTTTAGTACTGGTTAGCAGTGGTAAAGTGCCCAGAGTAACAAAAACAGCAAAAACAGTGTCCAGCACACATCAACAACCTGGGAAACAGAGGCAAAAAGTTAAGGGAGACCACGCCAACGATGAAAAGTCTAACACAAACTATTTAACCTTTAAGCTTAGATAAGTGAGTCAGTACTTTGCCTGTCAGTGGGATTTTTCTATACCTTAACATTCCATGAAATGATCTTTAGATTCATAAAATCTAGAGAACATAGAAAAATAAGAAATGTCTCATAAAGTGAGGAGTTAAGAAATTCCTTCAGGGAAATGATAGAGGAAAGAGAGGTAGAAAGCAAGGAAAATCAACAAGACACAAGACAAAAAACAAGAAACAAATAATTGATAAAATAGTACCCCCAAACATAAGTATGAGACAGAATAGATGACGAAAGGAAAAGTTACTGAAAAATAAGGAATAAGGACTACATCCTAAAAGGTTTAGGAGTGTCAGACCACCAAAAGGAAGGCGAGGAATATAACAAAGATAACAAGACAATGATGGAGAGGAAGTTACACTGCATCATAAAACAATTGATAAAACATAAATGCGGATTCGGTGACCTACATAAATTTAGAAAGGTAACACTTCGGGAAAGACAAAAGAATGACAACAAGTGGAAATCCAAATAACATTGAGAAAAGACAATAAAAGTTCTGTTGTGATCAATATAGTCTGCAACCTGAAAAAGAAGAGAAAAGGAGGATGTTGAAAATGTTAGTGAGTAACTTTACAAAAATAAAAACCTTCACCAGAGCCTCAAGGGAAAAAGATATATGTTAAAAGGTTAATAAGCAACATTACATTATATTTCAGCTGACGCTCCAAAGTTCATATCATCTACTTTGTGTTGCTGTATAAACTTCCTCAAGGCCTCTGGATTAAAATAGGTGGTGGTAAAATTGACTTTGAAGAAGCAAGGAAGGACTAGACCATATATTGTATTTGTTGCCTACAATTGTGGTTTTATGCTTAAAAATTGCTTCCTACGATTAGTGATAGAACTGGAGACCTCTAGAGAAAGAATAACATAATTTTCTGACCAATGCAGAGTATTTTTGCAACTGAAAGTACCTTCATCAGATATGTAAGTTGGAAAAAGATGCTAATAATGCCTCTGAGTTTGGATTTAAGTGGCCAGATGATGAGCTCGCTGGATACTTAGAGGAGTATGTCTAACAATGTGGACAATCTTTGGTTTTATTCTTTGTAGAAAAGTGATCATGTCTGTTCCTTCAGCTTCCTCTGGCACCATAAAGTTGGAGATGGTTTCTCCTATTTTTATTTTTCAAATCTTCCATTGTTCGTTTGAGCAGGTCAATCTCTTTTACCAATTGGGAAACATCAGGAATCGAGTCTTCAATATCACTAATACGCTGCTCCATCGTAGACATTCTGTTCTTTGGAGTTTACCACATTTCTTCTATTCTTTGTAAGGTTGCACTTATGCAAATGACAAAAGCCTTTAAAGACATTAGTTCATCCATGATATCCTTCAATGACGGTGGAGATGGAGAATTTGGTGGAGTACCCGCATTGTGTTTGGGCCTTTTAACCAAACTGGTACCTTTTTTGAGACAGCACCAGAGGTTGGAGGGGGATTAGGACAGCCTTTTGAAGACAAAAGATTATTTAACTTACCAAAATCTCCAGATCTATCCATATTTGGTTGTTGAGGTCAAAGAGGAATCAAATCTTTCTACAATTAGCTCTACCCATTCAAGCAGGAATTAGTTTTGGAATATGTAAGAATAAATGCAACTGTTCCAGTGTGAAACATTGGAAGTGAGGTGCAAATGAGAAGGCTTATGACCAAGATTATAGAAAGCAACAAATATTATGAGATAGAATCAATATCTGACTGCAGCCTGAAGATGGCATTTTTCACTATGACAGAATAGTAACCACATTGATGTAAGAAGAAGAAACCCAACATCTGACAGCATAATGAGGTGTCAGTAGACTCAGTAGCCAAATATAGTATTTGGAGCTACAGAAATAAGAAATCTGAATTGTTGGACACTGCGCCAAAACCTACTATATGTTAGGCGTTCCTCACAAACAAACAGGATGGAGGCCGCTCCCATCAGGAGAAAGATAAATGTTGCCTTGTCTGTGTCATGAATTAAAGGTTGTTGTGATTGCCTGCATGTTGCTTCTGAAGCAATGAGAAATGTAAAGGTATGGACCACATTGTGCTTCAAATCGGCAAATTTGCTGGAGAATCATACAAGCTTCACAGAAAGGCTGCCATTTTCTGCAGCGTCCAGACAATGCCCCTCTCAGTTATCTGCCTTAATATGATATTTCTTTCTCTCACACCCTCAGGTATTGTAGATGCCAACCTTGTGTTCATCAAGGTCAATCTCTTCCTTTATCATTCATCTGTTTTCCTCTTCTGGCTCATACAATTATATTTAAAACCCCTAACAAAAACGAATTCACAACCCTTTAACATTACAACAACACTCATTATCTCTATAACTATTATTACTATTAAAATTATAATTTTCATTAGTATATCTTTAGGTATGCCACAAATTACTGAACCTATCTTTTCGCAGATCGCAGGTTCTACTAGTGTGTTAATCTCATTTACCATGGTAGTCACAATATCATTATATTTATTAATACTGTCACTAATATCTGGAATATTCGTTCTTTACTGAATTTGAACAATATCACATACATCTTCTTCTTTAGCCAAAAGCATATCTAAAACCCTTCTGTTCTGAATCACGATCAATCAAATCACAAGCATCTCCTCATTGATCTTAGTTAAAGCATAAGTGCTTGATCAATCTTGACCACAGCTAACGATAAATACTAAATTACAATACAGAATTTCCAAAATATTGAGCTATCACTAGTGCTTGAGAAATATGCATCAGGAGGTTATGTCGACACTAACATACCAATAAGTGCAGCAGATTGAAATCTATTCAAAATTAGTTTGAAATCCCTAAAATTCTTCCTTTATTGAAGGCATTTTCTCCAGCCCTTTTAAAATCCATCGTTCAAAATAAATACAATCCTCAAAGCAAAGGTGCAAAAATTCACAAATAGTCATTTGTTCACAAACATCAAGCCTATCAAAAAATTATACAAAGGAAAAATTCAGATCAACTTATTATTTTTTCATCAGGAAATTTATTAAGCAATGATAATTTCATAGATTATTAATCATCTCACACTGGTGCTCTTGGATATTGCCAAGCAAAAATCAAAGACCTTTCAAGTCAATACATCTTTCATCTAGTTCGAACTTTGACAGATGTGCCCATTGAGGAGCTATGTATTTCTTGTTTGTCTTTCTTGTTCTTGTTGCTCTCCCTGTTACAACCATCTCATAGGATGATACTCCAGTGCTCAACTCAAATTCTTTTTTAGCTCTTTCTTTTACCGATTTGGCTAATTTTGAACCACTTTGCTCAACTCGAGGGGCATATTTATCAAAATGTCACACAACTGAGCGAAGCAAGACACCTTGCTATGCTACGTTGCATGACAGGGAGAGGGATGGAATGTACCATATTTAACATTAAATGGCACATTTCTGTCCTCTCCTTCCATTTAAAAAACAATCCTCTGAGGCATTTTTCTCTTTCTACGTGTGTCGTTGAATGCAGCAAACATAGAAAAAGGAAAAAGAAAGGAAGGCAAAGCATTTTGCCACTCATGGTAAATCTGGGAATGTGCCACAGTTAATGGGTGGATGTGTGACAACACCCACGCTCACTCATGGAATGCCTCCCTGCAAGAAAGTAATACAGTGACTTGCATTGCCTTCCATTACTCCAGATTTACCAAGACACGCAGGCCACACCTGATGGCTTTGCGTAGATTGCTAAATTTCATTCTAGGTTTTGCATTGCCTTGCATCCTCTTGTGTGGCACAACGGTGATGCTAAACGTATGATAAATCTGACCACTAATGTGCATTGCTCTGCTCCTCTCTCTCTCACACTTCCAGGCAGAACAGCTTGAATTAAGCTTCTATCTCTTTGATCTGCACATGAGTTTTAAATACTTGAAAACTTTTTTATTTGCTTGAGCTTGATTATGTCCCCTTTGTAATCCATGAATCAAATTTGATTTTGACTTTGTGTATCAACAATTGTTATCACTGTTTAAACTAGCAGCTCACACTCTCCAGGTCTGATGTGTAGCTTCAATACGGTAAACCCCTACATTTCACACCCATATCCATCACCAAAATCACCTTCCACCTTGTGTCAAGACATAACTTTCTCACATGCTTTTTGATGAGGACCCATTTGCCTAGCTGAAGCCTATGACACAATCTGTTATTGTAGAAGGTGAAGCAAGTTACACCTGGTGAGATATACAGTGTACTATACCAGCTAGTAATCTGAGATTAAATCATCTGTAATATTCACAAGAGCTGCAGATGATATTCCAGGAACCCTCGTGGCCCTTCCATTAATACTACATGGGCACTTAACCCTGTGCTTTCATTCACGATACATCCCATGCTTAATAACACCAAAGGAAATGCATCTGGCCATTTCAGAGAAGTCAAAGCACACACTTTCGCCAACTTATTCTTTAGCACTTGCTTGTAACTTTGAGTAACTCCTGATGTTTCTGGAATATAACTACAATGGCACTTCTGATCAATGCTTAATGTAGCACACAAAATCTTCATGATTTCATTCCTAAAATGTGTTCCCTTATCAGTCTCAATCATATATGGTATTATAAACCTAGAGAACAATTTCCTCAATAATCATTAGACAACAGCAAAAGGGTGATTGTACTAGCTTCAAAGATGATACTTGGTTCCTCTCAAACAAATCACTGATTTGTATCAATTCATGGCACTTTATTACCTCCACATGTGTGGCCCCTTACTGAAAAGAAATGAAATTGTTCGATAATTTGTGTCCTTCTTCAGAGTGACCTACTTTTATAGAAATAATGATTTCTGTTGAAAACCACAAATTTCTCACACCACTTTAAGATCCCAGCCTAGATTTACTAAGATTTTTCATCATGGTTCTGTCATTTTTTTACACCTCTCTGATGGACAATCTATTTTGGGATTTAGAAAGCCACACAAATCCCAATTTGCATTGTTTTGTTAAAAATAAAAAAGTAACAAAAGGCAATGCTTAACACTTTTTTAAATTCCCTGACGTCAGGTAGGCTTTACCTGGGTGATGCATCAACATTCCAGTAAATCCACCCATGTGGTTTGGCCCAAACTTGTAAACATGGGTTTGTGCCAAAATGGTACCCCTAAGTGAGACTGGCGTAACAAGCAGAAATATCTTTGTTTCCCCTTGTTTTTTCCTCTGACCATGTGTGCTGCGTTCTGCAGCACACATGCAAAGAGGAGATATCCTCAAATGATGGTTTTTGTGCAAGAAGGATTCCTTCCTGCACAAAATCTGCCCTGAACACAATGCAGGCACCCTCAATACATGACAAAGGGGTGCCTGCATTGGCTCTAGGTAGCCACAACTAGGAGAGAGAGAAGACCTGCTTCACTTGTTGTACCGTGTTGTGTGAAATGTTAGTAAATATGCCTTCCCCGTTCTAATAGCCCTCCAAATTTTTCCATTACTTTCCTGCTCTCTTCATTCCTCTCTATATAATTATCTAATTCTGCATGGGATATTTACCACAGAAATTTTGATTCCTACAAGAATTCTTCATATTCCTCCTACGCCTAATGTCTCACTGTGATTGAGGTTTATTAATCACTGTTTCAGCACTGGGTCACAGATCGTCCTCCTTGCTATATTATATAGTGTTACAAAACATATCTATACAAATTAACTTCATCATATTCACTGCAATAAATTGGATTATTATGTTGAGTAATCACAACTCTTGTCAGTGTGAACCCTCAAAGTCGCTCAATTAACCTGAGCTCCGTCTCCTAGCAGCTACAGCACAGAGTAGAGAAGCTTAACTTAGGGCAATATGTAAACTATTTCTGCAGTATCAAAACAGGAATAAAGTTAAAACAATAAAAATTCCAAACCAAGTTAGGGAAACAGATTAAAGAATAATTAATAAAATTACATCAAATGACAAACATTCCATACGCCAAAATTACATACATCCAATAAGGAGTGCAGGTTTTATGAATTTTTAAAATGGTAAGTAAAAGTGGCAAAAAACAAGTGTAGTCAATGATAACAGTCTATAAGACCTTATGAGTTATTAGATGCCTGCCATGGTAGAGACAGGGTCAGGCACATTAACAAGGTTTGATCCAGTTTGAAGTCTAGAAAGTGTTCTGAAGAGGGTGCTTAGGGATGCCACATTCATGGCTGACACTAACTAGTTGGAGGGTTGACTCTTGGACTTTCCATAACCAATGGGGGTAAATGTTTTAAAAAGTTACCCTACCTACTTTTGCAGCGGTTCTTGTTTGCCGCACTGCAAACATTTCTGAAGTACCCTTCACTCCTAAAATCTAAAATAGGGAAAACCTTCTCCCCTTGCTCAAAGCTTGTGTGCCAATTCAGAGTACTTTACACCGGGTTAGCAGGGGTAAAGTGTAGAGTTCTAAAGCCAGTAAAACATATAGGGCAGAATTCTGTGGGGAACATCATACAAAAGATGGTAATTTCCTACAATATGGTATTTCAAAGAAAATCATCTTTCAAACACAAATTCAACATCCAATAGACACATACAAAAACGAAGTAATATCCTTATCACTTAAACTTGCCCATCCAGTTGTAGATGTTGTTTTCTCTTTGAATACATGTATGGCTTCAGTCACATTGTAATCTTTATGTTTCATATTACAGGATCTGACGACTTGACCCAGATATTTGAGAAGTAGAAAACAAAGTAGAGCCTGTCTTTCTACTCAATCTGTTTTAGGTTACTCTAGAATTGACGTGTGGAGTATTAGCTAATTTTAAAACTACATTATATGCCTGTGTTCCATCACAAGCATATCTCACCCACATGATCAGCAGCAGTTCCAATACTAAACTGCAAGAAGATGCATTGTTCTGAATGGGTTATGCCCAAAAGACCACAGCTGGGCTGACAGAGCACCTTCAGGCCCACTTCCAAGAATCCAGGACTAGGTTGGCACCACTTGGGGGCAAGACTCATATCAGGTACAGTCGAGGTGCAGGGTTGAAGGTGGTTCAAGCCTTTTCTGTCCCTGAGGCTCTGATCAGGAGACCAGCCAATTAGCCATTGGAGTCACTCTGGTGGTCCTGGATTCGAAATGCAGGTCCAGTCCTTATCACTCGGGCATCAGGGCAGCAGAGTAGCTGTCCTGCTTTCAGCAGAGCAGCACAGCATTCCATCTGAGTCTTCCACAAGTCCAAGCATATGCTGAAGAGTTGGTTCTGAGAGTCCAATATTTTTACTCGGTACCAGCTTTGACGTGTGAGAAGTTTCTAGAATCCTCTCCTTGCAGAGGTGTCTATTATTACCTATCTCCTTGCTCAGGCCCCAGCCTGTCTAGGGGCACAAAATACTAATGTGAATCCCTTTATGAGCGTGCTGAGGCAGAGTGTTTTTAATGTGCAAGTGTGGTAGGTGACTGCTCCGCTCCCATGAAGTCAGAGAAGGCCCATCCTGCCAACACCTATTCCCCCTTTGTCTCACTGTCTCGAGTAATACACAAAGACCAACTGCCAGCTACACCCAGTCACGTGTCCCGGGATACAGGCTGTAGGCCACAAATGGTTGGGGCAAAAAATGCCAACTTACAAATTGCAGAATTGTAACTTAAACTTCAACCTTACCATTATAGAGGGTTTTAAATTACAATTGTTTGGAGACCAACACGCTTACCTGCTCCCAATTGAAAGTTATCACTTATTAAATGTATTGAGGTTGCCCAATGTTATCCTATTGGAAAGGTAGGCCTTGCAAAAGTGAAATAGAAATGTAAGGGTTTTTCACTACTAAGACATGTAAATGTTAAAAGTGCATGCACAACCTTTTAAATACAGTGCTCCCTACCTTATGGACTTTTTAGGGCCTAACCTGGGATGACTTGTATGTACTAAAAAGGAAGGGTTAGACCTGGCAAAAGGTTTATTTTACCTGGTTGAAATGGTAGTTTAAAAGTGCACACATAGCTTCAATTGCAGGCCTTAGACATGAAAAAAGGGCTACTTACGTGGGAGGCACAATCTGTGCTACAGGCATACTAGTAACATTACCAGTGGCTGAGATTAATTCAAGCATTCCATCTATCACATTTTTGTATACTTTAGTGTGTCACCTTAAGTGGACAGGTATTAAACTTTGTGTAACTGCAACCGAGTTGTACCCAGCTGATGAGCCCATAACTGGAGTTAAGCCATCCTAAGTTGCTTGTGTTCTGGTTCAGGGAGGACCTGGCTTGGGACTTTGGGTTGGATTGTTTTGATTGGAGCAGAGTCAAAACTGATTTCCATATAGCTGGTTACAAACTGAGGTGACGTGGTGTGCAAAATAACGATGGATTGAGATGCAGCCAGAGTAATTACCAGTGGCTGAGATTAAGCAAGCATTCCATCCATCATTTTTTTGTATTGTTTAGTGTATGGCTCAAAGTGGGACAGTTAAAATATCAAAACATAACAAAATAAAAATCCCACAACCAATTTTTACAGATGAAGAAATATATAATGACTAAACTCACACCAATACAACAAAAAATCAATAAGAGAAAACAGGGATATGATTTATTTTTTAAAGTTTAAGGTAAACAGCAGCAAGAAAAAGTAAAGCTCTAATCAGTAGTTATTGTTTGTGATCGACCTAGAACCAGGTACAATATCAGGCAGATAGCAATTGAATGCAGGTCAGACACACCAATCACGTTTGCCCCAGTCAAAGATTTTACATTTTTCTCTGTCGCTAAAGAGTCAAGTAGAAGTCAAAATTCTGCAGCAATGCAAGTTTTTAGACTGTATCTGCTGAAGTCCTTTCAAAGAAACACAACAAGATGATGGAGGGAGTGCTGAAACTTTTTAAACACTCACCCCCATGGTGCTTGTTTTGGGACAAACCTGGCCTGGCAGTTCGGGCTGGACTGTTCCCATGGGGAGCAGGGTCAAGACCGATTTGCCTATGGCTGGGTCTAAACTGGGGTGGCATGATGAACAAAAGAATTATGGATTTAACCCAGATCTGTGACTGGGGGTGAGTGTTTGAAAAGTTTCAGCACTCCGTCCACCATCCTTTTGTGTTGTTAAAGTCCCCCTATGTGGCAAGAGTATGCCCAGATGTTGGGCCCTTGCTCACTGTGCCACTGGGTTCAAAATAGCCTGGCTGATGAGGGGTGATACGCTGAAACTGGTTCCAGGATGCTTATTTCTTGTCCAGGGAGGACCTGGCCTGGCAGTTTGTGCTGGACCGTTCCAATGGGGAGCAGGGTCAAGACAGCTTTGCATATGGCTGGGTCCAAACTGGGGTAGCCTAATGAGTAAAAGAACAATTAATTTAACCTGGATCTGTGACTAGGGATGAGAGTTTGAAAAGTTTCAGCACTCTGTCAAACATCCTTTTGTGCTGCTAAAGTTACCCTATGTGGCAAGGGTATGCCCAGACGTGGGTCCCTTGTTCACTGTGCCACTGGATTCAAGCTAACCTGGCTGATGAGTGGTAATACCCCGAAGTTGGTCCCAGGATGCTTGTTTCCAGTCCAGGGAGGACCTGGCCTGGCAATTTAGGCTGAAATTTTCCCATGGGGAGCAGGGTCAAGACTGATTTGCATATGGCTGAGTCCAAACTGGGGTGGCATGGTGAGCAAAAAAGGAATGGATTTAACCCCGATCTGTGACTGGGGGCGAGTGTTTGAAAAGTTTCAGCACTCCGTTGATCATCCTTTTGTGTTGCTAAAGATCCCCTATGTGGCAAGGGTATGCCCAGACGTGGGTCCCTTGCTCACTGTGACACTGGATTCAAGTTAGCCTGGCTGATGAAGGGTGATACCATATAACCAGTCCCAGGAGGCTTGTTTCTGGTCCCGGGAGGCCCTGGCTTGGCAGTTTGGGCTGGACTGTTTCTATGGGGAGCAGGGTCAAGATTAATTTTCATATGGCTGGGTTCAAACTGGGGTGACATGGTGAGCAAATGAATGATGCATTTATCCCAGATCTGTTATCGGGGTGAGTGTTTGAAAAGTTTCAGCACTCCGTTCATCATCCTTTTGTGTTGCTGAAATGCTCTCAAATACAAATAGTCTCTAGACAAGGTCCTAGTAAACACATTATTTTTGGTAAGAAAAGTACTGTGTAGACGAAATTCAATTTTTGTGGCCACAGATGTCCTAACCTTGAGCCTATGATTTTTGTTTCTTTGTAAGTCAACATTTCTAGCTTTGAACCTAAGATTTGACAGATAAGGACTCTATCCCATAATGATGATATCCCTTCTGCTTTATTACAAGTGCATTATATCCTAATACACTTGCAATAAGATGAAAAGGATATCCATCACTTTTGTGCTGGATTACACTTCCAGCAAACTCTAAATCAGGCTCTTAGAAGGGAAAGGCTGGAGCTGTACCTGACAAAATCCAATCAAAATCAGTCACTGTTGCTATGAGGTCCCACTGAAGATCTAGAGATCTAGAAAGTCCAAAAATGTTATGTTTCCCAACTTTTCAGAGTTTCTGGAGCAGCCCCCCTCCCCCCCACCCCACGGTCAGTTCTCAGGCTCTGAAGACCTCAAGGACAACACTTATGGGCCAGGACAAACTTAAACTGATGCTGCCAGCAGAGGCCAGTTTAGGTCCTCTTGCAAATGGCCAACTGGGTACTTCAGGAAAAAAAGCCTCTTGCATTTTTGTGTCCCTGTAACCACACAGTGGAACACCCAACTAACCCTTAGAGTCTACTTCTTAGACCTGGGTTGGAGGAGACACAGTCCTTCAGACCTTCACACATGCCACAAACAGCGGGTCAAACCCTCTTTTGTTCTTCTGCAGGTCCAAACGGTGTTCTGGTGAGCAGTGAATGAGGTGCCATTTTTGTACGATTTAGTAGCCAGTGAGTGGGAGTAACTCCTGGACACTCCTAAACCAAAGAGGAAAAACATCTCAAGCAAACCTCTCTACTTTTTTAGCAAACAATGTTTGCCTTACTGTGAACTATCCCACAGTGTATTATTCTAGGTAAAATTCAAGATACCACAGCCTTTCTGCCATCAGAGGTAACTTGTGTGCCAGCCAGGGAAGAGATTAGTGAAGTGAGTGATTTCCTCCTCGGTTGCACCAAGCTGGGCCTGGCTCCCATTTTGCTTGTGGCACACTGGCAAAGGGACAATAGAATTCTCTTACCAGGTCTCCCTTTAAACTTAAATTTGAAAAGGCAGACCTCACCTTGGTTCCATTCAAATTCTTGCACAATACCAACGGCCCTACCGAAGCAGATGTGTCTCATATTTCACACTCATGTCTTCCTGTCAAAAATCCTAAGCCATGGTGGACGCTCTGGGAACAGTATTCACACCTCATTATATGGAAGCACTGGTAGGCCAGCTGCTGGCAGGATAGCAATAATTAGCCTACTTGAGGTTCAAGCAGGCAGAGTCAAACTTTTTGAAAGTCACTTTTCTTAACTATTTATTAGAAATCCAAACAAACATTAAAAATACGACTGCGTCACTTCATACGACACATTACACGGATGATAAGAATTATCATGGCCATCCTCTACAGATACGTGTAGTGAAAAATGGCAGGAAATTTGAGGAGCACACAGATTTTTCAAGGTTTCATAGCTGTCTCTTTTATTCCGATTGGGGAAATGTGTACTTCCCAACACGTCACGGATACTATCGTCAAGAATTTTTGCCTTGAAAAAGTCTAGATAACAAAACACGTGTCGGCTGCATTTTGGAAAGTACTGTTTTCTTGAGAAGAATAAACCCTAAATCAACCACGAAAACACTTATTGGACTTTGATGTATACTTTATCACTCATATAAACATTGTGGTCTATACCGGTGTGCCCTGGTATCATTTGATAGATATTAAATATATGTTTGAGTTAACCTTGTCCCAAACCAACATTAGAAGAGATATGGTTTAATTCTGAACTTCTTACTGTTCATCATGGGACAACTGCTGTCCTTCACAGTAAACATAGGGGTATATTTAAGAGCCCCTAGCGCCACCATAGCACTGCCATAGCATCATTTTTTTTACACTAAGACGGCACTAAAGTTTCTTTTACCCGCACCATATTTACAAAGTGGTACTATGCATGCACTGCACCACTTTGTAAACCCTTGCGCCACATTATGCCTGTGCCAGGCAGAATGTATTCAAGAGGCGCATTCCGATGCTAGGAGGCCCACAAAAATGGCACAGTGAAATTTAACAGATTTCACTGCACCATTTTTGCCATCAGTTTTAATGCCTGCTCAGAGCAGGTGTTAAAATGACGCTCCCATAGAAACCTAAGCACCTCCTTGCACTTTGCTACACTAGCGTCCAAATTTTGGATGCTAGTGTAGCAAAGCACCACAATAGTTATTGTGGTAATGACCACCATGGTGCACCATATTATAAATATGGCGCAACCATGGTGTTGTTAGGTGCCAGTAGGGGGCACCAAAATCCACTTTTTCTTAAATATAGGCCAGTGGTTTTAGGAGCTAGTCACTGTAGGTACAAGCTAACACTAAATTCTTGCATGTATCACTTGAAATATTAGGCATTCTTTCTAGTGGACTAGAAGGCTTAAAAATGGGTGACATTTAATATTTAAAAGTAGTGTTCTGTTCTTTCTGGTCACAAAGTGCTTATTATGACAGGTTTGTCTGCAGGTTTGAAATCTGCAGGAGTCAGACTACACAGGTATGCCTGATGCCATGCTTTCTTTGTCAGCCTAGTAAATGACACAGCATATGCTGCAGTCCACTGGTGACATTGAACATTTCCATACCGTGGTGTACTTATTGCTCCATAAACTATGGCCTTACCTAGTTAATTATGCCATTTAGGAGTTAGCCAATTTTACCAAGATTTAAGGGTATGGGAAAATTTGCTAATGCTTGAGCAGCAGTGTTGCAATGCAGAGTTAAAACCACAGCAAAAAATGGAGGTGACCAAACAAAAAAGGCATTTTTTGCATGAATAAAAAAGAACATTGTTTAACATCACAAATGTGCAATCTCCATACATCAGTCAAGGCTCTTTGTGAAACACCATTTTAAAATGTTTTTGCATATCATTTGACTATATTTTGCCTTTGAATTTCTGTCTTAAATGATGTAAAAGTAATCATCTTCCCCACTAACAATGAAATAGTTATTACCATACAATATCCATAAAACATCAGTTTGGAGTTGCTTCCAAAAATATAGGGGCTCATTTACAAGCCCTTTGCTCACCATAACGTCATTTCTTTAATGCTATGGCGGCACAAACAGTGGTACCATTGCGCCAGTTTGTAAAGGCTTGCGTCGCATCATACCTGGTATAATGTATGCAAGGTAGGCATTCCCCCAAAAAGAGCAGCAGAAATGATGCAGTGAAATCTGCAAGAACTCACAGCGCCAATCTGCACTGTCACAGCGTAGTTTTTTAATGCCTGCCCAAGGAGCTATTATGCTGTTTTCAATGCACCCCCTCCCAGCTTTGCTGGACTAGTGTCAACATTTTGATGCTAGTCCAGCAATGCTACAGTTTAGTGCCACAACTGCATCAGAATGTCTGACGCAGCTGTGGACACTGTGCACCATGGAGTACTGTATTGTAAAAACATCTCTCCCATGTCATTGTTAGGGGAGTGAAGGGCAGCAAGAAAACTGGTTCACTGATCACGATGCACCAGTTTCTTCTCAATGAGGCCCATGGCCTATACCTGTTCTATAAAAAAACCTCAAAATACATAGTTTGAATGTATTAATAATAGCATCAGTAATAATCCACCTACCATCTAAATCACATTTGTTTTTCTGAATAATGTTGTGCAATTGTTTATGAATTAATAAAGAAACCCCATCCTTATACTAGTTAGTGGCAGGGGAAGAGTAAACTTCACCTACCCAACCCTTTTTAATTTCTTATAATCTTTTAGTAATAAATCAGCTTACGGTAATAGTACAAATGTAATATTATGTTTGCAGTTTAATCATATTATTCAGACCTTTAACAATCCAAGTAACAGCACCCAATATTAATATGAACAAGAAATATATACTTATCAGAAATAATTCATTAAAGAAGGAAGCCAAACATATGAGCCTGCCTAAACAAGAAAAAGAGCGTGTAATGTTAATTAAACTAGTACACTTCTATTGCGAGAAAAAATAAATAATAGAAAATATGAAAAGGGCAATATTAACATTTTTTTAAATAAAGCACTCATAATACAGCATGTGCAACGCTACAGAAGGATTTACATCAATATGTCAGAAAGACAAAAAAGGGGAGTAGAGGTAGAGCAATTCACACGCCTGCAAGCCATCCAATTAAAATACATTAAATTGTGACATAAAAGCCTAGATGATGAAACTGTATAAAAAAGACATAAATAAAATTGAATATGATGCATTAATAATGAAAACAATAAGTTAAATAAGAACATACAATGGAACAGACAACATAAAAGACATGCTTTCATACACAAGAATGAGGGATATTATAAACAGACTTTGCATGCTCTCCCAATCACAATTATATTATAACACAAAACGTGGGATGGCCAAAACATCAATCAGTCCTCTAGTTATGGCTTCCTATCATGTCCTATAGGTAATCTTTACCTCACCTCACCAGTAATTAGGCGTATGTCTTATCATCGGTGCCTCCTCTCCTTCTGGTAGGTGAATACCAATTGGATGGGCTAACTAAATTTGAAAAAAACATTAGGGAGTTCATAATAAAGATTTTTTCAGGAAAATAGTACAGGGTTACAGTTAAAAATAACTCTGGATAACACAATATTTCTCTTTCTCAATGGGTATCCATGTCATTATAAAAAATGACAGAATGTTTATATAAACATAATGGTTTCTACATTCACGATTGATACCACCTACCTGTTTCAGTCAAAGTCATACTTCCCACGTGGGTCAGTAGGCTTTATTCAGGCTATATACTCTGTGCCTATTAACCCCTTACCCTAAAAGAGACAAGAGACTTAGGGGGTCATTACAACAGTGGCGGTAAAAGCCGCTTACCGCCGTGCAGAAGACCGCCAACACACCGCCGCGGCCGCGGAATTCCGCCACAGCTATTATGACCCACATCCCGAAATCCGACAAAATTCAGACACCCACACAAGTCCGCCAAACCAAAGGTCAGTGATAAACTGCCGAAAACAAAACCTCCACCGTCACGCCAACAGAAATACACCCACACTATCACGACACACGAATCCACGCGGCGGTCTTTCAACCGCGGTATTCCATTGGCGGTGCACACCGCTGCGCTCAAAATACACACACCCATACAAAACACAGCCACATTGGACAATTCGAAATACACACACCTGATACACATACACACACCACTCCTACACACCCAATACAATATAAAACACACACCCACATCACCCACAAACCCCTACGACCAAAAATTCTGAAAGAAGGCCAGAGAGAGACACCACCATCCACAAACTAGCAGCCACAGGCACTCAACACCATCACTCACACTACTTTCACGCACAAAACACCACACACCACGACATATCACCACACTTATCACCACATACACCACCCCACACATCACCTACACCACCACATGGCACAGCAAAGACATCCCAGGTTCTCGGAGGAGGAGCTCAGGGTCATGGTGGAGGAAATCATACGGGTAGAGCCACAGCTATTTGGATCACAGGTGCAGCACACCTCAATAGCAAGGAAGATGGAGCTATGGCGAAGAATAGTCGACAGGGTCAACGCAGTGGGACAGCACCCAAGAAATCGGGACGACATCCGGAAGAGGTGGAACGACCTATGGGGGAAGGTGCGTTCCGTGGTCTCCAGACACAACATCGCAGTACGGCGGACTGGCGGCGGACCCCCACCGCCTCCCCCACAACTAACAACATGGGAGGAGCAGGTCTTGACTATTCTGCATCCTGAGGGCCTCACAGGAGTCGGTGGAGGAATGGACTCTCGTAAGTCAAATCTTAACTATCATATCCCCCACCCTACCTACATGCTATTACAGACCCCCACCCTCGCCCCCTCCCCTATCACTCCAACTCCTCACAAATGTACTAATAACACAAACCATATCCCAACACCAAGCCCTGCATGACACAACAAAGCATGGACACCCATCACTAAAGCATGCCCACTGCACATACCCACAACACCCCCCTCAACCATCATCACACAAGCCCCCACACAGGAGTGCTAGCACTGGGCTACACGGTCACCCACCCATTGCCCACCATGACACACACAGATGCAATAATCATGCTTTTACACCCCTGCAGGACCACTACCCAACGTCACCAGACAGGAGGGTCCAGACATCTCCACCCCACCCACAGAAGAGGCCCACAGTGATGACAGCAGCTCTGTCCAACTGGATCCAGATGACCAGTTCGTGGGCCTCGGGACAGTCGGTTCCCCACACCCAGTCACAGGCCACCACAGACCTTCCACCCTCTGGTAACACCAGCACAGCACCCACCCAGCGGGCCCTTACCTCCGTCCCCAGGACACGTCAATCAGCTGTGTGTCCACCACTACAGGGAACCCAGGATAACCCACCACCCCAACAACAACAGGGACCTGGGGGCAGTGGCAGTGGGCACACGGTCCAGGGGATGGAGGCCCAGGAACACCGGGGAACTGGGAGCGCTGCTGTGCGACAGGGGGCGGACAGGCCTAGGGAACCCACTCTCCACGAGGCCCTCTCCTCCATCATGGGAGCAGACAGAAAACCACCCCGCAAACGGTCCCTGAGATCCAGGAACAAGACAGAGCACGATGCCAAGACCCCAGCCAAGAAATGAGACCACCCTGATTGTCATCCTACTGTCCCACTGTGTAACCCTGTCCATATTGGAACAGCCCCAGCTCCACTTCCTATGCCCCCTTGGACAATGCACCTGTGAGACTAATAGACTGGACTCTGCCATGGACATTCCTCCACCATCACCCCTCACCATTTGACAACCTCCCTCCAATATTGAGCACTAAAATAAACACCCTTGAAGCACAAAACAATCTGGAGTCAGTCTGTGATTTCGAACATGTGTATTAGCAATGACAGTGAAAAAATGCGTTTTCAAATGTAATGTCAAAATACCCATGTCACACATCTCAAGTCCATGAGGAATCTAAGCAGATGACACACGTTGGAAACCACACCTGTGAAACCGTAATGGAAATGTACAACTCAGTTACCATAAACTGGTTGAAATTGACAGACAGGATAGAGGTAGAAGTGTGAAAGTACTTGTAGTAGGCAGGAATGTATTCTCACCTGTGTTTCACTGGAAATATTGCTGGATAACTGAGTCCCTGTTGTCAATGTCTTCTTCCTCTGCTTCCTCCTCATCACTGTCCACAGGCTCCACAGTTGCCACAACACCGCCTTCTGAACCATCCTCCTGCAGAAGAGGCACCTGTCGTCGCAAAGCCAAGTTGTGAAGCATACAGCAGGCCACGATGATCTGGCACACCTTCCTTGGTGAGTAGAATAGGGAACCACCTGTCATATGGAGGCACCTGAACCTGGCCTTCAAGAGGCCGAAGGTGCATTCGATCACCCTCCTAGTCCGCCCATAGGCCTCATTGTAGCATTCCTCTGCCCTGGTCCTGGGATTCCTCACTGGGGTCAGTAGCCATGACAGGTTGAGGTAACCAGAGTCCCTTAATAGCCACACCCGGTGCCTCTGGAGTTGACCCATCACATAAGGGATGCTGCTATTCCGCAGGATGTAGGCGTCATGCACAGAGCCAGGGAACATAGCATTAACCTGGGATATGTACTGGTCGGCCAAACATACCATCTGTACATTCATCGAATGATAACTCTTCCGGTTCCTGTACACCTGTTCACTCCTGTGGGGGGGACCAGAGCTATATGTGTCCCATCAATGGCACCTATGATGTTGGGGATATGTCCAAGGGCATAGAAGTCACCTTTAACTGTAGGCAAATCCTCCACCTGAGGGAAAACGATGTAGCGCCGCATGTGTTTCAGCAGGGCAGACAACACTCTGGACAACACATTGGAAAACATAGGCTGGGACATCCCTGATGCCATGGCCACTGTTGTTTGAAATGACCCACTTGCAAGGAAATGGAGCACTGATAGCACCTGCACTTGAGGGGGGATCCCTGTGGGATGGCGGATTGCTGACATCAGGTCTGGCTCCAACTGGGCACACAGTTCTTGGATTGTGGCACGGTCAAACCTGTGGGTGATGATCAAATGTCGCTCCTCCATTTTCGACAGGTCCACCAGCGGTCGGTACACCGGAGGATTCCGCCATCTCCTCACATGTCCCAGCGGACGGTGCCTAGGAAGGACAACAGTGACCACAGAGTCAAACAACTCAGTTGTATGTACTCACAGTCTACACAGAACACCATTCAATCACAGAATCTGGCCTGTATTTGTGTTGTGCGACAAGGCCTAGGTCTGTGTGACGCAGTTGTGAATTAGGCCATGTGGGCCCCTGAAATGGCGGCTGCCTGACCTCTAAAGTGGGACAATGGGATGTGAGGTAACTGCGCTGGCGTTGTACACCGTCGCGGTAGGCGGTTGAAGACTGCGGCGCAATGCTGCATTGGTTAACATTGGACCCTATGGGTCCCAGAAGCCAATGACGATGTACGCCGGCGGTGATGGTACGCACCGCCGCGGACGTAACCGCCGCGGACGTGACCGCCATTTTCTATCTGTTCAATCACTCGATACCTGATCTTCGACAGGAGAGGACCTACACTGCAAGTGCTGCTGTGACCTCGGTCTGGAAGAGACAATGGCTCGTGCGTCTGGGGAAAGGGCCCCTGCCTTCACTGCAGAGGAGTTGGAGAAGCTCGTGGACGGGGTCCTCCCCCAGTACACGCTACTCTACGGTCCTCCAGACCAACAGGTAAGTACACAGGGAGCACGTTGTATGGGCTATGCCTGTGTGGAGAGGGCTGGTTGTAAGAAGGAAGGGGGCAGAGTTCTGCGTGCATGAAGGACTGTGAATGCATGTGCCACATGGCAAGGATAGGGATGTGGGCCACTCACTTAGACGGTGCAGTTGGTAATGACTTCTCTTCTTCCCCTGTACATGTCATGTAGGTCAGAGCCCACCAAAAGAAGGATATTTGGCGTGCCATCGCCAAGGACGTCCGGACCCTGGGGGTCCACCACAGACAGAGCACCCACTGCCGGAAAAGATGGGAGGACATTCACCGCTGGAGCAAGAAGACGGCGGAGGCTCAGCTGGGGATGGCCTCCCAACGTGGGAGGGGTGCCCGTCGCACCATGACCCCCCTGATGTTCCGGATCCTGGCGGTGGCCTACCCTGAGTTGGATGGGTGCTTGAGGGCATCACAACAGACACAAGGGGGTGAGTACACTCTCATTCAGCGGACTTTGCGCGCAGTGAAGGTGTCTGGGTGGGGGAGGAGGGCTGTGGGTTTCCCTAGGTCAGGGCGAGTTCCGTAGGCTAGGCCCCTCCGTAATGCACGCAATGTGGCACCCCACCCCACCTCTGTAGAGTGCCAAGTACAGGTATACATGCCCCTGGGTCATCTATGTGTGCAGATGTCGACCATAGCCATGTAGGCCATATCCCAGGAACTGCATCTGCAGAGCCCAACAGCGCGACGTAGTGCAGGGGGCTGCTGTGTCTGTATTGTCCGCCAAAGGTAGCGGTAAGCCATGCACTCAACCTGTCTTTCTTCTGTCGTCCCCCCCCCCCTTTTTGTGGTCTCCCTGTTCTTGTGTGCATCAGCATCATCAGGCGGAGGTACAGTGGCACCGGAGCATGAGGGAGCAGCATCCCACATGGCCATGGAGGGCCACACCACGGACTCGGAATACACCAGTGTGACGGAGGGCGAGGGGAGCTTCACGGCGGTCACAGGATCTGCAACCAGCGACACGGACTCGTCCTCCGATGGGAGCTCCCTTGTGGTGGCGGCAAAATCTGTACCCCCCACTTCTACAGGTACAGCCGCCACCCCCCCTACCAGCACCGCCCTCCCAGCAGCCCCTCAGCCTTCGCCCCTTGCCTGCTCACCCAGGAGGTTGGGCATCACCTTCGCCCCAGGCACCTCAGCCCCTGCCCCTGTCACCTCTGCTGCCCTCAGTGAGGAGGCCATTGACCTCCTCAGGTCCCTCAGTGTTGGGCAGTCTACCATTTTGAATGCCATCCAGGGTGTAGAAAGGGAATTGCAACACACAAATGCATTCCTGGAGGGCATTCATTCTGGTCAGGCTGCCCTTCATCGAACCCTGCAAACTCTGGCCTCAGCACTGATGGCAGCCATTGTCCCTGTCTCTAGCCTCCCCCCTCCAACTTCCTCCACCCAGACCCAATCCCCTGTACCCCAGCCTATCCCAAGCACACCATCAGACCAGCCTGCACACACCTCACCACACAAGGGAAGCTCAAGCAAACATAAGCACCACACATCCCACAGGCACTCACGCAAGCATCACACACATACAGACACACCAACATCCACTGCCTCCACTGTGTCCCCCTCCTCCTCGTCTCCCTCCTCCCTCCCAGTCTCGTCTACACTCTCACCTGCATGCACTACCACTACAGCCACTACGTCCTGCACCAGCACACCCACCACCACACCCCGCTCACGTGCAGTCACCAACCCCACCACCATTTACACGTCCCCTGTGTCCTCTCCCAGTGTGTCTGTGACGCCCCCTCCGAAGATACACAAACGCAGGCGCACACCCACCCAACAGCCATCCACCTCACAACAGCCTCCAGCGCATTCACCTTCACCAAAAGTCACCAAACGTACACCTCCTACAACCACTACCTCTTCCTCCACTCCCAAACCCCTCCAGCTACCCGTCCCAGTGTTCCTAAGAAACTGTTCCTGGCCAAGCTTGACCTCTTTCCCACCCCCCCCTCCAACTCATAGGTCCCGTACTAGCACCTCAGCCAAAAAATCTCAGGGACCAGTGGTGCCTGTTGTTACAGGTATGTGGAGTGCACCGGCCACCAGGACAGCCAGTGTGTCACGGAGCCACAGCACAGCCAGTCCCCCCCCCCTGTGAAGCACTCTGGGCACCAGTCCCCCTCCAGAACCAGTGGAGACATGCATCCACTCCGTCTGTCCTTCATAGGATGAAGCACTCTGGGCACCAGTCCCCCTCCAGAACCAGTGGAGGCATGCATCCACTGTCCTTCACAGGATGAAGCACTCTGGGCACCAGTCCCCCTCCAGAACCAGTGGAGACATGCATCCACTCCGTCTGTCCTTCACAGGATGAAGCACTCTGGGCACCAGTCCCCCTCCAGAACCAGTGGAGACATGCATCCACTTGAGAGACTGTGGCTTTGCACTCCCCAGGATGGTACAGTGGGCAAACCACCCACTGTAGAGACTTGAGAGACTGTGGCTATGCACTCCCCAGGATGGTAGAGTGGGCAAACCACCCACTGTAGAGACTTGAGAGACTGTGGCTTTGCACTTCCCATGATGGTACAGTGGGCAACCCACCCACTGTAGAGACTTGAGAGACTGTGGCTTTGCACTCCCCAGGATACATCAATGGGCATGGAGCCCCCTCGTGAATCTGGCGCGGTGCACTCATCCGGCTGAGGTGCCCCCCCTTCCCTTCCCCCTGAGGTGCCTGTTGTATTTCTATCTGATGCCCCTGCAGTGTTCTCTCCGTTTTGATCAGGTATCTAGTGTGGGCCTCGCCCATGCATTTTGGGCTCAGTCGTCCACGGACAATGAATGGTGCATTACCTGCACTACTAATTGTCGTGTATATTTTGTTTAATGTGTATATATATATATATATATATATATATGTATATATTTGGTTACTGTATTTTGATATATTACAATGGTTCAACTCATTTCCTTTGGTCTTTGCATTCTTCCTGGGGGGTTTGGGGGTTGTTACTGTAATATTTGGATATGCATTGATGTGTGTGTTGTAGTGGGTGAGGGTCGGGGTGGGGGTTGGGATTTTGGTTGTGTGTGTCCCTGTGTTTTTCCCTCCCCCTCCCCTATGTCGTAGGTGCAGTACTCACCGTTGTCTTCGCCGCCTTCGTTGATGCTCCTCATAGATGAGCAGGAAGACTATTGCAGGGAGAATATGGAGTTCCGGCTCCATGGTGCCCTCCTTCCTCGTGGAGTGTGTAGAGGTGAGCGTTTTCCCTTTGAAATGGCTGTTTCCGCCGTGTTTTTATTCGGGGTGAATCCGCCCCAGAAAAGGTGGCGGATTGGTAGGTTGTGATACTGTGGGCGGTACATTGTCCTCCGTCTGTCTGTTGGCGGTGACCGCCGCGCTATTTGTCTGTACCGCCGTGGTGGTCGGAGTGTTAAAGTGGCTATCTTTGTTGGCGGTTTCTGCCACGGTCATAATTCCAATTTTTTTACCGCCGGCCTGTTGGCGGTTTTACCGCCGCTTCAACACCGACCGCCAGGGTTGTAATGACCACCCAAGGATCCTGTGCAGCACAGGAAAACAAATGCAGGTGCTGACGAGGCATTATACTATTGATGGAAGTGTGAATACAGAGAAATGCTCTTTTCCTCTGAATGCACAAGGGAAGCTGTCAACCAGCACAGTCCAGACGTGGCTTGGAAACCGGTTGTATGGCACAGAGAGCAGTAAGTGCAGAGAAATGCCTACTTTCTAAAAGTGGCATTAATAAAACAGTAATGTAGAATCCAGTAAGGAGGATTTCTCACTACCATTCCAACCATACCAAATATGACAAGACTGTTCCTCTCAGATCAGAAATTATCATTTAAAAGCATATAAGGGCCTATGAGAGGAACAGGGTTCATAGTAGTGAAAAACTACTTTGGGAGTTTTTCACTACCAGGACATGCAAAACAAGTAAGTACATGTCATGCCTTTTACTTACATAGTACCCTGCCCTATGAGTTACCTAGGGCCTACCTTAGGGGTGACTTATATGTAAGAAAAGAGGAATTTAAGGCTTGACAAGTAGTTATAAATGCCAAGTTGAAGTGTCAGTAAAACTGCACACATCTGCTTTGCAATGTCAGACCTGAGTCATGGTTAAGTGTCTACTTATGTGGGTGACATTATCAGTGCTCAGGCCCACAAGTAGCATTTAATTTATAGGCCATGGGCACTTCTAGTGCACTTTACTAAGGACTTATAGGTTAATTAAATATGCCAATTAGGTATGAGCCAATGTTACCATGTTTAGGGGAGAGAGCACAAGCACTTTAACACTGGTCAGCAGTGGTAAAGTATGCACTGTCCTAAAACCAGCAAAAATGAGATCAGAAAAATGGAGGGGGGCAGGCAAAAAGTTGGGGGAAGACCAGGCTGGGGAGAGCTGCCCAACCACTTAGAAGTTCTCTTCACTAAGGCTGAAGAATCTGGAGAGACCATCATCATTGGCGTGGTCAGTCCCTGACCGATACTCCACTGCAAAGTCAATTTCCTGTACGGGATGGGCCACTCAAGAGTTTAGGATTTTCACCCCTGATTGGCATGAGCCATCTGAGGGGGTCTATGGTTTGTTTGAACCGGAAGTAAGTCCCAAACAGGTATGGTGTCAGCTTCTTCAGTGCCCAGACCACTGCAAATGCTTCTCTTTCAATAGCAGTCCACTTCTGTTCCTGTAGAAGTAACCTCCTGCTAATGTAGACTTCTGGTTGGTCTAGGCCCTCCTCATTCAGCTGTGCTAATACTGTCCCTATGCCATGCTCTGATACATCCATCTGCAAAATGAATTACTTGAAGCCATCAGGAGCCATGTGCACAGGTGCTGTGCACATAGCTTCCTTGAGAGAATCAAAGGCTTTCTGAGAAGTCGCTGTCCAGATCACCAACTTGGGCTGCTTCTTAGAAGTCAGCTCAGTTAAGGGGGCAACAATGGTTCCATACCCCTTAAAACATCTTCTGTAAAAGCCAGTGAGGTCTAGTAAGGCTCTCACTTCCATTTGGGGTTTAGGTAGTTGCCCGGCCATGATGGTTTGAATCTTGGCCTGGAGGGGATACACCTTGCAACCACCTACCAGATGTCCCAAATACACCACAGAACCTTGCCCAATCTTGCTCTTATTGGCCTTGATTGTGAGGCCTGCCTGTTGCAGGGCCTGAACCACTACTTGGAGGTGATGCAGAGGTTCACCTAGCTAGCACTGTAGAAGGTAATGTCGTCTAAGTAGGTGGCACAGAAAGCCTCCTTGCCAACCGTTGTAAGGTAGCAGGGGCATTTTTCAAGCCAAAGGGCATCACCCAGAATTGATAATGGCCTCAGGGTTTGAGAATGCTGACCTCTAGAATGCTCCCTCATTCAAGGCGATCTGCCAGTAGCCTGAGGTTAAATCAACAGTACTGAGGAATTTTGCAGTGCCTAGCCTGTCAATGAGCTCATCAGCTCTGGGAATGGGGTGTGCGTCAGTCTTGATAATGGAAATGAGTCCTCTGTAATCCATGCAGAACCAAAGTTCTGGTTTGGCAGCCAGTGGGCAGCCTTTGGTAGCAATACCACGGGGCTACACCAGGGACTGCTAGAGGGCTCAATCACCCATAAAGCTAGCATCTTGGAGACCTCCTACTGGATGCTGACTCTCACCCTGTCTGACAACCTGTAAATGTTGATTTTTACAGTGGGACTGTCTCCCATGTCAATGTCATGGACACACATATTTGTGAGTCCAGGGGTGAGTGAGAACAGTGAGGCAAACTATCTCAGCAACTGGTAATAGTCACTTTGCTGCTCTGGGTGTCAATGAGGCAGAGAGGTTGACAAGCTTCATTGGCTCATCATGTTCCTCTGCAGAGAGGAGGGGAGGGAGATGTTTGCTCTCCCCCTCCACACTCTCATCTGTCACAAGGAGCATGCTCACTTCCGACCTCTTAAAGTGATGTGGATGCACCCTTAGGTGGTTACTAGGGGTCTGGAGGTCCCCTAAGTAAGTGGCATCCCCTTAATCTCGTATGGGCCAGTGCAGCAGTCCTGGAGAACTTTGGGCTCTACTGGCTCCATGACCCATACTTTGTCACCTGGTTGAAACTCCACCAGAGTGGCCTTCGGGTCATACCAGTGTTTTCAATACCTCTTGACTGGCCTCAGGGTTGCTCTTGGCCTTTTTCCAGAAGTGGTGCATCTGGTTCCAGAGGGCCATCATGTAGCTGACCACATTGTAGTGGGAATTTCCGGGGAGCTGTCTCCCACCCTTCCTTGACAATACTGACAGGGTAGCCATAGAGGAGTACAAAGGAGATTAACCCTACTCTTTTCTGTGGCACCTCCCTGTGGGTGAAGAGAAGGCATGGGAAGAGGACATACCACTTATGCCTCATGGCTGCAGGTAGACCTCAATCATGCCCTTCAAAGTCTCATTGAACCTTTCAACTAAACCATTGGATTGGGGGTGATAGAATGTGGTGAACACACACATCCAACATGGACTTTATGTACGCAGACATGAAGTTAGTGCCTCTGTCAGACACTGCCTCTTTAGGGAAAAGTCCCCATCAGAGGTCTGGTCAAAAGAGGTGCAGTCACCATCCTCAGAGGCATTACCTCTGAATAGCGTGTGGCATGGTCCACAAAGACCAGGATGAACCTGTTGCCTAGGGCTGATTTGGGGTCCAATGGACCAATGACATTGATGCCCACCCTTTGAAAGGGGGTGCCAATGATGGGAAGTGGCATCAGGTGAGTTTTCAGCTTTGTCCCTGACTTCCCACTGGCCTGGCAGGTAAAAAGAGGACCTGCAGAATGTATCTGAGGCTATCTTCATCTTGGGTTAGTAGAAGAGGGCGACAAGCCTGGTGAAGGTCTTTTTTTGCCCTAAATGTCCTGCCATGGGAATGTCATGAGCCAAACTCAGTAGGAAGGCCCGGGAAAACTGGGGCACCCCCAGCACAGGTGCTGCCTCAGCACCCGGGGCCTTAGGCTCACTCTGTAGGAGATCATTCTCCTAGCAGATTAGGTAACCCCCAGAGGATTCACCTGCTGCTTGGGCTGAGGCCTAGCACCTTAAGTCCTCAAGAGTGGGACACTCTTTCTGTGTTTTGCAGAATTACTCCCTGGTGGGGCCAACCTCAACTTGCCAGCACGCTAGGTCAGGTAGGTCTCCTAGGGTGGCAATTTCCTGCCCATTTGGCTGAGGGGCCTCCTCCTTAGGGACCCTGATAACCTCCACCGCAGGAACTTCCTGGATGGGTTTCCCACGCCTCTTGTCCCGCTCCTTGGCAGCTGTCTGGGCTATTGTCCCAGGTTCCAGCTCCCCTTGGCTCTCTTCCCAGCCAACCATGGACTGTATGGTCATACAGACCCACACAGGCAATCACATTATCTTCAAGTGAGACTCGCGCTCTTCCTTCTTTCAGGTAGTGTGCTCTAGGTCATTGCCTAACAGACAATATACAGGCATGGCAGGGCTCACAGCAAATTTCAGAGTAAAGGCACCCAAAGGGAACCAGAGCCACGGGTAGATGGCTCTCACTATTTTCCGCTACTATGAACTAGTGGAATGTATTCGTAGTACCTGTTTTGCTGACAAAAGCTGACATTTGACAGCCTCCACCAGGTGCCCATTAATGGTGACCCACTGCCTATATTTGGAAGTATTGGCAGGCATGTGGGCTTTTGGCACCATATTTTCATCCCCCAGAGACACTAGGATTACCTCTGTTGGTTTCCCAAATCTCTCTTGGACTATCTCCTCCCCGAGAGCTACACTAGCCAACCCAGGTGTCTTCATACCAGTTAAGGGTTGTGCCCTCTTTGGATATTTGGTGTCAACTTTAGAGTGACTTTAGTTGGAGCACTCTGTACAAACCTCCGTCTTATGGTCAAAGAACCCTTTCTTTTGAAGATCAGGCTGGAACTGGTTTCCCCTAGTCCCTTGGGAATTATTTTGGGAGCTTTAAGAGGCCATATTTTTACATTTTCTCCCCCGTCTTTCTTCTGTTAGGAACCCTGACCACCTTTGTAGGTACATTTGTGGGAACTCTGATGCTAGCCTAGAGGTCCGCCTCCTCAACAAGGTTCCTGGGATCAGTCAGCTTACTGTCAACTAGCTGTTGGCGCAACTCTGTAAAACAAGTACTGAGCATGTGCTCTCTCAAGATTAAATTGTACAACCCAACATAATCACTGACTTTGCTGCCCCACACCCATACATTTAGGCCCTCATTACAACCCTGGTGGTCGGTGATAAAGCGACAGTAACAAAAATGGAATCATGAGCACAGCGGAAACCGCCAACACATACAGCCACTTTAACACTCCGACTGCCACGGCAGTAGCAATAAACACCGTGGCGGTAACCACCAACAGCCATGCAGAAGACAATGTACCGCCCACTGCATTACAACCCGCCCATCCACCAGCTTTTCCGGGGCGGTACCACCACCATCAAAAGCACGACGGAAACAGAACACAGAAGGGAAACGACTACCCTCCCGACACTCAAGGAAGAACCACAACGCCATGGAGCGCGAACGGCAGGTGTACCTTCTCATACACCAGGAACATGAACGCCGGCGACGACGACCACGGTGGGTACTGCACCTAGCACACATTGGAGGGGGGGAGGAAAAAGAGAGTGACACACACACGCAACACGCAACACCCCACCCTCACCCCCAACACTATACACACAAACACATGCAACATTATATATACACCCTGTAACCCTCTGGAATAATGCAAGGACAAAAGGAATGGAGTAAAATGAGTGTAATATTAGTAATTTTAAGAAATACATTCATAAAGAAAAAACAGTATGTACAATATATACAATATATAGAAAAGGAGGGAAAATGCCCACTCAAAAATGTCCGTGGCCCAATAGGTCAAGGCCACACTTGACTACTGCCTCAATACGGAGAGAACATTGCATGGGCATTAGGTCGAAAACACACAGGTACCTCAGGGGGACGGGGAATGGGGGGCACCTGAGCCGGAAAATGTTACAACACCACTGCTCCTGGAGGGGGCTCCATGCCCACTGCTTGGTCCTGGGGAGTTCAAAGCTACAGTCTCTCAAGTGGGTGGTTTTCCCACTGCTTGGTCCTGGGGAGTGCAAGGCCACAGTCTCTCTAGTGGGTGGTTTGCCCACTGCTTGGTCCTGGGGAGTGCAAAGCCACAGTCTCTCTAGTGGGTGGTTTTCCCACTGCTTGGTCCTCGGAAGTGCAACGCCACAGTCTCTCTAGTGAGTGATTTGCCCACTGCTTGGGCCTGGGGAGTGCAAAGCCACAGTCTCTCTAGTGGATGGCTTCTTCCACTGGTTCTGGAGGGGGCCTTGTGCCCAGTGTGCTTCATCCTGGCAAGGAGGGTCTGAGTGGATGGCTTCTTCCACTGGTTCTGGAGAGGGCCTTGTGCCCATTGTGCTTCATCCTGACAAGGAGGGGCTGAGTGGATGGCTTCTTCCACTGGTTCTGGAGAGGTCCTTGTGCCCAGTGTGCTTCATCCTGGCAAGGAGGGGCTGAGTGGATGCCTTCATCCACTGGTTCTGGAGGGGGCATTGTGCCCTGTGATGCAGATCTTTTGGAGTGAAAGGTCACAGTCTCTCACCTGGGTGTCACAATGACAGGTTTTTCAGGGGCCAGGGTGCACTGCAGCCCATGTAGTCACCACTACGTACTGCTCTCCGGTGATGACGGTTGCCAGTTGTGCTGCAGACAGTGATGGTGGTAGCCTCCAGGCCTTCACCTTCAGCCTCGGATGGCTGCCCACTGGGGCTGCTGCTGCTGGCAGTGGTGCTGCTGGCGGCGGGGCAGGTGGCGGTGCTGCCCGCGGTGCAGGTGGCGGTGCTGGCCACGGTGCAGGTGGCAGTGCAGGCAGTTGTGGTAGTAGCCTCCAGGCCTTCACCTGCAGCCTTGGATGGCTGAAGTGCCATGGCTGGTGTTCTGTGCCCTTTCCTGCCCTTGGCAGATGGTGGTGCCTCCTTACTTCTGCCACCTGGAGTCTTTGACTTGCCCTTGCTGGCTGGTTGTGCCTCCTTCCCCTTGCTGTCTGCTGTCCCCTTCTTGCCCTTGCCAGGTGGCGGACCTTTCTTGGCCTTGGCAGGTGTTGCTGGCACACTGGCTGGGCTGACGGGTGCCTCCTTGGAGCCTCTCACAGCTGCAGAAACCACATTGGCCGTGGACGGGTGGCTGAGGTGCTGGGCTGGGTTCTGGCCACACTGGCATGAGGTGAAGGACAGGGGGGAGGGATAGGGAATAGGTCAATGTTGGTGAGGTAAAGCTTCTTAGGGACACTGGGGCAGGAAGAGGGTGAAGGTGTGGGAGTGGAGGAAGAGGGAGTGGTTGTAGGAGGTGTCAGTCTGCTGTGTTTGGGTGCAGGTGCATGGGCTGGATGTTGTTGTGAGGTGGATGGCTGTTGGGTGTGTGTGTGCTTGCATTTGTGTACTTTGGGAGGAGGGGGTCACAGACACAGTGGGAGAGGACACAGGGGATGTGTGCATGGATATGGGGGTGGCGACTGCCAGTGAGGGGCGTGAAGTGATAGGTGTGCTGGTGATGGAGGTAGTGGATGAGGATGTAGTGCATGCAGGCGTGAGTGGAGATGCTCCTGGGAGGGGGGTGGATGACGAGGAGGAGGGGGACACAGTGGAGGCAGTGGATGTTGGTATGTCTGCATGGGGATGGTGCTTGTGTGAGTGCCTGTGAGATGAAGTGTGGTGCTTGTGTTTGCCTGAATCACTTCTTTGTGTTGATTTTGGTGATTGCTGGTCTGAAGGTGTGCTTGGGATAGGCTGGGGTTGAGGGAATTGGGACTGGGTAGAGGAAGTTGGAGGGGGGAGGCTGGAGACAGGGACAATGGCTGCCATCAGTGCAGAGGCCAGAGCCTGGAATGCGCTCTGTTGGGCCGCCACAAAAGAGTGAATGCCCTCCAGCTATGCATTTGTTTGTTGCAAATGCCCTGCTACACCCTGGATGGCATTCAGTATGGTTGACTGCCCAACAGAGAGGGATCTCAGGAGGTCAATAGCCTCCTCACTGAGGGCAGCAGGGCTGACTGGGGCAGGGCCTGAGGTGCCTGGGGCGAAGGAGATGCCCCCCTCGTGGGTGAGCGGGCACAGGAAACATGCTGAGGGGCTGCTGGGAGGGTGGTGCTGGTATGGGGGTGGAGGTACCTGTTGTTGGGGTGGGCACAGAAGTGTCCACCACCGCCAGGGAGCTGGCATCGGAGGAGGAGTCGCTGTTGGTAGTGTCCCCTCCTGTCTCTGTCGTTGTGCTCCCCTCTGCCCTCCGTCCCAATGGTGCCCTCACAGTCAGTGGATTCAGCCTCCTGGCCCATGTGGGAGGCAGCTCCCTCCGTGGCCGGTGCCTCTGCTCCTCCGCCAGATGATGCTGATGCACAGAAGAACAGGGTGACAAAACAAAAAGGGGGGAAGAGACAGAGGATACACTTGGTCAATGCCAGCAACAACACTACGGTTGGCGTACACAACACACAGGGAACAGCCCTATGCACTAGGCCATGCACTACCAGTTACAATGGTAGTCACCAGCCCATGGTGTACCATGCCTAACGCCATTAGCTTCACACCTGAAACCCACTGGACCCTGCCCAGTAGTAGATGCTCACTAACACTATTGGGGTTGGAGTGCATCTGATCTTGCCCATCATTGAACATACCCTGCCATGTTCGCCCTGGCCTAGGGGCACCCACAGCCCACATCCCCCACCCAGGTAAAACCTTAACGCATGCAAAGTCATGATTCTGAACCTGTACTCAACCCCTTGTGGCTGCTGTGATGCCTTCAAGCGCCCATCCAACTCCGGATAGGCCACCGCCAGGATACGGAACATCAGAGGGGTCAGGGTACGACATGCACCCCTTCTTCGATGGGAGGCCAGCCCCAGCTGGGCCTCCGCCATCTTCCTTGCCCAGCGGCGCAGGTCCTCCCACCATTTGCGGCAGTGGGTGCTCCGCCTGTCAATGACCCCCAGGGTACGCACCTCCTTGGCGATAGCACGCCAAATACCCTTTTTCTGATGGGCGCTGACCTGCAGAAAAAATACAGAAGAAAAGAGATTAGTCATACCGTCCGGACTGTCATACTCATTGCCCACCATATCCCTCCCATCCCCTTACACACATACATTCCCACCATACATGCAGCACTCTGCCCAGGACCCCTCAGACCCCCCCCTACACGGGGCTTACACACACAGCAATCCATACATTCATGGGCCACGCATCATGCTCACAGTGTACTCACCTGTTAGTCTGGAGGACCATAGAGTAAAGTGTACTGAGGTAGGACCCCATCCACTAGTCTCTCCAACTCCTCCGAAGTGAAGGCGGGGGCCCTTTCCCCAGACACTCGAGCCATTGTCGTTTCCAGACACAGGTCACAGCAGCACTTGCAGTGTAGGTCCTCTCCTGTTGAAGGTCAGGTAGCAAGTGAGTGAACAGATAGAAAATGGCGGTCACGTCCGTGGCGGTGCGTAACGTCACCGCCGGCATACATCGTCATTGGCTCCTGGAACCCATAGGGCCAAATGATAACCAATGCGATGTTGCGTGGCGGTCATCGACCACTGACCGCAGCGGCGCACAACGCCAGCAGAATTACCTCATTTCCTCTTGTCTCTCCTCACAGGTCAGGCAGCCGCCATTTCAGGGGGGCACAGGCCATGGCACCTAACTGCGTCACAGCAGACATTGGCACATCAACTGAGTCTCTAGTTCACATACTGTTTCTATAAATGAAGAAATGCATATTAATATTGACAGTTGTGTGAATATGACCCTCTGCTCACTGTTTTTCACCCTAGAGTTCAACCACTGAGGATGAATAAGAGATGGAGACATACCCCCGTGTAAAGACCCCTGGTAGACCTGGCGACAATGGAGGACAGGCACATTATCCTGACCTACATACTTGATGGGGCCACAATCCAAGAACTGTGTGCCCAATTGGAGCCAGACCTGATTTCAGCTATCCGCCAGCCCACTGGTATCCCCCGTCTAATGCAGGTCCTGTCAGTGCTCCATTTCCTGGCAAGTGGTTCCTTCCAAGCGACAGTGGCCATGGCATCAGGGATGTCTCAGCCAATGTTCTCAAATGTGCTGACCAGAGTGTCTGCCCTGCTGAAACACATGCGCTGCTACATCGTATTCCCCCAGTTGGAGGATTTGGCCACAGTGAAGGCCAACTTTTATGCACTGGGTCATATCCCCAACATCATTGGTGCCATTGACAGTACACAAATTGCATTTGTCCACCTTCCCCCCAGGAGAAATGAACAAGTGTTCAGAAATAGGAAAAGCTTTCACTCTCTGAATGTGCAGATGGCGTGTTTGGCGGACCAGTACATCTCCCATGTCAATGCCAATTATCCTGGCTATGTGCATGATGCCTTTATCTTGAGGAATAGCAGCATTCCATATGTGATGTCTGAACTCCAAAGGCACAGGGTGTGGCTAATAGGTGAGCCCATGGTCCCCACCCAGTTGATGTAGGTATATGGGTGTCGGTTTGGCCCTAAGGGTGAGTGTGTGACTAATAGGTATCTCTCGAATATTTGCAGGTGACTCTGGTTACCCCAACCTCTCATGGCTACTGACCCCAGTGAGGAATGCCAGGACAAGGGCAGAGGAACGTTACAATGAGGCACATGGGTGAACAAGGAGGATCATTGAGAGAACCTTTGGCCTCCTGAAGGCCAGATTCCAGTGCCTCCATCTGACAGGTGGATCCCGGTACTACTCACCCAAGAAAGTGTGCCAGATCATCGTTGCATGTTGCATGTTGCACAACCTGGCCTTGAGACGCCAGGAGCCTTTTCTGCAGGAGGATGAGCCTGGGGATGGTCTTGTGGCAGCGGTGGAGCCTGTGACAGTGATGAAGAGGAGGCAGAGGAAGAAGATGTGGACAACAGAAGTACACTAATTCAACAGTACTTCCAGTGACACACAGGGAACACACTGTAACTTCACCTTCCATTGCAGTTTTGTGTTTGACATTGAACATGTCATGGCATGACACTTACTGTATACTTTGGCATCTCTATTTTCAGATCTCTGTGCCCCACTCTGGCTCCTGTTGTGTTTACAGTTGCCCACTGCAGGTCATACCTATGTAAATATTACAGTACATTTGAAATGCAATGTTTACAGTTTGTGAAAATAATACATTTGTCATAGAATTCACAGACTCAATACTTGAATTTGTTCCAAGGGTGTTTATTTATGTGCTAATAAGTGTAGGGGGTATTGAAATGGGCTGGGTTGCTGAAGGAGGAGATTCCAGGGTAGAGTCCATTCTATTTGTTTCCCAGGTGCATTGTTCAAGGGGTCATAGGAAGTGGAGCAATGGCAGGTCAAGGTGGACCGGGTGACAGAGTGCGCAATGTTCTCTGGCTTCTGCCTGGATCGCAGGGAGCATTTGCAGGGTGGTTTTCCTTCTGTAGGGGGTGGGGTGCTGGTGGCCTGTTGTTCCCGTGGCGGGGCCTCCTGTGCACCAGCGCCGGCAGAGGTGGAGGGCTGCTCTTTGGTTTGGCTAGTGTCAGGGGCCTGTTGGTGTGCCACTGCCTCCCTCATGGTATTGGCCATGTCTGCCAGCACCCCTGCAATGGTGACCATGGTGGTGTGGATGTCCCTCAGGTCCTCCCTGATCCCCAGGTACTGTCCCTCCTGCAGCCGCTGGGTCTCCTGCAGCTTGGCCAGTATCTGGCCCATGGTCTCCTGGGAATGGTGGTATGCTCCCAGGATGTTGGTGAGTGCCTCATGGAGAGTCGGTTCCCTGGGCCTGTCCTCCCCCTGTCGCACAGCAGTCCTCCCAGCTTCCCTGTTGTCCTGTGTCTCTGTCTCCTGATACGTGTGCCCCCTGCCACTGACCCCAGGTCCCTGATTGTCCTGTGTTTGTGGGACTGCCTGGAGTCCCTGTAGTGGTGGGCACACTGCTGATTGACGTGTCCTGGGCACAGAGGGATAGGCCAGCTGGGTGAGTGCTGTGATGGTGATTCCTGAGGGGGGGAGGCTCTTTGGTGGGTTGGGACTGTGGCTGGGTAACCGACTGTCCAGAGGTCCCTTATGGGTGAGGTTGGTCATCGTGATCCAGGCGGGCAGAGCTGCTGTCATCACTGTGGGCCTCTTCAGTGGGGGTGGGCTGGATGTGGCTGGCACCTCCTCTCCGGTGATGTTGAGTGGGGGTCCTGTGGGGATGTAAATGCAGTGTTATTGTATCAGCGTGTGCCATCTTGTGCATGGATATGTTTCCCTCTATGGTTGTTATTAGCAAGGCAGCTTTGGCTTGTGTGAGTTGTGCTTGGTTTGGCTAAGTGATTGTCACTAGTGTGCATGCTTTGGTGATGGGTGTCCATGCAGGTCTGTGATGGGGGTCCATGCATTGGTGTTGCATGTAGGGCTTGGTATTGGGATGGGTGGGTTGTGATGGTGGGGTATATGTGAGGTGGTGGAGTGATGGGGGTGAGGGCAGGGGTTGTTGTTTGTGATGGCATGCAGGTAGGGTGGGGCATAAAGTAGTAAAGATTTGACTTACCAGAGTCCAGTCCTCCTGCTACTCCTGCCAGGCCCTCAGGATGCATGATCACCAAGACTTGCTCCTCCCATGTTGTTAGTTGTGGGGGAGGAGCTCGGGGTCCACCGCAAGTATTCTGTACAGCTACCTGGTGTCTTGCTACCATGGAACGCACCTTCCCCCGTAGGTCGTTCCACCTCTTCCTGATGTCATCCCTTGTTCTGGGGTGCTGTCCCATGGCGTTGACCCTTTGCACGACTCTCCGCCATAGCTCCATCTTCCTAGCAATAGATGTCTGTTGCACCTGTGATTTGAATAGCCGTGGCTCTACCAGGATGATTTCCTCCACCATGACCCTTAGCTCCTCCTCTGAGAACCTGGGGTGTCTTTGTGGTGCCATGGGTGTAGTGTGAGTGGTATGTGTGAGGGTGTGTGGGGTGATGTGTTGGGATGTGTGCTGTGAGGTGCGTGGATGGTGTATGGGTGATGGTGTTTTGTGGCTCAGATTCAGTGGGTACTCCTGGCTTGTCTCTCTCTCACTTGCCAAAATGTTTGGGTCGTAAAGGGTTATGGGTATTGTGGGTGTATGTTTTTTATTGGTGTGGGTGTGTGGGTGTGGTGTGTGTATGTGTGTCAGGTGTGTGTAGTTTGAATTGTCCAATGTGGTATTGTTTTGTATGTGTGTGTATTTTGAGCATTGCAGTGTGTACCGCCAATGGTTTACCTCGGTTGAATGACTGCCGCAGTGATTCGTGGGTCATGATGCTGTGGGCGTATTTCTGTTGGCATAACCGTGTGGGTTTCGGTACTGTCAGTTTATCACTGACCTTTGGTCTGGAAGACTTGTGTGGGTGTCTGCATAGTGGTGGATTTCTCTGTGTGGGTCATAATACCCTTAACGATATACCGCCGAGGTCATGGTATGTTGGCAGCAGTCAGCATGGCGGTAGGGGCACTTACCGCCATTGTTGTAATGAGGGCCTTAGTGCCTTACTGGAGTAATCAATGAAATCTACCAAGGATTGGTTGAGGAACTTGTTACTGTCCCGAATCTTTAGTGATATTTCTCAGCGGTCAATCCAAATATTTTGCAGTCAAACTGGCTTTCACGGAAGTGTAGCTGGTCTGGTCCCCAACCTCTAATGTTAGACCTGAGTCCCTCCCAAGTGTTGCCATGTGTTTCCACAGACCCGCCCCCAGTGCTCTTCAGGAACCCCATGTACTATCAATGCAATATCATAAGCAGAAAACCACTCATCAATGTCATCTCTCACCACATAACTGGGCACCAAATCCTTGAGTATATGAACCTTCTTGTCTCCATTAGGTACTGTACTTATGCTGCCATCATCACTGCTGGAATTCCTCTTCCTGGCCTTGAGTTCTAATTCTTTCAGACTCAGTTGATGGGCCAGAAGTAGTTTCTTTTTTGCTAAAGCTCTTTCAGCCTGCTTGGCTTCCCATTCAGCCTCTATTTTTAATTTTGCCAACTGCAGCTGGAATTCTCTCTCCTCTCTCCTTTTCTCTGCTGTCAGACTGTGATTTGAGAGACTGCTCCCTGCCCTCTCAAGTAGCACAAATCCAGGGGTATCCCCTTCAACTGCTGCAGCTATGTCTTTGGGAGAGCCATTCACAGGCTCCCCAACTCATCATCCACTCAAGTGAGGGACACTGCCTAGGCCTTCTGTGCCATTTGAAACTCCACCTGCTTGGTGGCTCCTGAGGCAGGTACCCCCATGCCTTTGCAGAAGCTTTTCAACTGGCTAACTTTGTAATCCTTCGGCATAGCCAGCCCAAACTCCATGGCTCCATTTGTAGAACCAGCCAATAGACATGATGTATAGGATGTATTAAAAATGTGAAGCAGGGAAAATTTGCAGAAAACAATTGAAATGGCCTTCAATCTTTAAATATGGATAGATAGTGTACACGTAGCTATTGTATTGCACTGCACAAACAGAAGTCTAATCCTCACAGCTGTTCACCAATGTTTGAAATTGGGCCTCTAGTTGGCAGAGGTATGAACCCTGTCCAAGTAGGGACCACAATCCTAGTCAGGGTAAGTCACAACAGAACGTAAATTATCCTGTCCTTGACCTCCAGTAGCTTGGCACAGAGCAGGCAGGCTTAACTTAGAAAGCAAAGTATAAATTATTTGTGCAATACCTCATAGAGTAACACAATGAAAACACCACAAAAAGTAATCCACACCAGTTTAGGAACATAGATAATGTGTCTCTGATTAAAATAAAACCATAATGACAAGAATCAAATATGCACAAGTGAAGATATCCATTTTTAAAGGATTAGATGAGTCTCAATACATAGGAATTGACTGTTGTATCATTTTAACAGACAGTACCTGGGATGCGTCAAAAATAACACTGCTGAGGGCCGCAAAGGAGGAGATGTATTGAAAACTAAAGCAATGCATCATTTTTTCCAGGGCAGCAAAGCCGATGAGTCATTTCTTTTCCCGCTACAAGGTGATGTGTTAGTTTCGGGGAGTGCAGCTTTGGATCCTCACTGCGATGCAGGGATATTTTGACGTCCAGGGACGATGTGTGGAAATTCCAGAATGCGTTTTGAAGAGGCAACAGGCTCTGTGTCGGTTCGGCAGGTGATGCGGTGATTCCTCAGCTGCGAGGCAGGAGCTGCGCCAATCCAGCAGGTGTGTGTTGAATTTAGAAGATGTTGCACCGATTACTGATGTACTGGATTTTCTTCTCTTCTGTGAAGTCCTTGATAGCCCTGAGACTTCAGAACTGGATGAAAGCTCAATCCAAGCCCTTACAGAGCCCTTGGGGAGGATGGCAGAGTCCTTCCAGTAGAGTCAGGGGCCAGCAGGGCAACAAGCAGGCCAACATTTCTTCCAGCAAAGAAGTCCACATGAGTCATTTGGGCAGCCAGGCAGTCCCTCTGACAGAGTCCAGTTGTAGGCCCATAAGCTTCTGATTTGGTTGGGTCACAGACCCAGTATAAATACCTAAAAGTGTCTTTGAAGTGGGGGAAATGTCAAATAGTGGTTTTGAAATACACAGGTTCCTCTTTCAGCCCAGCCCTGTCTGCCAGGAGCCCTGTGTGAGGTTATCAGTCCTTTGTGTGAGGACAGGTCACTAGCCTTTGAAGTGTAAGTGAGAGCCCCTCCACCCTTCCTGCCCAGGAACACCCATCAGTATGCAGATGAATGCAGATGCAGCTAAGTGTCCTGTGTTTATGGCTGTCTGGGTGGAATGCACAAGGGAAGCTGTCAACAAGCTCAGTCCAGATGTGGATTGGAGACAGGCTGTAAGGCACAAAGAGCAGTAAGTGCAAAGAAATGCCTGATTTCTAAAAGTGGCATTTCTAAAATAGTAATGAAGAATCCAACTTCACCAGTAAGTATGATTTCTCACTGCCATTCCAACCATAACAAACATGACAAGGCTATTCCTCTCAGATCAGAACTTACCACTTAAAAGCATATAAGTGGGTTTCTAATACTGGCCTATGAGAGGAGCAGGCTTCACAGTAGTGACTTTGGGAGTTTTTGAATACCAGGACATATAAAACATATAAGTACATCATGCCTTTTACTTACATAGCACCGTGCCCTATGGGTTGCCTAGGACCAACCTTAAGAGTGACTTATATGTAAGAAAAGGGGAATTCAAGGCTTGGCAAGTAGTTCTAAATGCCTGGTTGAAGTGCCAATGAAACAGCATACTCAGGCCTTGCAATGGCAGACCTGAGACACGATTAATGGGCTGCTTATGTGAGTGACCCAATCAGTGCTGCACGTCAACAAGTAGCATTTAATTTACAGGCCCTGGGAGCACCTAGTGCACTTTACTAGAGACTTACAGGTAAATTAAACATGACAGTTGGGGGGAGACCACCCTAAGGCTTTATGGTTTAGCAAGGGTGAACCACAAAAAATCACTAAACTAACCTGTGCTTAACCTTTGTTAGCTTGGCACAAAAGCAGTTCGGCTGAACCTAGGGACAACGTGTAAATTACATATGCAGCACACAAACAGTAATAAAGTGAAAACACAACACAAGAAAAATCCCAAACCAATTTAGAAAAATAGAGTACTGATTATTAGAACATTCGAACGTTGGCAGCTCCATTGAAAACAATGGAGTGCTGCTGGCTTTTACTGGCCGGTAAAAGCCCGCAGCGCCAACATTCCAATGTTCGCTTTGTTCACAGCAACAGCTGTGAACAAAGCCTCACGGAGCCCGAGGGGATTTTAATCCCCTCGGACTCCGTGAGCAATTTGTTTTATTTAATAGAACATTCTGCCCTGAGTGGCAGAATGTTCTAATAGCCTTAGAACCCGCCGTAGCGGGCTCTACCAGCTATTAAAGGCCCTTTCCCTTGTTAAATGGAAAATAAATAAATATACTAAATATTTAAATTATATTATAATATAATAATAATTAATATTTATATTATATTTATAATATAATACATTATTTGACACCAAAATGATTAAAATACAATCAATAGAACTGGGGTGATGATTTTAAAAACTTTTTAGTAAAAACTAGCGCCTACCAAGACCGGGCTAAGGTTGAAAAATATGGCCACCAAAATGTAGCTCGGTTCTGATACGAGAAGTGGATTGGTGTCACAATGGCCACTTCATGTGCTGTCTGTATCCCGCACTAAATATCTGGGCGCCAAGTTTTAAAGAGTTAAAATACCTCCATAGGCCTCCCCACCCTTTCTTCTGAGTTATAGTATTGCACCTTGAATATTTAACTTGTGAAAAGTGGTTCTTGTTGTATGTGTGGAGAAGGAAGTGTGTATAAACCTTTTTCATGTGAATAATAACCTAAGCCCTCTGGACAGTAGTTGTCACGTCAAAATGCTCCTTTCACACTCATGCTTCAGCATACTAGCAGGAGCGTGCCGTCTCCAGGTGCCTATTTACATTTCAACAGCCCCACCCCTCCCATGCCAAGGAAACGGGCAAGCCTCCTATTTAAACCGCACTGCAGTTCCTCTCATCTGCTTGGCTTCAAGTACTTATCTTCAGTGTCCTGGAATCCCGTCCTTCAGTTTCCAGTTTTCTACTGTGTCTCCTCCCTCAGCAGCGGATCTCCTTAAAAGAAAGAACACAAAAGAAAAGGAACAAGATCAGTGAGCTTACTTACACATTCCTGTGCCCCGGGGAAAACAAGGTCAGTGTTTCAGGGATTTATTTATTTTTAAAGACACACACTTAGCTAAGAGACTCTAAAGTACATTTTGGTTATTTGTCAATGCTTGATAATAGGCAGCAACACCCACTGAGGAAACCTACCCACTGAAAGACTTTTCCTAAAGGCATTTTTATTACCCATGTTCATTTTCATTATTGTTGTAAAGCATAAGGACTAAAAACTGGCATGCATCAAAGACATTGGGTGTTATAAGAAACTGACTAAAAGAAAAGAAAATATTTTTTTTGTTGATTGCCAGTCTGTATTTTGTGCCCTAACAAGAACTATGAAAGTATCCTTGATTGTTCAATAATATTGTTTGGTGAGTTGTAGGAAGACTAAGGGGCAGATTTATGAAAAAACATGCGAAGCGCAGTGCTAACATGAGCTACCGCCATTTCCCAGTGGGCCATATTTAAAAAATGACACACAATGATGCTAAGGAATGGTTAGCGTAAAAAAAAAATGATGCTAACCATTGCAACATGCCATAAGAAAAAATGACACTATTGCTGCAAAGTGGCGCTAGACCGTTTGGCAGCACATATTTTTTACGCAAAACGGGTTAGCGCCATATTTAACAGCATTAGAGTAAAAAAAACTCACAAGCAAGAAATAAACATTTGGGAAGACAGGATGGAGAATGCAGGGCAGGAGAGACCCCGGAGAGACTCCAATAACCCAAGTACCAGCCAGGACGGTCTAGCAAAGTCCCAGGACAAGGAGAAAAGAAAGCATAAGTGTTGCTATAGCGAGGAGGAGAATGACAACCTGGTCAGAGAGGTGACGGAGCACAAACACCAGCTCTTGGTCACCTCCAAATTGCCAATAGGTAGAAGAAAGACCATATGGCAGGCAATAGTAGACAAAGTCAACAGCATGGCAGAGGTGAGGAGGACTGTCACCGATTGCAAGAAGTGTTGGCACGATTGTAAGCGCAGGACTAAGGAGAAACTGGCCTTGAACCGAAAGGCAGACCTGCAGACTAGAGGTGGAAGTCCTGCACCACAAGAGGACCTGGATGAGCTGGGAGAGATGCACCCAGACATATACACAACGTGGAAATAAGCCACTCACTAGGGCTTTACACCACCATGTAAGTATGCATCACTTTGTTTGGATGGGACCTGCAATTAGTGTGGCGGTGCCAAAACAACACCCATTGCACATTGTCATTGCCCCAGATCCAACACAATATGTACATCAGACTGGGACTGAAGTCAATACCACCCCAGGGGTGGTGTCAGGATGGCATAAAAAGACAAAATATTTTACTTCCTCCTTGTGTCATTGCCTTTCTCATGTGTGCTGCATTCTGTAGCACACATTGAAATGCCACCTTACCACAACAGCTTGTACATGTGCAGGAAGGGACACCGCCCTGTGCATAAACAATCTATCCTCTCAATCGGGCACCCATTCATCATGCTGCAACAATGCCTGCGTTGATGCAGGGAGAACAAGTCTGCAGAGGGGGAATTGCAGGGGTGTGCCGTTTTCCAGTAAACATGGTGCATCCCTGCTTTTCAAAACTAGCGCTGCACTGTGCCACACATATTGCTGCTGCACTGAGATGTGGCACGTGAGAAAAAAACAGGCCATAAGTGTGCAACCTGTTGAACACAAACAGCACAGGGTGGATCAACATCAACTCTCCCACAACACCATACACCTTTTAGGAATGGCCACAAAAGTCAACTCATACAACCCATGGGGCATGTCTGTGAACATAATTTGTGCAGCTGTATAAGTAGCTGCAATCTCACCATCTGACAAGATGGAGGTGGCCATTCCAACCCTGGCGGTCGGTGTTAAAGCGGCGGCCAAACCGCAAACAGTCTGGCGGGAAAAAAAATGGAATTTCGACCCTGGCGGAAACCGCCAACAGCGACCGCCATATCAACACACCGCCCGCCACGGCGGTACAAACAAACAGCGTGGCAGTCACCGCCAACAGACAGGCGGGAGACAATGTACCGCCCACTGTATCACAACCTACCAATCCGCCACCTTTTCCAGGGTGGTTGCCCCGCCGATAAAAACACGGCGGAAACAGCCATTTCGAAGGGAAAACGCTCACCTCCATACAGCCCACGAGGAATCAGGACAGCATGGAACCCGAACTCCACATACTCCCAGCGATAGTGTACCTGCTCCTCTACCAGGAACTCGAACGCCGGCGCAGAAGACAACGGTGAGTACTGCACCTACGACACAGGGGAGGGGGGAGGGGAAATCATCACGGGTACACACATACGCGACACACCCACCCTCACCCTCACCCACTACAACACACACATCAATGCATAGCAACACATCAGAGTGACACCCCCCAAACCCCCAGGAAGAATGCAAAGACAAAAGGAAATGATTATAACCATTTGAATATATTCTATTACTGGCAAAAAAATATATATACACATCAAAAACTCTTATATACATAAATGTACAAGTCCAAGCAATGTAGCAGGCATTGTTCGTGGACCACTGGGCCCAAATCACATGGGCAAAGCCCACACAGGATACCTGACTCCAACGGAGAGAACACTGCAGGGGCATCAGATAGCAAAACTACAGGCACCTCAGGGGGAAAGGAAGGGGGGCACCTCAGCCAGATGAGTGCACGACGCCAGATCCACGAGGGGCCTCCATGCCCACTGTTCAATCCTGGGAGTGCAAAGCCACAGTCTCACAAGTCCAGACAGTGGGTGGGCTGCCCACTGTTACATCCTGGGGAGTGCAAAGCCACAGTCTCACAAGTCCAGACAGTGGGTGGGCTGCCCACTGTTACATCCTGGGGAGTGCAAAGCCACAGTCTCACAAGTGGATATCAGTCTCCACTGGTTCTGGAGGGGGCCTGGTGCCCAGAGTGCTTCGTGCAGCCCTGCCCGACACAGATGCGGGCCAGCCCCTGCCGCTCATGGGCCAGCGGTACTTGAGATGAAGGGCCCAGTGCAGCGGTGCCTGAGATGGCGGTGCCCAGTTCAGCGGTGCTTGAGATGAAGGGCCCAGTTCAGCGGTGCTTGAGACGGCGGTGCCCAGTTCAGCGGTGCTTGAGATGAAGGGCCCAGGCCAGCGGTGCTTGAGATGAAGGGCCCAGTTCAGCGGTGCTTGAGACGGCGGTGCCCAGTTCAGCGGTGCTTGAGACGGCGGTGCCCAGTTCAGCGGTGCTTGAGAAGAAGGGCCCAGTGCAGCGGTGCTTGAGATGAAGGGCCCAGTGCAGCGGTGCTTGAGACGGCGGTGCCCAGTTCAGCGGTGCTTGAGATGAAGGGCCCAGTGCAGCGGTGCTTGAGATGAAGGGCCCAGTGCAGCGGTGCTTGAGATGAAGGGCCCAGTGCAGCGGTGCTTGAGACGGCGGTGCCCAGTTCAGCGGTGCTTGAGACGGCGGTGCCCAGTACAGCGGTGCTTGAGACGGCGGTGCCCAGTTCAGCGGTGCTTGAGATGAAGGGCCCAGTTCAGCGGTGCTTGAGATGAAGGGCCCAGTGCAGCGGTGCTTGAGATGAAGGGCCCAGTGCAGCGGTGCTTGAGACGGCGGTGCCCAGTTCAGCGGTGCTTGAGACGGCGGTGCCCAGTTCAGTGGTGCTTGAGATGAAGGGCCCAGTGCAGCGGTGCTTGAGATGAAGGGTCCAGTTCAGCGGTGCTTGAGACGCGGTGCCCAGTTCAGCGGTGCTTGAGATGAAGGGCCCAGTGCAGCGGTGCTTGAGATGAAGGGCCCAGTGCAGCGGTGCTTGAGATGAAGGGCCCAGTGCAGCGGTGCTTGAGACGGCGGTGCCCAGTTCAGCGGTGCTTGAGACGGCGGTGCCCAGTACAGCGGTGCTTGAGATGAAGGGCCCAGTGCAGCGGTGCTTGAGATGAAGGGCCCAGTGCAGCGGTGCTTGAGACGGCGGTGCCCAGTTCAGTGGTGCTTGAGACGGCGATGCCCAGTTCAGAGGTGCTTGAGATGAAGGGCCCAGTGCAGCGGATCCGGCCATAGCGGGAAGGTCATTTGCCACCTGTCCTGTGGCTGGCGGGGCCCTCCTGCCCATCTGTCCTACGGCTGGCAGGGCCCTCCTGGGCAGCTGTGCCGGGCCTGTTGGTGGCCTCCTGCCCACCTGGGATGGGGTTGGCGGGGCCCTCCTGGCCAGCTGGGCTGAAGGCGGTGTTGTCGGGCGTGCTGCCCTTCCCAGCCTTCCCTGATCGCCTGTGGCCCTTCCCCACCTTGGGCGGTGTGCCAGCTGTCTCCACACTTCCTGCCGGAGCCATGGTAGGGGTTTTAGTCCCTGGTGTTTTCCCCCTCTCGCGCCGGCCACTGCCTATCTTTGGATGTTTCTCTGGGGGTGGGCTGCCCGTGCCTTGGCTTCGTACCGAACTGGCTGCCCTGGAGGGTGGGGCACTCCACAGACCATGACAGACTGTGATGACAGGGGCCGGTTTTGTCGTGGCTGAGGTGCTGACTGTAGTCCTATGACATGGACGGGGTGGGGGAGTTGGGGGAAAGAGGTTGAGTTTGGACAGGAAAAACTTTTTAGGAGCAGTGGGATGGGTAGGTGTAGTGGGTATGGGAGTGGAGGAAGAGGTTGTGGTTGTAGGAGTTGTAAGTTTGGTGTCTTTGGGTGCAGGTGCTTGGGCTGGAGGCTGTCGTGAGGTGGATGGCTGTTGGGTGGGTGGCTGCCTGCGTTTGTGTATCTTGGAGAGGACACAGGGGACGTGTAAATCGCAGTGGGGGTGGTGACTGCACGTGTGCGGGGTGTTTTGGTGTGTGTGCTGCTGAGGGACGTAGTGGCTGAAGATGTTGTGCATGCAGGTGTGAGTGGAGACGTGACAGGGAGGGGGGAGGGAGACGAGGAGGAGGGGGACACAGTGAAGGCAGTGGGTGTTGGTATGTCTGTATGTGGATGTTGCTTGGGTGAATGCCTGTGCGATGTGTTGTGCTTATGTTTGCCTGAGCTTCCCTTGGGTGTTGAGGTGTGTGCAGGCTAGTCTGATGGTGTGTCTGGGATAGGCAGAGGTACAAGTGATAGGGTATGGGTGGAGGAAGTTGGAGGGGGGAGGCTAGAGACAGGGACAATGGCTGCCATCAGTGCTGAGGCCAGAGTCTGGAACGATCGCTGAAGGGCAGCCTGACCAGAATGAATGCCCTCCAGGTATGCATTACTCTGGTGCACCTCCCTTTCTACACCCTGGATGGCATTTAAAATGGTAGACTGCCCAACAGTGAGCGTCCTCAGGAGGTCAATGACCTCCTCACTGAGGGCAGCAGGGGTGACTGGGGCAGGGCCTGAGGTGCCTGGGGCGAAGGAGATGCCCACCTTCCTGGGTGAGTGGGCACGGGCCAAACGCTGAGGGGCTGCTTGGAGGGCGGCGCTGGTGCGGTGGGTGGCGGCTGTACCTGTTGTTGCGGGGGCACAGATGTTGCCGCCACCACAAGGGAGCTCCCTTCAGAGGACGAGTCGGTGTCACTGATGTCTGCCCGAGTCCCCGCTGTGGAGCTCCCCTCGCCCTCTGTCCCACTGGTGAATTCGGAGTCCGTTGCATGGCCCTCCATGGCCATGTGGGATGCAGCTCCCTCGTGCTCCGATGCCACTTCTCCTACGCCTGATAATGCTAATGCACACATGAACAGGAAGACCACAAAAAAGGGGGGGGAGAAAATAAAGACATGTTGAGTGCATGCATTGGCGACACCGTTGGCGGACAGGACAGACACAGAAGCCCCCTGCACTACGCCGCGCACTTGGGGTCGACTATTCAATCCGTGGGACATGGCCTACAAGCCTATGGACGACATCTGCACACATAGATGACACAGGGCCATGAATAGCTGTACTAGGCACCCTACAGAGGTGGGGTGCGGGGGCACAGGGCCATGCCTTACGGAGGGGCCTAGCCTACAGAAATCGCCCTGGCCTAGGGATACCCACAGCCCTCCTCCCCCACCCAGACACCTCCACTGCGCGCAAAGTCAACAGAATGAGAGTGTACTCACCCCCTTGTGTCTGCTGTGATGTCCTCACGTGCCCATCCAAATCGGGGTAGGCCACCGCCAGGATCCGGGACATCAGGGGGGTCAAAGTCCGACTGGCACCCCTCCCACGTTGGGAGGCCATCCCCAGCTGAGCCTCCGCCGTCTTTCTGCTCCAGCGGCGGATGTCCTCCCATCTCTTCCGGCAGTGGGTGCCCCGTCTGCGGTGGAACCCCAGGGTCCGGACGTCCTTGGCGATGGCATGCCAAATATCGATCTTCTGGTGGGCTCTGACCTATGTGAAATGTACAGGGGGAGAAAAATAGTCATCACCTTCTGCATATTCAATGTGAGTGGCCCCCCATCCCTACCCTTGCCATGTGGCACATGCTTTCACCGTCGTTTGATGCATGCCTCAATCACTCCCCTCCCCACCATCTTTCATCCACCCCACTCAACACAGGCATTGCCCATAAAGCATGCTCCCTCAGTACTAACCTGTTGGTCTGGAGGACCGTAGAGTAGCACGTACTGGGGGAGGACCCCATCCACAAGTTTCTCCAACTCCTGAGCAGTGAAGGCAGGGGCCCTTTCCCCAGTCGCATGAGCCATTGTCTCTTCCAGACCGAGGTCACAGCAGCACTTGCAGTGTAGGTCCTCTCCTGTCGAAGATCAGGTATCGAGTGATTAAGCAGATAGAAAATGGCAGTCACGCCCGCGGCGGTGCGTACCGCGACCGCCGGCGCACATCGTCATTGGCTCATGAGACCCATAGGGTTCAATGTTAACCAATGCTGCTTTGCGCCGCGGTCTACGACCGCCTACCGCCACGGTGTGCCACACCAGCGCATTTACCTCACATCCCATTGTCGCACTTCACAGGTCAGGCAGCCGCCATTTCAGGGGCCCACATGGCTTACTTTTTACTGCGTCACACATACCTAGGCCTTGCATCAACACTCATGCAAAGCATTCATTGGAGTGAGAATCGTGTTATGTGCAAGCTGTGGTTACGTACCTGTGGGTTGATTGACTCTGTGCTCGCTGTTGTCCTTCATAGGCACCGTCCGCTGGGACATGCGAGGAGATGGCGGAATCTTCCTGTGTACAGACCGCTGGTGGACCTGTCGACAATGGAGGAAAGACATGTCATACTGACATACAGGCTTGACTGTGCCACTATTCATGAACTGTGTGCCCAGCTGGAGCCAGACCTGATGTCACCAATCCGCCAACCCACAGGGATCCCCCCTCTAGTGCAGGTGCTGTCAGTGCTCCATTTCCTTGCAAGTGGGTCATTTCAAACAACAGTGGCCATAGCATCAGGGATGTCCCAGCCTATGTTTTCCAAGGTGTTGTTCAGAGTGTTGTCTTCCCTGCTGAAACACATGCGCAGCTACATCGTTTTCCCTGAGGTGGGGGATTTGGCTACAGTGAAGGGTGATTTCTATGCCCTTGGACATATCCCCAACATCATAGGTGCCATTGATGGGACCCATGTGGCTTTGGTTCCCCCCCACAGGAGTGAACAGGTGTACAGAAACAGGAAGAGATATTATTCGATGAATGTGCAGATAGTATGTTTGGCAGACCAGTACATCTCCCATGTTAATGCCAAGTTCCCTGGCTCAGTGCATGACGCGTACATCATGCGGAATAGCAGCATCCCTTACGTGATGGGTCAACTCCAGAGGCAACGTGTGTGGCTAATTGGTGACTCTGGTTACCCCAACCTGTCATGGCTACTGACCCCAGTGAGGAATCCCAGGACAAGGGCAGAGGAACGTTACAATGAGGGCCATGGGAGAACTAGGAGGGTGATCGAGCGGACCTTCGGGCTCCTGAAGGCCAGGTTCAGGTGGGTGGATCCCTATTCTACTCACCAAAGAAGGTGTGTCAGATCATCGTGGCCTGTTGTATGCTTCACAACCTGGCTTTGCAACAACAGGTGCCTTTTCTGCAGGAGGATGGTCCAGATGGTGGTGTTGTAGCAGCTGTGGAGCCTGTGGAGAGTGAAGACGAGGAAGCCGAAGAAGACGACACAGACAACAGGAACACAGTAATACAGCAGTATTTCCAATGACACACAGGTAAGAATACACACCGGCATATTACATATACTTAAACACTACTACCTCTCTACTGTCTGTCCTTTTCCCCCAGTGTATGGTAACTGAGTTGTGACTGTCCCTTCCGATTTCAGAGATGTGGGCCCCACTGCGTGACATCTGCTTTGTTTCCCCATGAACTACAGCTGTGTGACATTGGTATGTTGACATCACAATGTAAATAAGCATTTTGGCACGTTAATGTCTAATACATTTGTTCAAAATCACAGCCAGACTTCTGATTGTTTTGTGCAATAACTGTGTTTATTACAGTGCTCTATATTGGTGGGTGGTTGCAAATCGGTGAGGGGTGATGGTGGAGGATTGTCCATGGCAGAGTCCAGACTATTTGTATCACAGGTGCATTGTCCAAATGCCTGTGGAAAGTGGAGCAGGGGCAGTTTAAGGATGGACAGGGTGACAATGTGGGACAGTGGGATGACAATCAAGGAGGTATCCTTTCCTGGCGGGGGTCTTGGCATCTTACTCTGTCTTCTTCCTGGATCTCAGGGCCCGCTTGCGGGGTGGTTCTCCTCCTGCAGGGGGTGGGGTGCTGGTGGCCTGTTGGTCCTGTGGCAGGGCCTCCTGTCACTAGCGCCGGCAGAAGTGGTAGCCAATTCTTGGTCCATGCTAGTGTGAGGGGCCCTTTGTGGTGCCACAGTGTCCCGCAATGTGGTGACTATCAGATTCAGAGCCCCTACAATGGTTCCCAGGGCGGAACTGATGGTTCGTAGTTCCTCCCTGAACCCCACATACTGTTCCTCCTGCAGGAGCTGGATCTCCTGAAACCTGGCCAGTACCGTCGCCATCGTCTCCTGGGAATGATGGTAGGCTCCCATGATGGAGGAGAGGGCCTCGTGGAGAGTGGGTTCCCTGGGCCTGTCCCCCCCCTGTCGCACAGCAGCCCTCCCAGTTCCCCTGTTTCAATGGGCCTCTGTCCCCTGGACCGTGTGCCCACTACCACTGCCCCCAGGTCCCTGTTGTTGTTGGGGTGGTGGGTTAACCTGGGTGCCCTGTAGTGGTGGACACACCGCTGATTGACGTGTCCTGGGGACAGAGGTATGGGCCCGCTAGGGGGGGCTGTGCTGGTGTTCCCAGAGGGGGGAAGGTGTGCTGTGGCCTGTGGCTGTCTGAGAGGAACCGACTGTCCCGAAGTCCCCGATGGGCCGGGCTGGTCATCTAGATCCAGGTTGACAGAGGTGCTGTCATCACTGTGGGCCTCTTCTGGGGGTGGAGTGGACATTTGTGGACCCTCCTGCGCTGTGACGTGGCGTTCGGGTCCTGCAGGGGTATAAAGGGATGGTTATTGCATCTGTGTGTGCCATAGCGTGCAATGGGTGGGTGCCCGTGTACCCCAGTGCTTGCATTCCTGTGTGGGGGCTTTTGTGACGGTGGTTCGTGTGGATTCGTGTGTCGTGATAGTGTGGGGGTATTTATGTTGGCGTGACGGTGGAGGTTTGGTCATCGCCAGTTTCTCGCTGACCTTTGGTGTGGCGGACTTTTGTGGATGTCTGTATTTTGGCGGTTTGCCTGTTGTGGGTCAGAATGACCGTGGAGGTTTACCGCGGCGTTATGGTGGCGGTCTTCTGACAGTGGTAAGAGGCTTTTACCGCCGATGTTGGAATGACCGCCTGATTGTCTTGTGTGAATGTTTGATGTGCTGCTTAATGGTACAATCAACATGGGTAAGAACTGGCACAAGTGGCATCAAAGTTGCACTACATGCACGATGTCACGAGCCCGTAATGCAACTGTATCATCATACAAATAGTTGTCCATCTGGATCCAAGCTGCATATTCCCCTTGTGCCACATCAACAAAGTCTCAAAATGCATGCATTGATCCACATTCTACATCCGTACACCAACATATGCCGGTTGCAGATATGTTGTTTGCAAGGAACTGTCCCAAATTTAGGGAGGGGCAAACTAATGGGGAAGACAATCCATAATGGTTGCACTGTCTCTTCCAGTTAGCTACAGGCAGATGAGAATGTAACACAAGCATTGTTTGCATTGGACCTACCTGTGCTATGCTGCACTAGTACCATCCTTCATGGTGCCAATGCATCATAGCACCAAAAGAGTGACAGCACACATTACACTACTGAGGTAAATTACATGCCACCATGGTGTCAGTGGCAGGAACAAGTAGCCTGCAAGGAAGTAGGTGGTGTGGGATCAAAGCACAATAATTTTCAATATGCAGGGATGCACTATATTTACTAGAATATGTCTCACCCCTTTGTTTCCCCCTGCGCCGGCGCTAAATTAGCAGCTGTGCACCAATGCAGCATCCCTTGCACCATAATGGCTGCCTTGAGGGGGAGATTGTTTTTGTGCAAGGAACACCTTCCTGCACAAAAACAATCTTAAATGGTGATTTAGGGCCATATGTACGAACACACTTTCCCATAGACACAGAGGGGCATATTTATACTCCGTTTGCGCCGAATGTGCGTCAAAAATTTTGACGCACTTTCAGCGCAAACGTTGCCCCATATTTAAACCCTGACGCCCGATCCGGCGCACAAGGAAAATGGCGCTATGTGCGCCAGTTTTTGGAAGCGGCACCCCGCCCTGCGTTAATGACATGCAGGGTAGGCGTTCCCGTCCAAAAACCGACGCACACAGAGGTGCGTCGTATTTATGCTTCCGGGCAAAAATCACTCCCGCGCGGCAGGCGGCGCAAAAGAATCACGCAAAGCACGATTATCGTGAAATTTTAACGCCTGGGTCAGGGCAGGCGTTAAAATGATGCAAACACACCTGTACTTAATCAGAACACACAGAACAAACAACAGAGCAGCAGAGCAGCAGAGCAGCAGAGCAGCAACAGGGAGACATGGAGGTGCTTTTTCTTCAGCGTGCACGTAGACGCAGAGCCCTGCAGCAACAACAGCAGCTACAACAACAACAGCAGGGACCCCAAAGACAGCGCAGAAGGCAGGAGAGGATATTCCGCCCAAGAACAACCCTGCATGGCCTCAGGGAACGAGACATCATCCAGAGGTGCCGGTTGAACTGGCAGGCCATTCAGCAGCTGCTGACAAATATTGAACAGCAATTGGCCCCCACTTTAGTGACTCCACGCACTATCCCAACAGAAACAAAGCTGCTTGCCGTACTTCACATGCTGGCAAGTGGCTCCTTTCAGACAACTGGTGCCCTGGTTGGTGGAATATCACAACCATCTTTCTCTGCATTCCTGCCTAAAGTACTGGATGCCATCATTGGACTGACACCCCGCCACATCTGCTTCCCTAACACACTGCAGAAGCAGCAGGAAACCAAACAGGGGTTCTACGCCATCAGTGGCTTCCCGCACGTCCTTGGTGCAATCGACTGCACACACGTACGCCTTGTGCCACCTGCTGCGAGTGAACACCTCTACCGCAACAGGAAGCATACACATTCCATCAACGTGCAGGCCATAGTCGATCACCAAGGACTGATCAGCAACATCGAGGCTAAATATCCTGGAAGTGTACATGACGCATTCATCTTCCGTCACTGCACCATTAACCAACACTTCCAGGATGGACGGTATGGCAATGGACTACTTGTTGGTAAGGACAAAAATCTACTTATATACTCACTGCACAGAAACCCTCTAGGATAAACAACCCATACACCACAATAGCAACACCTAGTCAGGAACACACTGAGGTACTCACATCACTAGCCATGTTTCACAAGTCACCATTGAACCTCTCACACATTGGAATTTACTCTACAGCTTAGTGTGAAGACATTAATGACTGTGGTTGCCTAAATGTCACCTTGCAAATTTGAAGGCTCACAATAACCTGTACAGTAATACAATGCATAAGTTCTAAGGGATGGGATGGCCTGGGTATGTTCATATGAACGTTTCTAATACACTTTCATGTTTCAACTCTGCATGGAACTATCATCACACCCCCAGTGAGGACACACGGACACCTGTGTCACAAGTCACAATGCAAGGGAGGGCACACTGTACTTGAGAAACCAATACATCCTGCTGACAAACAGTTAGCCAACAAACACTTGCTCAGCCAAGGAAAAAAAACAATGCCAAAGTTTTCACCAACAACCATAGGTTGTCACATTAGTACACAAAATAGTCACAGACAACACAACACAACTACTGCCATCAAAGATACGTACAACAGTGCCTCCTACATCTAATTGATACCATTCTGTGTTTCTCTTTCAGCTGATCAGGGGTATGGCATCCAGCCTTGGATAATGACACCATATGGGAACCCAAATACTGCTGCTGAGCGGGCATACAATGACGCCCACAAGAGGACACGCAGCATTGTGGAGCGGACCTTTGGGATCCTAAAGTCAAGGTTCCGCTGCCTTGACATCACTGGTGGTAGCCTACTATACTCCCCAGAGATGGTCTGTAAGATCATACTCACTTGTGCCATATTACACAATATTTGTGTGAAAAGGAACATTCCCCTCCTTGAACCGGACCCAGACATGCCTGAGGATGACGATGAGGAGGATGCTGGCCTGCAACAGGAGGGGGAACAACCTAACACGGCAGCAGGAGTGCGTAGGGGCCAACAGATTGTCAACAATTTTTTTATTTAAGTTATTATAATCACTTGTATTCCACACTTGTAAATAAACACAGATAACAAACACCACATCATGCTTTGGCCTATTCATTTCAGACCACCTTTAGTTTGAAATTGCTGAAGATGAATGTCGTCTCATTGAGCAAGAATGCTATAACATTCATCACACCAAAAATAAACATCACAAATGTATGCACAGAGGGTAGGATGTGACATGATACATTACCATACACAGAGCCCAACAAGAGTACAAATGTGACAATTACAGATGCCGGATCCAAACAACTGAAACAGTCTCTCATCCAGCCCAAAATTGGAGATCATTTGAAAGTCACATCACACGTGTTCAGAGACAGGGTGGGGCCATCCATGTGTACGTGACCATGTCATCAATGGCTTCTCTCAAGTGTGTGATATGAGCAATACACAATTGGTACAATATCAGCTGCCACTAACTCAGCCGGAGACCTTGAAGTTACAGTGACAACATATACCCAGACAGGTGATAGTGGATCCACATTCCCACACACATGTACACATATGTCATACAATCAACCTAATATTTGAAAGTAGACCATCACAGTTGTGTCCCAGTTTGAACCTAGCAGGAAGATTGTAACATGACACTAAACCAGTTTATGCAGAAAGGGACACAGACAACCAAAAAATTATTTTCATTATCACATCGGGAACGCTGAGAGTCTTGCAAACATAGTCATAGGAAAATGGTATGCAAGTTAGCTCCAATTCATCATTACTGCAAACGTCAAATGGGCTAATGAGATGAATGAATGGTCAACAGTCATTCATACCATATGGCCTTACATTAGCCTGCTGCTGCAGGTTTGCCATGATATAATAAATATACTCCATGGATACAGTAGCTATTCTGGATGGTCAAATCCTAGGGTGCTGGGGGCCTAAGTCCACCTCTACCGCCCCCAAAACATACAAGAATCATGTACTTGTGAACTAAACACATGCATAAGGCACATGTGTGGCCTCCATGTCATAAGTCCAACACAAATCTGAAACACAAGATCATAATGGGACATGGTTAGCCCCATAAAAACTGTAAGTGACTCTTCCACTCCCTGTTAGGACTACAGATAAAAGCATCACCATCATAAATGTGGACACATTTTGGAGACGGAATACATAATGGTATCCCATCCATCATTTCAAAATAGCCATCAGCAATTACACCAAATATGTCGTCAAATATGGTCAATACATTAGTCAACGTATCCCAAACATTACAGTGTGAATGCCTTCTATACATAAAACAACGGACATGTGTCATATCCAAACACAAATGTGTATCACATCGCACCGTTTGACCATGACAAATCACCTTTCCAAAGGTAAAAACATGAAGACATAAGGACAAATTTGCTCCATATTCTACGCATACAGCATGGGCGTCATAATTTGTTCACGTACATGAGTGCACACAATGCAGAGTCAAATACAAATGTATCCAAAAGTGTCTTAATATTTCGCCTTCAAAGTATATTTTACATCCACAATATTTTTGACTCTGCATCATGTGCACTACTGTACGTGTAAAAAAATTGACGCCCATGATGTATGCGTGGTAAAATTGACACTACATGGACAATATGTTGGTCATCTCATGTACATAAAAAATTATTAATATTCATATCATATTTTTTCACTCCGCATCATGTGCACTACTGTACGTGTAAAAAAATTAACGCCCATGATGTATGCATGGTAAAATTGACGCTACATGGACAATATGTTGGTCATCTCATGTACATAAAAAATTATTAATATTCATATCATATTTTTTCACTCCGCATCATGTGCACTACTGTACGTGTAAAAAAATTGACGCCCATGATGTATGCGTGGTAAAATTGACGCTACATGGACAATATGTTGGTCATCTCATGTACATAAAAAATTATTAATATTCATATCATATTTTTTCACTCCGCATCATGTGCACTACTGTACGTGTAAAAAAATTAACGCCCATGATGTATGCATGGTAAAATTGACGCTACATGGACAATATGTTGGTCATCTCATGTACATAAAAAATTATTAATATTCATATCATATTTTTTCACTCCGCATCATGTGCACTACTGTACGTGTAAAAAAATTGACGCCCATGATGTATGCGTGGTAAAATTGACGCTACATGGACAATATGTTGGTCATCTCATGTACATAAAAAATTATTAATATTCATATCATATTTTTTCACTCCGCATCATGTGCACTACTGTACGTGTAAAAAAATTGACGCCCATGATGTATGCGTGGTAAAATTAACGCTACATGGACAATATGTTGGTCATCTCATGTACATTAAAAATTATTAATATTCATATCATATTTTTTCACTCCGCATCATGTGCACTGTAACGCGTAAAAAAAAATGACGCACAACTGTGTATGCGTGAAAATATGACGCATAACGGGAAAATAAAAACGGCGGCCATTTTATGCAGGAAGTGATGTAATAGGATATCCTGTTTACCAAATCTGTACTGGGAGTTAACTTTCACTTTCACTTTGCAGTCTCAGATTTATCTAGACTGTGTGGTTGTGTGAAAGGTGTTGTCCTGTGTTTTACTGCTTTAGTGTCCTGTGTGCCTTGTATTTTGTCTTAGTGTCAATCTATTATTGTTGTATAACATTGTCTCAGTCTGTTTAGTCTTGTTTTGTCTATACCTGTGATAGTTTGTATTGTCTGTGGGAGTCTGTTGTGGGTAGCATAGTTTGGGGGGTTAGTTGGGCTATTTTTCTCCTTCTTCTTTTTCTTTCACACCTCTACCTTTCCCCATTTCCCACTTTTACTTTCATATTTCATTTGTCCATTTTTAGACCTCTCAATATGTCAGGTAGGCCTCGCCTGTCCAGGATGGGTGAAGATGAATTGGGGGGGTTCATATGGCTAGTAAGCCATTTCCTCCCACTGATGCTGGAGGCTGGGGGCCGTGTGATACAGGGGTATCACACGGAGGCGAGTAAAATCCGGTGGGAGAAGGTGCGCCATCACCTGGTCCGGGTCTTCGGGAGTCTGCGAAATGTCCATGAACTCAAGCACCGCTGGGCAGATCTGATCACCAGGGAACAGGACCTGCTGGACCACCTGGGACTTCGGATTGGTGGCCATGTTGGTGAGTACAAATCAATTACATGGGAATAATAGAAATCTGTGTGTGAACATGTGATGATTGTTAGCCAATCTGCAAAATAAGTAGCTGACTGTGTGTAATGCTAGGGAAACCTAGGCCCATGGTCATACACATAAATCCCCATTTTTGCAACACATGTACACGCAATAACAGCAGTAAAATCCAACATCTATTTGTATTTTGCTAAGTAGCCCCCTCTCTGCGTCACAAAATGATGCAAATGCTGCGATACAAAGGTATACATATGTGTCCTAATGTGTATTTGTTGCAGAATGTGTATGAAGACCTATGCTACCAGTCCGATGGCTCATTTTTGCAACACATACCAGATGCCTGTAGCTGCATGTAATGTAGTGTTGCATTTGTGTCAGAAAAGCAACACGTGAACTGCTCTATTTGTACTCTACTGGTCATAATGGCCAGTGAGTACGTCATGTAGAAACAACATACCTACATATGTAGACGCCATAGCTAGACAGAAAATTGGAAACACATGATGATGCTATACATGTGTGTTGCCTTCACGTCACATGAAGTTAGTCATGTTGTCCACACATATGTCACATGTGTGTCTGGTTGCTGTGTGTTGAACCTGTCCACATAGCCTGTTTGATTGTGAGTGGTCATGCAGTCCTCATGGAACCAGTTTTGGAATGTCTCTCTGGGATGCACATGCTGAGATGTATGGATAACATTATTGTTGGGGCATACTAATGGAGGATTAACTTGGACGACACATGACTGTCCTGGCCACTGCATGAGTGTAGTAGGGTGTGTCACTGGAGCAGGAGACTCATCCAATGATAATGTTGAATACAAAGTCATCCATGCAGGATGAGCATGTGTGAAAGTGTATCATTACCATGTCATATTCACACAGTGTCATTGTAACAGAAATTATTTGTCCGTTCACCCAGTCTGAGTATATTCTTCCTTTCATGCTTTACAGGTGGACCAGCCCCGTACACCGTGGGAGAGGTGGCCCATTTTGACGACCCCGATACCTACAGTGAGTGTCGCCTGAGTGCTATTTTCATTGTTTGGTAATGAAGCATGATGGATTACTGTGTGTTCAAGAGAATTCATGATTTGATGTGCTGGCCGTTCATTGGCTTGGTTGTTTTAGTGTGATATCAAATAGGAATAATGTTTCTGTAAAGCAATACCTAGTCATCTCTCAGATTGAGGGGCTGTAGGTCATTCAATTAGGGTGGCAATTGGGAATGGTATGACTCATTTGGAATACACTGCTCAATGTTAGACTTGGTCAGGGACTTGCCATTAACTGAGTCTGCATATCAGACTGACAGTCTCCCAGATAGCTTAGGCACATGGCTTTGATGACAAGTGCTTCTTCCTAGTTGAGGATGGACTGTGTACACTGTAGGTCCGATCTTCCGGGGGCATGTACTTCCTCAAGGTGAACTCGAAGTGTGTGTGACTTGAGTGCAATGGCCTAAGTGTTCTGTCGAATCATGAGAATGGGTGTTCTACCTCCTCTGTGTGTGTTGTAAAACATGCCTCACTAATAGTATGTTATGTTGGGCTAAGTCATATCATTTTGACATGCGTGGACCTGGGATGTGACAAGGTTGGGCTGACTACAACGTGTTGCTAGCCCTTCATAGGTGTTGTGTGTGAAGGCACATACTTGTTGAACTTTCTGTACCCTCCTGGGTGTGCATTGAACATGGGATTGTTGGTTGTTCTTCCCACACCACCCACAAAGACTGGGATGTTACTGTGAAACAGGGTACCTAGGACTGTAGCAACCAGTATGTTACACGTATTTAACACCTTTTGTGACTTGAGTTAGTACCTAGGGCCAGATGTAGCAAAATGTCTACACGTTGCAAATGGCATAAATTTCTGTTTGTGAGTTGCAAACTTCTGTTTCCTATTCCAAAATGTATTTGGTGGTCATGTACATATTAGCAAAATGCTTTTCAAAATGCAAATAATAAAGGGGTTTACCAGACCTACTTGCAACTCACAGTGGTAGGCAATCCCATTTGCAACCGAGTACGTGGTTGCAAAGTGAGTAGCTGTTATCATCCACTTGAAGTGGATGGTAACCAACTTGCTGACTGGAAGGGGTCCTCATTATAAAACTTCACCTTTGTGAGTGGACCAAAATAATCCTGCGCAAAACAGCCAGTGGTCTAAGGGACCAATAATTACCGTGAAAATTTCCAAGTTGAATTGTTGTGATTTTTAACTAATTGCAGCTCATTTTCCTTTCAGGTAAACGGCCTACACTTGGGGAAAAAAAACTTGCTTTATTTAAAAGCAGTCACGTCTATGGAGTTCTGCTGTTCCCAGCAGGCCTCCATCCCCGTGAGTGCCCATAGTTGCTAAGGTGGGGCAACTTGGAACCCACATCATTGATGTTCATGAGGTGGGTTTTAGGGACCCCATAGCGACTCGCAGACGGTGTCAGAGACACCGTTCTGCTTTGCAAATTGCTAGTTGATTTTTCAAAATTCCTACATCTGGCCCCTAGTGTGGACATATGATTCTGGGCCCGGGGTTCAATCTTAGCACACAACTAATTCCAAATGCCATTGAGTGAGGAGTGTGATTGTTATCACATAGAATGACATATGTAGTGAAGTCAGTATGCGGAAGAGCTGGTGCCATAATGTCTAATGCCTTAGGTATGATTTGGATGAGTAGTTTAGGGTGATGTCATCCATCATGTAGAGACATGGATATGCTATGTGTGATATGCCCTTATGTATGCATGATTCACATGTACTTCCTCTGAGCCTTTCCGTGAACTATGTTGTAACAATTGCTGCAACCAATACATTTCTAGTAATGGACAAATGACCCATTGTGGTATTCAACCCACTGTAAATTTAAAGCTCAATATTTCCCTTTTCTCTTCACAGCTGAAAACCTGAGTGCCGCAGATCGCGACCATTTCGAGCGCCGTGCGATGAGGTACAGGCACATTCTGCAGGTGCAGTGTGGGTATCGGAGGATGGCCCGCAGATATCATTCGGATCGGGCCTCCGGGTCGTGGTATGCCACACCACAGGCTCCCCCAACGGTGCCACCAACAACCACCGCCACTACATCCACCAGGTCTGCCCAAGTGGACCCAGCAACGGACCAAGCATCTTCCTCCAGACCTGGACCCAGCCGTGTGGTGGGAGCAGGGCTGTCCCGTGGCCACACAACTCCAGCAACAACATCCACCTCCACCGGCACGCAAACCAGCACTGACCCTCCTATCGACCCTGCGGCCTTCCAGGCATTGTCCCGAAAATTGGACAGGTTGATTTGAAAGGTTGACAACCTGACGGAGGACATGGATGAGGTCAAGAAGAAGGTGTGCTCCATCCGGTGCACACTACGGAGGGCAAATCAGTAGTCATTTTGCCCTCCTGAACTTTTACCCCTCCCCTCTCACCTCTTTCCTATTTCATACTGTTAGTTGGGTTTGGGGGGTTAGTTATAGGATAAGTATAGGAAATTAGCTTAGTTAGTGTTAGGTAAGAGGGTTGGGGGTCCTTATTCTTTCTATCTTATATTTTTGTGTGGGTGGGTGGGTGGGGGGCAATGTTGGGATTCCTGTTTAAAAAAAAAAAAAATTACAAAAAAAATAATTAAAAAAAAACAAATATTCAAAAAAATATATGTTTGTTTAGGATAGTATAGTATGTGTGTAGGTTAGTAAGTGTTGTCCTGCATGTGTCTTGTCTCATAATGGTGGGTGGGGGGTTGATGTTTAGATCGTTTCTTTACATGTGTAGAGTAAGTTTAACTTAGGTTAGTTAGGGACAGTTGTGGGTTAGTAGTAGTCAGGTTAGATTAGTGTAGGTTTACCTTTCCCTTAGTTGCCTCTTTTATTACTCCTTTGAAATAAAAATGTTGTTAACCCTTTACATGATGCGTTAGGTGCTACCTTTTCATGGCCTTGACATCAGTGTAGCAGAAAGTTTTAGTATGACATTTGTGTCCTATGCTCGCTATCCCCAGGCTATTGAGGTTTAACATGCCAGCTACCGGTGCTAACTTGGTAAGTATCCACCATGTGGGAGAGCCACCATTGGTAGTGTGCATTGATCATCAAGGTTTGGGGTTGGTATGTATCCTACTTCACAAAGAGTGCTTCCAGACTTGTTATTGTAGGTAAATAGATAGGTCGGACAGCAGTGTGAAGTTCAGGGAGATCTTTGTAGATGAGGATTTGTTCACACTCTTGTCTTGTTGCTGTCATTGCTGACCTACATCATGTGTGTACTGATTCAGCATGACTTTCCTTCATGGAAGTATACGCCGTAAGGGTGATTGATGCTGTGTAATTTGTTTATCATTCCTTTCATTTTACAGCATAATTTCTAATGTTAGTATTGCATGGTGCCTACATTTCTCAGCCACCATTAGTTGTCTAGAATAGCTATAGATGGTGCATAATTCTGTCCAACACAGCATGATTGTGTGTGCTTAGTCCCTTCATCAGTTATTTTCCTCAGTATAGTAAAGCTATGATGCAATCCTGGCCACTGCACAGATGTTTCAGTATACATGAAATCAGGACAGTAGTATAGAGAATCAACATGGTTGCCACACAGCCACTTTGGAGTTATGTACTGCACAGTTGAAGTGTGAAATAACACAGAGACACAATAGGTGTGCAAGTGATATTTATTTTTAGGTGGTGTAGTGCAAAATGTCCATTCACAATGTTAGCTGAGTCCGTTCTGGTGCATTCTTACATGGTGATCCTACAGACGGGGTGTGGATGATGCTCCTGACATGCTGGGGTGATGTCACAGACAGTGCAGAGGAACAGGAATTGCCAAATAGTAGGAGAGGAACATTCACTGCCAATGGGGACAAGTCATACAGTGGATTGCCGAACAGTCATTGAGGGTAGTTGTAGTGAGACTGGCATGTGTCAAAACGTAGGACCTTGGTCAGAGTAGGCCATGGTGCAGGGACTAGGGCTTCCGGGTACTCTTGCGTGTGAATGTTATCTGTTCCATGTCTTCTTCTTCTGATGTGTGTGTTGCCTGGTGTATCCTTGTTGTTGTTGGTTGTGAAGGGGCAACACACACCTCAGTGTTAGAAGACATGGAGGCAGACATCCCAGGGGCTGATCCCTGTCGAGTAATGAAGGGCAGTACTGCAGCAAGGAGGGCCTGCTGGTTTTTCAGAATGGCAGCCACATCCCGATGGTAGGCAGCCAGGTCGGCCCTGAGGGGTTCTATGTTGCATTCGTGCACACGTTGACTGGCTTGCAGTTGAAGTTGTTGTGTCAACTGGATGACAGCTGTTCAGATTTCCTTCTGTGTTTTTAAAAGTTCCTCCAAGAGCGATGTTCGGGCTTGCATTGCAGCTGCCTGATCAGCAGTTGACAACATGCACGAACGCACCCCCTCAAGGCTGGCTGCCATAGTTTGCATCCCCACCCGCACCTCCTTGGCCAGCTCCCGCTGGACCCGAACGACTGTTCTTTCGAAGCTGGTGCCAGTGTCGTCAGAGTCCTCAGCTGTGTTGGAGCTGGCAGGTCTTACAATTGGGGTGGCGGGTGGTTCTACTGTGGTGGCTGCTTCTTCTGTGCTCCTCCTTGTGACTGAAGGTGGGGTTTGGAGGCTTTCAAGGACCATGTCAATGGTCTCTTGTGGGAGGTTGATGGTCTCGTCATCCATGTCATCAGGGAACTCATGGACAGGCATATCGGCAGGAGATCCGTGTTCCTCTGCAATGAAACAGGGTACAATTAGTGTGTCTGTGTTGTGACAATTTTGCACTAAGATACAAGCCTTTGGATGCCTTAACTTTGTACTCTGTGTTTGTCTTGGTATCTGCTGTCCGTCATAGGGCATTGTTGTAGGCCTATGGCCCACCTGTGTGTCACATGTATGATATGGAGCTATCAGACATGTCTGCCAGGTCGCCTCTAGGTGTTGCTTTGTAATTATTTAGGAATAGGCGTGTTTTTGTCCTACTCCTCCCTCGGTGTTTCACTATTGTTATGGAGGGACATTTTGTTGGGTGGGCTCTCATTATCCTACATGTGATTCTTGGCTTTCTAGGCAGCAAGATAGCTAATGGTGTGGGGGACTAAGTTTGACCCACTTGTAAATAACTCTGTCACCCAGATATTCAATTTAGCTCAGACAGACTAGCAGTGCCTCTGGTCTCCCACATCAAAGGAATGTTTAGACATCCGAGCGCATGACATCTTTGGAACTTCTCAGGGAAGTGGTGGTCACTCAGATCCTACACAATTCGATATTTTCCGGTATGTTCCCATACACAAATGACAAAGACAGTATTTGTTTAATATGAAGTTTCATTGTACAACTGAGTTGTAGAAATTTAGGTGTGAGCCCCAATAACCCAAACAATACACACTGTTAGAATTGAAATAGTCCGCAGGAGAGTAATACATTAGTACACAGCTATCATGGTGCCTAACAGTTTCTACTCTCCCTCTGCTTGTTCTATGTATAGCACAGCATGTTAAGTTTGGAGCTTGCCTGTCTGAATCACAGGGGAGACATCATCCCTCATATCAGAGGAATGGGCTGGGATCTGGTTGTGCATCAGCAGCAAGGCAGGCAGCATCTAGTTGTGATTTTCTGTTTGGAAACTCCCCCATGCGTGTCTTGGGACGAGGAAGTGAATTTAAAAGACATATGTCATGGTGATGACAAAGTTTCCCTACGCAGGAATGCCAAACCTTAACCCCTACCACATCTATCAGCAATGTACCAGACGGTATCCTTGACTGGGGCACAGAGTGAATATGTTCTGGCAAACTCCAGTGCAGAAGTAGGCAAAACAGTGTGATTTGACTAATTGACAACACCTTAGGACTGACTATTTGATACATTAACTGATAGGAAGGGCAATGAGATACATTTAGTGCAAAGTGCTCTGAGGCTCTTAGATGTGAGCAAATGAGTATAAGTACATTCAGGGTAAGATGCACAAAGGCCTCCAGGCTGAGGCTAATGCGCAAAGTATACGTTTCACTTGCCACACTACACTTTGACTGACTGTGGGTGTTGTGACTGCCCTGCCAGCACACTTGCCTCTGAGGCCCTGCCCCATACACTTTTTATTCACATTGCATGATCTGTACATGTTACGTGGCATTACCTATGCATGTCAATGTTAGGATGTGGTATGGATGTAAACATTGTTGAGGTTTGAATATGATGGGGTTTCATGTGTGTCTTACTGGATTGGCCTGTTTATCGTATGAATGTCCAATTTGTTTGTCAGACTGTGCAGATGTGTTTCAGTGACCAGTTGCCTGTGTCCCCTCCTCAATGTTGTTGTCTGAGCAGTATGACATTAGTGATGTAGCCTTGTTAGCCAGGCACATGAGGGACCCTGACGTATGCAGCATGTGTGTGTCGTTGGTGCTGTGTGGCTCCTATTGCTGTTTCCTTAGGCTTATGTATGTGTCAGTTATGGACATTCGGCATTTGAGTGTACTGGTACCTTTGTCTTATTTCTAGGAGTAGTTGCAGATGTCATCCTCACCGCCTAATTTAGGTATGTATGTTCCAGGGTGGGGTTCCTGCCATTTGGTACTATAGCTGCACAGAGATGAGAGGTGTTATTGTCAACTGTTGTGGCAGTTACGTTGCAGTTGTTGTATTTGCTACTGCATTACAGGTAGGGACCTAGTTGATGTAGAATAGATTTTGCAATACAAGTGCCTGGATGTGGATTTGAGGTAGTGTCCTTCCCACCTGTCACTGCTTTCCCTTGGCTCTCTTGTTGTAATTACAGGATGTCCCTGTGGGACTGTTGTTGTTGCTGTATTTTGTCGTGCCCCAGCTTCGGTCAGTACTGGGCATGCCCCCCTGCCGTGCCCCTTTCCCCATGCCACTTCATATATGTGCTAAGTTACATGCATTGTGTAGTAGGTATCCCCCCCCCTGCTTACAGTCCCCATTATTGCATTTGAATTCCCCATGCGACTTACCCTGCATGTGCGTTGTGTCGTGGTAGTCTGCGCTGTCCAGTCCTTGAATCCCTGTGACGATCTCCTCCGGGATGACGGCTGCGACCATCTCCTCCATGTGGTCCAGGGCCTCCTGTTGTGCTGGACTCCCCCCTCCAGTCTGCATTGCTGCCTTCCTGTTCCTGGCCATTTTCTCTTTGGTCCTACGTTTGCAGTCATGCCAGCGTTTCTTACACTCGGTGACTGTCCGGCGTTCTTCAGCCACACTGTTAATCTTGTCCACAATTTGTTTCCAGATGGCCTCTCTCCTACTGAGTGGCAATTTTGAGGAGATGAAAAGTTGGTGCTGGTGTTCCGTCACCTCTTTCACCAGGATTTCCTGTTCCTCTGCACTGAAGCGACACTTTCTTTTTTTTTTTAAATGTCCTGGTTCCTGTATGGATCCTCCTGGCTGGTTCCTGGTCTGCTCTCATCCTCCTGGGGTCTGTTGGGGCATCTAGGATCCATTTTGGCTCTCCTCTGCTGAAAGGGCAGTTTTCGCGCAGAAATTAAACACAATAGCGTGAAAAAAAACATCGTTTTCACGATTGCGCTGTCGTAAATCGACCCACAGTGATGTGCGTCGCATTTCCGTTGGTTTCCTTTACGACAGACGGACGCTGTGTGCGTCACGAAATAATGACTCCCACCTGTTGGTTGCGCCGCCGTACGTCAAAGTATAAATTTGACGCCCGCATGGCGCATCAAAATGGCGTTAGACGGCGCAACTTTTTTTGACGCAAAACTGCGTTAGCGCAATTTTGCGTCAAAAAGTATAAATATGGCCCAGAATATGCAAAACTCTTTGCTACATCTGGCCCTTACTCTTTCTATGTGTGCTGCAAAATGCAGCACATATAGACAAAGCAAAACACAAGGAGAAATTAAAGTATTTCTCCTTGTTGCGCCATGCTAACACCACCCCCGGGGGTGGTGTTAGATTTAGGCGCTGCCTCAGGTTTATGAAAACTTGTAAATCTAAGGCAGCGTCAAAATGCAATGGGTGTTGCTGTGGCATGCCCACAGCAACACCGATTGCACGCCTCTTCCACAAAAAGTGCTGCGTGTGAAGGGGCCATATTTACAAGATGGTGTTAAGTCACAAAAGTCACCTTGTAAATACAGTGCAGGGCATTGCGCCACCAGAGCAGAACAAAAAGTGACATTCTGGTGGAGCTAAGGGCTTTTAAATATGCCCCAAAATACCTTGTGAGCTTGCCCCCTGTGTGATACACAATGCCACACATAATCTACAACTACAACCTGGGGTCTGTAACGTCACTGAGCCTACAAGCAGCAAGTAGCAAGTAAATGATGTGCCATGTCAACAGCCACCACAATCAAAGATTGACATATCACTATCTCATTGCAGAGGATGATGCTTTACCTTCTTTCCGACCTGCCTGTCCTGGATTTTACAGAAGACACAGATGACCATCTGTCGACCATCAATGAAGAGACTCTCAAGGATGTCCTAGGTTCCCTCCAGACACCACCTCTAGTGGCAGGAAGGACACACAACATTGCAGGGTCTCCACATGAACCACCCAGCTACCAACACACAGCACCTGCCAGTACTGACACAGCCCTGGACTCCGAGGACCCAGACATCACCTTCCAGAGGACAGTGATAGGAGTCCAGCAGGAGCTGGCCAAGCAAGTACGGGTAGGGATGAAGACCACGGCAGGCAGCCTAGAGGGAGTGCAGAGGTGCCTCATTCCAATTAAGGACAACTCAGTTACCAGTAAAGGCACCTTCTCCAAGTTTCGTGGACTCCAGCAGTCCATGGCTGACATAGTTGCTGTCATGAGGCAGAGGCTTCAACAATTGCTCTCCCAAAGTCGCAGCAGCATGATACACAACAGGCTGGGGGCTATACAGAATACCCTGGAGTCCATACAGCGGGAAGTGGCCTCCCTCAGGGAAAACATGGCTGCCTACCACTGTGATGTTGCTGCAATGTTGAGAAATCATCAGTCCCTCCTTGCTCCAGTAATACCTTATGTGTTCCCACAAATGGAGCTGTCAGGACCTTTTGACTCCACATCTCTATTTCCTGATGTGTGTGTGGTCCTCTCAACCTCAACAACAGCACCACCCATGGCACAGGAGGTACCACACACATCATAGGGTGAAGATGTGGAAGGAACAACCTTCACAAGTGTTGGATCTGGCCATTTTTGCAGGGTCATCCCCAAGCTTTTTACCTCATCCTCCTATTTCTTCTCTCCAGTGTTTGTTGGCATTAGGACTCTGGGCACTTCACCACTGCTGACCAGTGCTAAAGTGCATATGCTCTATGTGTAAATTGCATGTATAATTGTCTTTTCTATGATTGGTATATTTGATGTACTTATAAGTCCCTAGTAGAGTGCACTACAGGTGACCAGGACCTGTAAATCAAATGCTACTAGTGGGCCTGCAGCACTGATTCTGCCACCCACATGAGTTGCCCTGTAAAAATGGCTCAGACCTGCCACTGCAGTGTCTGTGTGTGCAGTTTTAATCTGTCAATTCGACCTGGCAAGTGTACCCACTTGTCAGGCCCAAACCTTCCCTTTTTATACATGCAAGACACCCCTAAGGAAGGCCCTAGGTATCCCGGTGGGCAGGCTGCAGTGTATTTTAAAGATAGGAAATGTACTTATGTATTTAATGTGTCCTGTTAGTGAAATACTGCCAAATTCAGAATTCATTGCTACAAGGCCGATCTCTCTCATAGGTTAACATGGGGGCTGACTTTAAAGATCTTTCAAGTGCAGTTTCCCTTTGGGAACAGATAGAAATGTGGAGTTTGGGGTCTCTGAACTCGCACTTTTAAAATACATCTTTTGGTAAAGTTGTTTTTTAAATTGTCAGTTTGAAAATGCCACTTTTAGAAAGTGGGCATTTTCTTGCTTAAACCATTCTGTGATTCGGCCTGCTTGTGTATTCCCTGTCTGGATCAGACAGACAGTTGGGCTGTTTTTGAATCTCCACTAGTCAGTGACACAAAGGGAGCTGGGGTGTAGCCTGCATATCCTGATGGGTTATCTGGGATAGAATAGAGGGGGGGGGGCTGATACTTACACCTGAATGGGCTGTGCCTGCCCTCACACAATGCAGTCTCTAACCCCCTGGTGTGTGTCTGGGGCCAGGCCTGGACAAGGCAGGATCTTGTGAACAACAGAGTATTTCCTTTGAAGTTTGCCTACTCCAAAGGCACAAAGGGGTATAAGTAGTTGACCCAAAACCCCAGATTTTTAGATTACTTCTGGATTCAAGTGGAACCTCTGCCAAGAAGAAGAGTTGGAGGAGTAGTACTGCCTCTTTACTTGTGACTGTGATTGGTTGGGTTGGACTGTAGTTGCTCCTTCTGCCCGCAAGAGGAAAAGACTGGACTTTGTGGTATATTCCTGCTTGTGAAGCGTCTCCAAGGGCATGGACTGAGCTTTTTTCCTGTTTTGAGGTCTCAGGTCCATAACAAACTTCCTCTGCCAGCACCTAGACTCTCTCCTTAGACTCCTACCTTGCCAGGTGGTGCCCAATCCAGTCCATGGGCCCTTGAAAGGTGAAGCTGATAGAACCAAGGTGGAAATCCACGCACAGGAGCTGTGCGGGGAACATTTTGATGCACCACCTGCAACGCAGCTGTAAAAACGATGCACCACCTGCATCACAGCTGAAATTGATGCACCACCTGCATCGCGGCTTGAAAATTGATGCATCCCCTGCATCAAGGATGGAGAAACGTCCAACACCCACTTGCGGCTGCTGAAATCAACACTAACCCCACACAGCACGGATTCTCATCCTTGTGTGGCCGATTTCGCACACATCATCGCTGGGTGTAAAAATCAACGAGAACCTGTCTGGACCTGAGGTGCCCATCTGGAAATCGAAGCATCGCTCTCTTGCAGGAGAGAAAAATTACCCATCACCTACTCGACCAGAGAAGAAATGGGGTATGGCCTCACTTGTGAGTAAGTAATCGATGCATCGCTGACTTTTCCACTGCACGCTCGCCCGTGCAACTTTGTTTCTGACTAAACCGGGTAATTTCTGTAACATCAACTCTTCCAATGTTTTCTATGGAGTAAGACTCTTTATTTTAAAAATTTATTTTGACTTGTGTATGTTGGATTTTTGTTGTTTGGTCTTGTTTGATTTTGATAAATATTGGCTACTTTTCTAAACTGTCATGGTGTCCATTCCTGTGTGTTCTGGTACAAATACTTTACACATTGCCTTTGAGATATGTTTGACTGCTTGTGCCAAGCTACCAAGGGGTTGAGCACGGTTTATCGTAAGTGAGTATCTCCCTTGCTCTGACTAGAGTGAGGGTCCCTGCTTGGACAGAGTGCAAACTGACTGCCAACCAGAGACCCCATTTCTAACAACAAGAAAAACCACCCGGTAGCACACACAGACAGTATCTCCTTAGTTCTGTACTTAAGATCATGCCAGTGCTGTGACAGCAGGCAAAGTGCCTCTTCACTCAACCTCTGTTGACTTGTCTGCTATGTATTGTCATTGTCTAAAATCTTACCTATTGACACTTTGGACACCTCCTCACTAATGCACAATTCTCCTAACTATGTCTCATGACATGTCCCTCTCCTTGGACTCTGAATATACCGAACATGGCTCTGGATATCTCTCATGGGGTCTGTGAACAGGACATTGAATAGCATTGTAATATTCACTTGCACTTGAAAATACATCTTCTTGTTAACATGTAGCATTTCTACATTTACTGTGATCCATCAACGCATCTAAATGTATGCATTGTGTGAAGCAATGTCAATGAGAACAGAACCGATTTACATTTGTGCATAGCTGTCAGACACAAAGCCACACACTAGGATCGTAACATGAGAAAGGTGAATGCTGATATTGTGGCCTACAACCAACTTACAGAGCCTCAAATACATGTATTGAACAGTTATCATGGAAGTTGACATATGGCATGTATGGGTCAGTACCAAGTGTCAGATAAATTACCCAGATGAGAGCACCTGTACAACTAATATGTGTGGTTCAGAAGAGGTGAATTTCATCAGTGATGGACAGCTGTTAGGGTGGCAGGATACAGACCCTAAAATGGCTGATGTCATATGTGCCACACTTCCCAACTATAAATTTGCTTACCCCAGCAATGACAGTTGAAGGTCCATACCTACCTGTCAAAGAGTCTGTATACATACACAATGTGAATGGCTTAAAACTGTGGGTGGCAAATGTTTTGAATAGCTGATAACATTTAGCAGGCTGACAGCTCCTTGGCCATAGGGGATGCTCATGGTCATCCATGGAAATTAAGACGGTAAACATACCCTGAGGCATTCCTCCTACTTGGCCACTGCACAGATGAGAACACCCAGACACTCAATCAACAAAGAGAGATATAATACTCTAATACTACCAGGATTTATTAAAACAAATTAAGAACATCATATTTAAACCTACCCTATACTAAACTAACCTAAACTAACTTTTCTTAACATATACCTACACCTATCTATCCTATTCTAAACTTATCTTAAACATGTAACGCCACACTCAAAACATTGTCCCCCTAACCCCCTTAAGAGACAAGATACGAGTAGGACAACATAAACTAAGGCTATACATGTACTTACTTTACCTATGTCCTAAACAAATATATATATATATATATATATATATATATATATATATTTAAGTATTTTTTTAGATTGTTTAAGTTTTTTTGTTTTTTAAATTTTTCTTGACATAGAAACCCCAACATAACCCCTCACCCACCCTCAAAATAAAAAAGTACTAAAACCCACCTTCCTAACTACACTTACTTTAGCCTATGCCTACTCTTCACTATTTTACTAGCATATGTGCATGTGTTGCTAGACTGTGTCAACATACATGTTACCACATGTGTACTAGAAGTGTACATATGTGATAGAACGCATATTTGTGGGTCTACAATATTGTCATATCTGATATACAAATGTACTTTTACTAGCAACACAGTAGATATGATGGACTATGTCCAAAACAAGGTAATGCATGTGATACCCATGACAAATCGTACTCAGAGGTTGAAGTGGAGTATAGCTGGGTTGACTTCACATGCAATGTGAGTGCATGTGTGTCCACACTGGGGTGTGTAGTTAGTTTCAGGTTTCATGATGCTCTGCTACACGTGTAATATATAGTTCCCCATGCATCCTAGATGAAGGTGTTGGTGTTCACACGTGTCAATGGAGGTTGGTATGTGCCGTGTGTGTGTAAAGACATGTTTAGTGTCATATCTGTAAAATATGACCACAGCGGTGTGTTCATGAGATATTACACCTCACATATCTATCTTCCTGCATGAACACATGTTGGACTTTGTCAAATGCCTGTGTAGTCATATCAGTGCCACCTATGTTTACGTACGTTTGGACACATATGAAGGTTATTTTATTCTGTCAATGAATTTAGCAGAGCAATGCACAGTACCCTGCAGACACATTCACAATTGTGATTAAAAGGACTGGGATTTTCTTTTTACTTTGGGGTACTTGATGTCAGCCTTGCCCTATCATGTACTGAGGACTGGCCACGTATGCGTGTAGGACATGCCTCATCATTTGGCATGATCTGACAGACATGATTTGACATCCTTAGTAATTTCCATGAGCAGCTTGGTTAGGGCTTGTATCTCTGTTGTAACTTGTAATTTTGGAACTAGCCAGGGGACAGATGATGTCATCTGTCACTGCCTCCTGCCAGAATAGTATGCGATGTGCAACTAACAGGTTATTATACTGGCAAACATGAGTGGGTTATGTACTGACCTAGGCATTCTCTCTGTACATATGTTGGGTGATAACATGGTGACATTGATATGTTTTACAGTCAGTATTGGTCTATGTGTGTAGCTTCCCCATCTTTTACCGCATATATTGTTAGGAATAGATTGTGTCTTACACTGCTGCCTATCTTTAGGCTGCTTACACTTTGTACACATCTTCCACAGCAACATTGTCCGGTCATGCATTGACAGAATGCACCGTGTGACTGGTGTAAGTTGAAGATGTACACATCTTCCACTACTGGCTACATGATAGTTACCGTCCCATTGCCAGGCTTTGCGAGATTCCATGACTTCCACACACACATGACATTACACCTGCCACAGCACTTGTGTTGTCTCCAAATGACCTCCCCATGTTGTATTTACAAGTATCTGTGGGTATCTCTCAGCTGTACATCCACACCCTTCGTTATACATGGGTATGCACTAAATTCTGCATTTCACAACCTGTGTCACTTTCACCATGAGTGTATGATGTTAGTGTGTGAAATCCTCTCAGTGCTGGTTTTGTCATTAGCCACATGCAACATATCGGTCTCCTTCTTCTCACATACATTTTTGGATGGCTCTGTGACATGCTTGGACATTGGTTGACATACGTTCACATCCCACACCTGAGTGGCATGTTGGAGACCTAGACATATTAGGGAATTTTGTCCCGGTTGGTAACTTTCTCTATGTCTGGCATGTGAGTGTCAATAAGAGGTGTGTATTGATGTGTGGTGTGTGATGGCATAATACAGACTATACTAGGCTACCTTGCTGACACATGTCAACCATTGTAGGTAATTGCAAAGCCTTTCCTACCTAGGCCATACACCTATACATCAGTCTTCAAATGTATATCTGGATTAACTGTAGGCATGTGTCAAGACAGCAGATTTGTGTGCCAAGTGTGTATAGAATGTACATAGGGAATGGAACACACTCTGCCTACATTCCACCCAAACATTAGTTTGGTGGCGCATTGTCCAATTTTATTCTTAAATCCTGAAATGGGCAATATGTATGGAGAGTGGTTCAGTACCCATTGCTGCTTCATTTTTCTAGGAACCTGTAGCACACACCACAGGCATATTTGAGGAACAGCACACCATGTGCAGGGTTGGGCCAAATGGCAGTGCCAAGACGTAAGACAATTGATATACAATGCAGGCTTTGGCGCTAACGTTGGTTACTAACCCTGGACAGTAAATGAAGGTTTATTGTTACCAGTGGTCTCCCTTCCTTGTCACACGTGCACAGTGCTGGCATAGCAGCGATCCACCTGAGATGTGACACAGTTCAGTTCCTACACTATTAAAGCACCATTTGATAACATCCTTCACCTTATGTATGACCCCTCTTGCATACATCTTGCCAGGTGTGGGGATGATGTGGGAAAGGGCTAGGATTTTTCACATTGTCCACTCAACGCCACATTATATTTTGTGGTGCGTGGATCCAGGCTTTCGAGACCCACATGGCCATGAGTTATGTGACACTCATGTGTGGCTTGGAAGCGCTAGACCCTCTTACATCATAAACTATGTTGCAACCATACTTGTAACGGTTGTGTTTCTTTTCTGCTCTCTGAGGTATGAGAACATTCCAAAGGTATATGTAGTGGAGAATGAGTAGACCATGGACATTCTGGTGCAAAGTTAATTATTGATGATATTTACAAAATGATACTATTTGTACAGTGACTATGTGTAGAGGTTTTGTACAATGTGTAGTCTCCTGCAAAACTCCTGCAGCAGTGCTTTATAGTTTCCCCTCCAAATGTGCTGCACCATTATCATCCTCCTCCTCAGTGGGGACATCTACATGTTCACCCCAGGGAACATTGGTCTGTATACATATATTATGCAAGATTGCACATACCAGTATCATCCTGCATACCAGTGGCGGTGCATACAACAGGCTTCCTCCTGTCAGGGCCAGTCACCTGAACCTTGACTTCAGAAGCCCTTCTGTGCCCTTCATTATATGATCGTTCTTTCACTGTTGTGGGGTTGCCAAATGAAGTCATCACTCACGGCTGTATGCCGTAACCTTGGCCGGTGCAAAGGAATGAGAGAACATGTGTTGGTAATGCTTAATAGTGGTCTTGTATGTACATTGGCAGATGTTAGTTTTAGGTGGAGTGGTGACTCAGACTTGCTTCAGGTATTGTGTACGCTCCTGCTTTGTGAAGTTTTTTCATTGGTCTGTGCTGATGGACATTACAATCTTGGGTTGTGGCTCAGGGACCTAAGGATTGTAAAATTAAATCCAAACAGATGGCTCAACCATTGCAAATATGTGTTGTGTTGTCCAAATTTGAAGCAGTGTCCCATTGTTGGTGGAACCTACCACCTCCTTGCACAATGGAACCTACCACCTCCTTGCACAACAGTGGTGTCATATGTATGGACACCATGGTAGCCCTATAATGCCAAATTGTGGCCTCCATGTTACCATGTGGCACTACGCATGAAGTGCAATACTAAGTGACCCTTTGTGGCAGATAATGGCTATGCGAGCCATCAAGTGTTCTAGGATGTGAATTCCACAATTGGAGGATAAGTAAAATTGTTGCAGTGAAATCTCCTAGGTTCCTATATGTAATGTTTCACAGATACTTTCAACACATGCACAGTGCAGGCGTTGGGAGGGGCACCCAATTTTGTTTTTACATGGGTCCCTATGTAAGGTGCATGAAAGGTCAGGTATGTCCTCTATACTCCTACAGAGTCCTACTATGACATCCATTATCTTCAAAATATTGCACAAACTCTGCACCATGGTGGGCCATTTCTTGTATACAGCACACACATGGTGACTCTAGGGGGCGTTAAGGGGTGCATGTGAGGTGGCACTGGACTAGGTGCTGCACCACTTCTCATTATTCTGCCCCATGGTCTTTCATGGCAGGTAATCTTGTATTCCTATTTGTGCAACACAATGCAGCAGACAGGTGAATGAGCACACTAAATGTATGTCGGGTATGTGTAGGTGATATGTCGTTGGTAATGGCAACACTTGGGTGGCATTTGATATTGGAGTTGCCAGAGGCTTCAACACCATGGCTATTGTGGGGCTGTGCCTATGTGTGACTTTCTTTACATTGACATGGCCTATGCCATTCACCTAGCTGAGCTATTAATTGTTTGCCGTGATGTGTGTGGGAGGGCCGATAAGGGTGGCTGAGAGATACCAGCCACTTGTGTGCCCGTTGTCTGACAAGATCCTGATGCCAACATATGGAGGATAGCGAGGAGTTTGGTCATGGCTGGTATATTTGTTGGAGTTTCCATGCTTGCAGTGATGTCTGGGGCTATGTGGTGCAGCAGGCAAACAAATGACTCCGGGTTCAGGCGGTAATTCCTGATTACATCTTGTTCCCTGAGCCCAAGGATGGTTGTACGATATCAAAAGATCCTCTCCCACCTTCTGTGCTGCCTTTATGGCTGCTGTGGTGGTGTTTGGGGTTTCTGCAGTGGTGCTGGAGGGACCTGTTGGCGTTACTGACGTCTGGGGCATGTGCCAAGCTGGAGCAATAACAGTTCCATGTTGTCCAGGAGATTGCCAATGATGCTTCTGTGTATTTTCTGTAAGCAGTGGTGTGTGGGTCTCATTTTAACACCTGGTCTGGCCAGGCATTAGAATTTGATGCAAATAGGGGTTTGCGTAATTTTTTAGGACCGGTTCCTTTCTGTGAGTCGTTTTAGTATCAGGGTGTAAATATGGCACTAGAGGGCTAGCGTCTTTTTTTGGAAGGGAATGCCTACCTTGCATATCATTGACACGGAAGAACGCAAGGTGGGTTAGCACTCCCAGAAAATGACACTAACTCTGATATGTTTACACTAGACAGGTCTAGCATCCAAATCTAAATGTGGCGGTAGTTTAGCAGCATTTTTGCGCAACAAAAAATTATGCAATGGCGAAGCAAACCTCTCTTAAATATGCCCCTAAATTTGATAAGGAGGATAGTAATGTTAATGTTGCCTTGAGAACAGAGAGAATGTTTTAATCATTCTACTACATGTTTTCCCATTGGAAATCAAGCCACCTGACGCAGATCCGATCTACTGGTTACCATTGGTTGCCTTCTCCCTTCCCATTCCCGATCCCTTAACCCTCCACCTTCGGGGCTACTCGCTCACAGTCTTTAAGCTCAGGTGTGGAGGACTAGGCCATGGCGGGTTGGGCATCAATGTTCACTCCTGCGGAAAACCTGGTCTTCAGGTGAGTGGATTCTGGCCTTGTCAGCAAGCCAAGCTCACGTAATTTAAATTCCGCCTGAGCAAAGATGACAGACTTAACAAAGGCAGATCTCACGTAGACCTTGTCCGTAGTACAGGCAGAAGTGGGAACTGTACGAGAGGAAAATCATTCCCTTCATGGTGAGCTAGAATATTACAAACCCATGTCTGAGCCCTAGGACACGTTTTCCGGAGCGAAACCAAAACATGATAATCCAACTTTACAACCATCTAGTTTTACACCAGAAAGGCAAACCGTCCCTGGAGAGGAAACACCAATCAATCTAGTCCCTTTAGCACCTTCTGAGAGGTTTACAGGGCAACACTACTATATACAAGATTTTCATTAATCAATGTCATCTTCAGTTTCTTTGAGGGCCTGTGACCTTTTCTGACGATGCTGCAAAGGTGGTGCTCGTTCTTTCTTAGCTGGCCGGAAATACAGCTATTTGGCCCATACCACTGGTTCAAAATAATGATCCTCTATGTATAATTTCACCGCTTTCAAAGCACAGATGAAACAACTCTTTTCCAAACACACATTTATTAAAGCAAGTGACACAGAGTTATTAAATCTTAAAGAAGGAAATAAGGACTAGGAATTAAAATATGTCACCACGTTTAATAGATTGGTATTTGAGACACATTGGCCTGAGGATAAGCGTTCCTCATTATTTTATCAAGGGCTACGAGACAAGCTAAAAGACTTCCTTTCCAAGATATTAGAGCCTTCTGAGGAGTGCTCTTAATTCATAGATCTAGCTATTAAACGTACTCATTGATTGTGTGAATTAAAAGGAGAAAAGACAAAATGGGACTCTACTCGCATTCTTGTTTATTGTAGTGGAGATAAGAAGGATGAGCCTAGGACAAGTAACGGGAGACCTATACAAATAGTAGGTTTACCCTTACCACTCACAAGCGAAGAAAAAGAAAGATGACTATCTAATAACCTTTGCCTTTACTGTGGAAAACCGGGACAGTTCCGGTATGAGTGTCCCCTTAGATACAAGAGTAAGCCTGCCATGGCTCCAGAGAAGGCAGTTGCCTCAGTAGTTACCCCCTACTGATGCCTCAGAAAGCTAAGTCACCCAAGGGAAGAAGAGGTCAATTTGTTGGGCCAGCTATTGGGGACCTCAAGAGTGATCAATAGAAACCTTCCCAAGGCTCCACAACACTTCATGATTACAGTTACTATGGTTTTAGGCAACCAGGTTAGGAAACCCAGGTGGTTTTATTGGATTCAGGGGCTACAGGAAATTTTTCGGACGTCACCTTGGCCAACACTTTGAGTATTACGTTCCTGCAAAAACAGGAACCCATAGCAGTCTGAGTGGTGGATGGCTCAGAGCTATCCTCAGGGCTCATTATAAACTTTTCCAAACCACTCACTCTTATCTGTGAAAATGGTCACTCAGAGGCTGTCAGTTTTGATCTTATTGACACCCCAATGTTTGGAGCCATTTAAGGGGTACCGTGGCTTCAAAACCATAATCCCAAAATAGATTGGGAGGCATTCACAGTAAATCTGAACTCCAAATATTGGCTTCAATATTATTACCAGGAAGCCCCCAATTGGCATTTCTCTCTACTGTGTGCCATCACCCCAGAGATAAAGTTGTTGCTCTCCCAGATAAATACAAGGACTTCACAAATGTCTTTGACAAAATCCAAACTACCACCTTGCCACTGTACTGTAGCTTTGCCTGCCAGATTCCGTATGCGGTGCTACTCTGCCTTGCAGTAGGAGATACGCGCTACCTGAGTCAGAGATTCAGCATCTCAAACAGTACCTAGATGAATTATTGGCTATTGAGTTTATCTGGCAATCCTCTTCTCCTGTTTCCTCTCCTCTATTCTTTGTTTAAAAAAAAACAGGGAACTTAGAGCAAGCATATACTATAGGGCTTAAAACAAAGTGACCGTGAAGAATAAATATCCGCTACCTCTTACACCAGTCTTGTTGGATCAAGTGCAAAAGGCTATAATCTTCACCCAACTCGATCTTCGCAGAGCTTACCACTTCAAATGAGTCCGCAAAAGCGATGAGTGGAAAACAGCCTTCCACACTTCCTCTTTGAATACTGCAAAATGCAGTTTGGCTTATGCAATGTCCCTGTGGCATTTCAAATTTTTATTAACGAGGTCCTTAGAGAGTTTCTAGATCACTCTGACGATATTCTGATCTATTCAGAAAATGAACAGGAGTATGAACGTCATGTGTTAGCTGTGCCACAAAACTTGCGGGAACATCAACACTATGTTAAGCTTGAAATATGCCTTTTTTATAGTTCACAGGTGGAGTTCTGAGATTTCATTTTGTCATCTAAAGGCGTCAACCTGGACAAAAAGAAAATTGAAGCCATTCTGCATAGGCCCAATCCCATTATTACCAAAGATATACAAACAGTGTTAGGATATGCTAATTTCTACAGGCGATTGTTGGACCTGGCCCTTTGGCAGGTTCATTCCCTGACTTTTTGACTCCTTCCTCCTATTTTTTCTGACATCTCGCTGTTGGCTCTAGGACTCTAAGCACTTTATCACTGCTGATCAGTGCTAAAGTGCAGGTGCTCACCCTTCTAAAGTTGATACGATTGGCTTATACCTAATTGACACGTTTCATTGACCTGTAAGTCCCTTGTACAGTGGTATCCCTATACCCAGGGCCTGTAAATTAAATGCTACTAGTGGGCCTTCAACACTGCTTGGGCCATCCATTGAAGTAGCCTTTCTAACCTGTCTCAGACCTGCTAGCGCAGTTTTCTGCCACAGGGACCTGGCATCTAAATGTATTTGCCAGGCCCAGAACTCCCCTTTTACTACATGTGAGTCACCCCTAAGGTAGGTCCTAGCTAGCCCTATGGGCAGGGTGCTATGTATGTAGAAGGCAGGACATGTGCCTAGTAGCGAGGCTTGACCTGGAAGTGACAAACAGCTTATTTGTTTCTCACTGCTGTGAGTGCTGCCTTCTCATAGGACTGCATTAGAAATGCCCAGCCTTATGTCTAGGGGGTATTGTCTGATTTAGGAGGGGTAGCATAGGCATGTTTGGTGTAATGGTAGTGAGAAATGCTGCTTACAGGTGCAAGTGGACTTTTTATTACTATTACAGAAATGTCACTTATAGAAAGTGAACATTTCTCTGCGCTTATGTCTCTGGTGTTTTGCAGCTTGACTCCAATCCACGTCTGGGCAGAGTAACAATTGGGCTTTATGCATACTTTTCAGACAGCCTGTACACGGGGAGGGTGGAGGTGTCACAGAGGTGCATCTACATCTTGAATAGTTCTCCTGGGATGAGAGAAGGGGGTGGCGGGGCACACATGCATCTGTAAATGCTGTGAACTGGCCTCACACAAAGGGTAGTTTATCCCCAAATGATGTTTGGAGCCTGTGCTGGAGGAGAGAGGGAGCACTCCAAGAAATGATTGTAACTGGTTGGAACCTCCTCTCCCCTTCTTTGTTCAACCACTGCAAAAACTGAGTATAAGTACAGGGGAGTTTCCCCACAATTTGGAGACATTTTGGAACTGAACACAGAATGCTACTGGAGGGACTCACCAGGAACTGCCTTGAACTGCTGTTGCTGTGCTGATCCGTGACCTGCCTGGTCACCTGGAGGAACTGCCACTGACTGCAATCCTTTGTGCTGGCCTGCTACTGGGCCCTGCCGCCCTGTGCTCCATTGAACTTTGTCCCCCAGAGGCAGGGTGCTGTGGCACCTGACCCTTGCACTGTCTTTAAAGCATAGCACCTGGAGAGGCTTTTCTTTATGCCACAAAGTGCCTTGAAAGCGCCTTCAGTTTGTTGGCACCATTCGGAGCATCTCCTTCTTGTGTTTTCTTCGTTGTGCATTTTGGGAAGTGCGTTGTTGTGCCAGAATTCACCATCGTAACCCGGGCGTCATCAATGTCAAAGCACGCCAGAGATGCGCTGCCCCTGGACCCCTCGGGGCACCCCTGAAGTGAAGGAAGGAGCGAGCGTGCTCCTATCGTGCCCCCGGGGCGACGCATGCTTTGAGGAGTGCCCCCGTGGCACAAGCAGGCATCCACTCTGGTGCCTGCCCTCTGCTGTGGCCTGTGTGGGCTGTTTCCCGTTGTTTGGAGCCAGGTGGGGAAGGAAGCCTCATTGGAGGCTCCCCGCCCCACCAGGCACCTCAGCTGTTTTGGTAGATGTGCAGGGGGGAAGGAAGCCTCATCGGAGACTCCCCCTGCCCCACTGAAGCCCAAATTGTATTTTCTGAGACTGCGGGCGGGCGGAAGCCTCGCCAAAGGCCCCCCGCACCGCAAGGTTCCCCGGTTGGGCCTCATATTATTGTTTTGGCTTTGGCGCCCCCCTCTGAAGGGCCAGTTGTGGTCCAGGGGGCCCCCCTCTCCCCAAACTACCGCAAGGCCCCTGTTTGGCATGGAGGAGCGCCGGGGGCCCCTGTTGTTGTACCTCATGGTACTAGAGGTGCCGTCCTCACCATAGAAACAGGTACTCTTTTTTTGGACATACGATTTCTAAATGTTCCTGATATGGGCATTGTGGACTCTAATGTTAACCTGGTTCTTTGATAATGTGTCATATATGTGCTGATGTTCCTTTTATGGGCATGACTTACTGATATGTTTTATTATTTCAATGACAAGTGCATTTCTTTAGTAATGTGATTCCTGACTACTGCTTATGTTGCAGAATAATAAGTAACCTGTGTGTTATCTGTGATTACTGCTGGTCTCTGCAGGGTAACTATTATGTAACGTTCTGACAGCTGTTAGAGTAGCAAGGTATTCCTGACATGTTGTGTCTGGTCTAATAATGTTGTGTACAATACAGTTTATTTTTATATAACTTGGTGTTGTATTTCCTTTGTGGTGGGGATAGTGTGTCACGCATGTTGTGTGTGTTGTGCAATCGCTTTACACATTGCCTCTGGTATAGGCCTGACTACTCGTGCCAAACCACCAAGGGGATGAGCAGGGGTTATCTTGGACGTGTAACTCCCTTGCCATGACTAGAGTGGTTGAGTTCTGCCTGGCTTAAGTGCATAAACTAGCCAACCAGAAAACCCATTTCTAACAGCGATTATAAACACATTTCTCTGATATCGTTGCTCAAATCATGCATCTACTAAACAAAGGGGTACCCTTTCATTGATTACATGAGGCACAATCAGCATTTGAGAAGTAGGAATCTTGTTTTACCACTGCTCCAATATTGAAGCACCCTGACTTGTCTCTTCCATTCTATGCAGAATCAGATGCTTCCCAGTTGGCTGTTGGACGGGTCTTATCCCAGTGAAATCTAGACACTGGCAACATGAACCGAGTAGACTTTTCCTCAAAAAATCTTCTAGCAGCTGAGCAAAATTAAACCATGGCTGAGAGGGAACTATGGCTATAAAGTTAGCTATTCTGGAATGGTATCACCATTTATAGGGTGTGTGCTATCCCATCACCGTCTAGTCTGATCACAAAAATCTTCAGTTCTTTTGATCATCAAGAGCTTTACACCACTCCAAATGTAATGTGTGTCTTTCTTTAACAAGTTTGATTTTGTGATCACATATAAGCCAGGACCGCAATAATTAGAAGTAGATGCCCTTTCATGTATTTATGTAAACCTGCAAAAGTGGAAGGACATCCTGAAACCAGTACCTGTGATTCACCCAGAAAGTAGCCTTAAGAGAAGAAGATGCAGAACAATGGCTGAACCACCCTCAACGTTCTGTAAATGACGGGTTGTTTTGTCATGAACAATACATTTTTATTCCTCTATGTCCAAGGAACTCAGCATTACAATGATGTAACATTCATCCGCTCTAGCAGGGCATCCTGGTGAGCATAAGACTAAGGCTTTAGTCACACATTGGTTTCGGTGGGAGTCAGTTGACAAAGATATACAAGCCTTTTTATAGGCTTGGCCCATATGTGCTTGCAATAAACCAACTCTCACAGCCCCTGCAGACCTGTTACTCCCACACACAGTTCCTCCAGCACCATGGCATACCATTAGTATCGACTTTGTAAAGGAAAGAGCATGGGTTTTCCACCATTCTGGTAGTTGTCAACATATTCACCAAGATGGTGCATTCTGTCCCCTTTGCGAAACTACCTTTAGGCAAAGAATTGATAAATCTTTTTGTTCAGATTATGGTTTATGAAAAAGCAGGCAGACACTCATCGCAGGTCAGCACCAGACTATTTCAAAGGCGATTTAGTGTGACTAAATACTTAGGCCTATATTTATACTTTTTTAGCGCTGCATTTGCGTCACTTTTTGACGCAAATCAGCACAAACTTACAAAATACAATTGTATTTTGTAAGTTTGCGCCAATTTTGCGTCAAAAACAATGCAAATACGGCGCTACAAAAGTATAAATATGGGCCCTATTACCTTTCTTTAGAAGGGCCAGAAAAATTGCAAACTCGGTTGGTAGGCCCTTTCCCGTAAAAAAAAAAAAATCATCCAGTAGCCATGAAATTGACTCTCCCTGATGAATACCAGATCCATCCAGTATTTCATGTATCTTTCCTTAAACCATTCATTCCTCCCACACAATCCTTACCTCCTCCTCCCCAGTTACTGTAGACAACCACAAAGAATTTGAAGTGCATTGCATCCTTGATTCATGTAGGTGACAGGGGCATCCATTCTATTTATTAGATTGGAAAGAATATTCAGCTGAGGAGCGTTCCTGGGAACCTGCTGCTCGTGTTTATGCCCCACAATTGGACAGTTTCATGCTCATTTCACTTCAAACCACGCCCAGTAAGAGGCCTTTTGTGGGAAGTATTGTCACCATACGTGCTTCATGCACTGACTGTAACCCCCTCCATATATGGGCGCAAAGTTCCAAAGAGTTAAAATGACCCCCTAGGCTTCCCCAACCTTCCTTCAGCTTAAGGACCAAGAACTGACATGCATCAAAGACATTGGGTGTTAGGAGAAACTGCCTTGAGAAGGAAAGACAAGAATTTTTGTTGATTGCCAACTTATATTTTGCATTCCAACAAGAACCATGAAAGTATCCTTGATTGTTCAATAATATTGTTTGGTGAGTTGTAGGAAGACTACATTTAATAAGGAGGATAATAATGTTAATGTTGCCCTGAGAACACAGAGGTTTTAACTGTGTTGGTTTCTCTTCTGCTAACGGTAACATTCTACCAGCTGTTTTCTCTTTGGGTTTCAGACCACCGGATGTAGATCTGATCTACTGGTTACCAGTGTGTGTCTTCTCCCTTCCCATTCCCAATTCCTCTTCCCTCTCCCTTTGGGGCTACTGGCTCACAGCCTGTAAGCTCACATGTGGAGGATTAGGCCATAGGGGGAATGGGCATTGCTCTTCGCTGATGCGCAAAACCTGGTCTTCAGGTGTGTGAATTCTGGCCTTGTCACTTGGGTCCCAGTCAGTGCTTACCTTCAGAAAAATCCTGAGAAGAATATACTGAGAAGGTAAAGTTCCACGGGGCAAGGCTTCAGGAGGTGTCCGATGAGGGAGCATTGTAGCTGGATAGCCTTGGGTTGAAGCCACAGTAAAGATTTCTTCATTTGGACTCTGAAATGGAAGTCGAAAACCTCCAGCGGAACGAGGCTGAGGGTTGTAGCCGAAGACAGTTCCACAAGGTTGGCTACCTCTTTGGCCAAGGATCTCTGAAATGGATTTGCTGCTGTGGAGAAGAACTTAGCGGGAGAAGCCGCCAACTCAATCCAACTGGCGATGCAACTCATGCAGACAGGCGAGTAGGTTGGTCCGGTCCCCTCCAGGCACTCAATGCAGTTTCTAGCCAAAAGTTGTTTGCCCACTCTTTTGAATTTTAGGTATCTGGGCACCTTTAGCACCACTTCCAAGGGTCCAGGGCTGAGCAGGCACCTGTACAGAAGGCCAGCAAACTAGCCCTTGTGAGTCACTCTGGAGGACCTGGGAAAGTTGATGATCCCCAGGCAGAAGGGAGCACAGCAGCAGGACAAACAGCACAGCAATCCAGGCAGATCAGCAGTCTTGTAGAGCAGCAGTCCAGCAGAGTTGCAGTCCTTCCAGCAGCAGATCAGTCCTTCCTGGCAAAGTATTCATAGGTCCAGAAGAGTACGGAGGAGTTGGTGTCTTAGGTCCTACTTTTATACCCTGATGCCCAGGATCGAGAAGGTGGGAGAAGCTTCTAGACAGTGGTTTTAAAGAGCATGGAATTTCCACAGTCAATGTCCATTTCTTCACTGCAGGAACTGATGTAATTTTTGAGTTTCATAGGATCAATATAGATAATCATTTTGACTCTGTGTATCACCTTAAAAGGTCACTGGTAGGTAAAACCATATCTTGCATCTATAGGTTTTAAGACCAGTCTTACATCCAGGAATTATTTTCTTCTTGCAGCTGTGACCTTTGCGAGTCTTGAGAGAGAAAAAACTCCTGGCCTTCCCAGGTGAGTTGTTTTCCATCCTTATCTGCATTAATAACTTTTATTAAAACAAGTAAATAAAAAAATGTCTCTGGGTTTATCATTTGCTCCTAGATTGGGTGTCCGAAGACCAAATGTTGGGTTCTCTAAATATTTAAGAAAAGGCAGTCCAGGAGACCAAGAATTTAGGAAGACATTTTTTTGAGGGAGCCAACTGTTACGGGGTCAATTAAAATGTTTTTGAGACTCAAAAATGACCAATCAGACTCTTATTGGCAATCCAAAGACAGTATTTACCAAATGTTGCTACAGGAAGAAAAAAAATGGGAAGTGCACCTCAACTCTACAAGACCTGCCACTACGGATTTTCTAAAATGCCTGTTTACAGACAGGTCTTTTTATACACATCAGTACAACACTTTATTACACATGAACAATAATAGGTAACTTGCAAGTTTACAGATTAAAATGGAAAAACACCCAAAAACATGTGACCCCATAACCCCGAATTCCTAGGCTAAGTCATTTCTCGCTCTTTATTATACGTTAGACAAAGGTTTATGTTGGTGCATTCTTTGACCTATGAATAGGCGTGTGCTCTTTTGTAAATGTAATTTATTTGAAATGTGTGCTGACAGCATTGTGTGTCTAGGACTTCTGAGTGTTCGGAATTCAGTTTCTTTGCTGCACCCATTGTAAGTCGTGCACCTGTGTGCTTTGGGATAATTCAATTATGTACGCATTGTCTAATCCATCTGCAATCTGTAAATTGGTCTTTAACAGATGACCCTTGCATGTTCCTTATTCCACTACATCCTTGAAAGAACCTTTCACCCTGCTTGTGTCAGTGTGGGGGTTAGGCCTAAACTGCTTTTTGATTGAGAACAGCGGTGTTGTTTCTACTTCTGCTTGATGTTGCGCGATGTTTTTATTTCATATTTACAGTAGTGAGCTTATTTTTTTACATTTGCTAAAACACAACCATGTTGTCATTTTGATTGCTCAGGAATAGCATAATAATGCAAATTATTTATCCTAATTTGGTTCTCTATATCCTCAGTATGCTTATCAAATCCATATTTTGTGCATATATCTCATTGACTCTTGCAAACGTGTCTTGCTCATCACTAACTCTACATTTTGCCTCAATTGCTCTTTCATCTGGAATAAACCAGCCTTCATCCAACCCTTTAATATTGTTTTTTGGTCTCAACTATAAAAAAAGTTCCAGATTTCCTGCCTTCTCTAACAGGTCTTTTAATGTCAGAAGTGGATGAGTTTTGCTATTTGCTATCGGGGGAGACATATTTTTTAAGTCTTTTGCTGGCAGACATTTCCTTATGAGGTGTTGAATTTGCAGAAACCAAAACATTTGATTTAGGGATATTAAACTCTGCCCCACCAGGCTTATTGGGAGAAGAAACATTGTCCGTCCTTTAAGAATTAGTGAATTTCTTCCTAAAGACAGACAACGATTTCTCCCTTTTCACTCCTCCCATTGATTAAATATGAGTTTAAGAGGCCGTTTCAATAAATGATCCACAAACCAAAGTCTAGAAAGAACTGCCAACAATAAACCCTATAAAAATTATGAAGCTCTACAGGAATGTTCAGTCATATAAAGAGTTATTTGTCATATTTCAAAAAGAGCATTGGGTGATGAAATAATGTACCTTCAAATATCATAATATACACAAGTTTGCAAAGCCTGAGGATTTTAGAAAGGAATACTGCCAAAATCAAATCTCACAGGTTGTGCCTCTACCAAATGGCTGCCCACTGTACAGAATGAAATGACACAGAAAGACCCATGCTTTGAAAACTATAGTTCTCCTTCAAGACGAGAAACAAAGCCTACTATGAGACAGCACTTTCATCTTTTGTGTCAAATAAACTCATCTTTCCCTGAAGAAATGTATTTAAAAAGCATAACCTGATGAAGCTGTGAGTGAGTGACAGACCCTCAGCTCTAAATGGCCATATCCTGTGGCCGTCAAGCCTCATTATCTGTAATTATGAATTTACCTGGTTAACCTGAAAATAAGGATTCAGTGTAGATGTTGGGAATGCTTAAGAAAGACACTGCTTCTTTGCTCTTACTATGTATAAATGTTGTTTTGGTTATGTGACTGGAGAAGTTCCTTAATCTTAAAGTGTTCAATAGTTGTGAGCGTGAAAAAATTGTCAACATGGCTTTATTGCATTGTACTATGTTTTTTTTTTTTATTGCCATCCCTAAAACTTGCAATAACTGCTCATACCCATTATATCTTGGTTATGCCTTGCTACAGAAAGCTTTAGCTGTCTCCTGTGAGAACTTATGTCACTATTCAATTGACCTCAAGTGGTGACTTAGGGCACTGCAGTGTTCTACAGTAAGGGTTTTTGTCAGATTGGTAGGACCTCTAGTAGTGGCCTAAGGGGTTGCAGCCTGTGATGGGAGTACAACGATTTAAGTTTTATAGGGCATGTAAATTTGAATGCCAATGTTTCTTTAAATAAAAGGAAGATCTACTAATTTTGCCAGTTCTTTTTCACATTTTATTCTATATACAGCTCACCATTTTCGAAATGCTCCTTCTCCACTAAACATGCGCTCTGTAAAGTGCTTTCTTGGAGCTATCTGTGTTGTATCGAATGTGCAAAATAAGAGTTATTTGTAGTAAGAAGGCAAAAGTGCTGGCAAACAGAATGTCAGCCTGTCTAGCATAACAAAATAATGCATGTTGTAATTTGTTCTCACAACACCTGCATGGGGTCGCTAAAAAACACACACAATTTGATAAATGCTTGGCTTTAAATGTTAACTGTACAGCATGAAAAGATGTTTGATAGCTGCATAGTTAAAAAAGAGACTGTATATTCCAATTGTGCAATACATTAAAACATAGCGAAACAATTACAGAACATATTTCTTTTTTCCTCATTGTTATGTGCACTAAATCTAACTGGCGCACACATCAGGACACATTCCCCTTGTTCTCCGTTGCCATTAAGCGCAAGCCTATTTGACAAGTTTTTGACACATTGCTCTTCCATCAGGTTTCTTTCGAATGTGGAATGACAAGTCTATTTTGTGGCAGTGGGAAATGAACCGTGCTCTGCTGCCGCTGTCTCATGTCTCATAATGGAGGGTTCGCAGCATGGACAATTGGGAATTTCTCCAGGCAGGGGAAAAGCACTTATATTCCACCCCTAGCTTTAATCAATCAAGGAGAAACTGGAAATTGCTGTAAAGTAATGAATGTCAATTTATGTACATTTTATTGATTGTAGAACCGTAAAGCTCTGTTTCCCGATTTGCTACTGAACCTTTAGAGATAGCGTATGAATTTAGACATTACCATTTCAATCGTGTGCATTTTTCGGATGGAAAACATGCATTCCCCGATATCTATGTGTGACAATGGAAATACAATTAAGCATGGTTCATTTAATTGTAATGCTTGCGGAGCGTGAATATATTTTTTAATATTGCATTACTACATTATGGGCAAAAACTAACATGAAACGGGGTGTAATTAAATCCGTGTCCCCCAAGGCTGCATTTTGATTCTCTCTTTGTTATATACAGATTATGTTAATCATTGTTTTTTTCTAGCTCATCGGGGCTCGTTTAAATCACTATCTGTCAACTCTGCGTTTTTGCAGGCCTCGGTGGCAAGCAGGCAGGAAGGCTAGAAAGAAAGAGCGGGATTAGTGAACATGACCCCGGAAGACCTATGTAAGTGCCTGCCAAGGATAACTTATTGGCCCTTCTTTCCCTGCAATGGCCAAGGGTCGTTCTTCGCTCTGCCGTATAGATCACGTTCACGACTCACCCTTAGCTATATTTACAGGTTAAACCTCAGTCGTCACACAGAATATTCGTTAAACAGACACGAAGTCGAGATTCCTGCACACAAACATCAATATACACACCCAGGGACATTTGTCGTGAGCACGTAGGTGAGGCCGATCAATTATTTATGTTTTGCGGATCAGATACGCTGTGTACGGATCAGCTTGCGGTTGATTATTCATGGATGTAAATCACAAACTGCACGGCTGCATGCTACAGCATGCTGATGGAGAGCTGTGCTGTAATCAGGCCCCTTGTTCTGCTGCTCCGGAGGAGAACGGAATACATCTTCAGAGAGTGTGGACCAGTCGGCGGGTTTGTTGTTGATTTCCTCTGTAGATTTGTAATGACTCTCTCTGGAGAATGTTTGTTTCCGTGATGAACATTTAGTACACTGTCTGTATATATTCAAGAAAACAAACCGGTAAAAGGAGTTGTGATTAAGATTGTTATAACTCCATAACACATGTTTAGAGAACAAAATGGAGACCTTTTGTTTTATAACAGTGGGCTCAGAGACTGTCCATTGCTTACCATTGGTGGCTTCATTGTCAGTGTCATTTATTTGCTTCTTATTGGCTATGTACTTCCTTCCTCGTCACATGTTTGTCCCTCCACTGGAGCATGGGTGTATCACTTGTGTCCTTCCATTGCTAATTTTTTTTTAGGTGCTACTTTTTTCTTTGTGTTTAAGCACTCTACTGGAGTGGCTCCCCTATGCATGTCTTCCCACCCTCCCTCGTCTATGTTGCTGCTCCCCCCACCATCTCGCCATCCCGTCCTCTTCCATGTTGTAGCTTGCTCAGCACACTCCCTCCCTCATCTGTGCTGCTGTTTGACCCTGCCCTTCCTCTTTCTCCTGTGTTGCTGCTTACACCCCACGTCCGTGTTGCTACTTGCCTCACACTCTCTTCCTCTCCCTCCCTCATCTGTATTGCCACTTGCCCAGGGGCATAGATTCAGGAGGGATGCCTGGGGTGTTATACCCCTCACAAATGTGATTCTGTAATAAATACATTCAAACAAGTGCTTTCAGTAGGGTATGGTGAACTGTCTGTCAGTTTTCACCTGTGATTTTTACATGCCCACACTGCCAAACAAAGACACACATGCACAACTTGTCCCTGTTTTAAAGGCCTCAAACAACATTGTTTGGTTTGAAAAATGTATTTCAAGTGTCCCTAACAATCCCCCATTTCTCCTTCAACCTCCCTTTTATCCCCTCCTTATGCCTTGCTCAAGATATCCAAGCATGATTGTTGGGAAATCTGAAGTTCACCCCCCCAATCTTACTGACCAAGCTACGCCGCTGTGCTTGTTCCAGAAGAATACCTTGGCTGTGTTGCTGTTTGCCCCCCACCCTCCTTCTGCAACAAAAAAATTGTTATGACTTGGACACCGCCGGTGGCATCATACTATTTTTCCCCCATCTCTCTGTTATCCATGCTACCTCTTCTCCCTGCCCCCAATGTTGCCGCCCACCCCATCTTCTCTATCACCAGTAGTAAAACTTTCTGCCACGCTGCATGGTAGCTGAGCTGCTGTACAACATGGCTAAACAAAGCCAATATCTCTTGCCTCATAAGTGAGAACAACCGGCATTGCCAAAGCTTGTTTTTGAGCTGAAAATTTAAATGAACTGAAAAGATGATATGGTTATTGGCAGGTATATTGTGGAGTGGGGAGAAGGTGAGGGACTAATAACAATTGTAGAATGAGTTAGTTTCAGGGAATTGCAATATATCTGGCTGTGACTAGTGTGACTGTTGATGCCTTTATGAACTAGCCCCAAAATGTCAAACTCCCTATTATTAAAATTGCAGCAAAGGTACATTTCTTTATATTTATACTAATTGTATATGATTATTCTAAAATTTTACCATTTTAATCCAATATTAGAAGTGTTGTGGTTGATTCACAAATGTGTAAACGAGTATGTGAAGAAGTACTTCTGCAGTAGTACTTCATGTACATCCTGAATTGAAGTAGTGCTCCAATACATAAGCAAAAAACGGTCTAACGGTAGGGATGAATGAAATTAATATTTTTGAAAAAGAGTGCTCATTACTGCGTTCATGGATTATTTACTTTCCAAAATTTACTTCAATTGCCTACTTCAGACACTTGGCTTAAATCATATTTATTATCTTTCCGAATAAATGACTTGGTTGTAACCTAAATGGGGATGAATAGGATCTCACACCAGTTTTAAGGAGTCGATCTTGTTTGTTCTAATGAATCTGACTCGTGGGATGATAAAGCAAGAATAGAAACAGCTCAGGGAGCTTGAGCATGACATGCAAAACTGTAACTTATCTTTCATGTACTTGAAAAATAAACATCTAATTTTGAAAAGTGCGTCACTTAAGCATAAAATGAAAGAATTATACCTTTCTCCTGCCTGATCTTGGGAACCCCACAGGGAACTTGAGAAATAGTTCAAAATAGGTCTGAAAAATCACTAAAGGGACCCCATGACCTTTAATATATTACATTGAAAATAAGTTTTATTCGAAACGGCATAATATAATTAGTAATGGCTGTAGCTAAATTGTCATGTTTTATGTTTTTGTAACAGAAAGGGAGTATGACTTTGTTCACAATCTTCTCTCTACAAAAATCACGATTTTTAAAAAATAGTCTTCAAAATGTCAGTGCACATTTTCTGGAAACAAAAGGGACGCCTTTAAATATTCAAATACTGTCATCCCTACGGGCGGGTAAGAACAAATAAAGAAATAATACACAAATTGAACAAAGTGCCTGTCCTTCAACTTTAAGGAGATTCCCTTGTAGGGCAGAGGATGCTGCTGAAATAGTGCTATTATCAGTTCACCTCAGTAAGGTGTTGTACAAATCAGGGCTTTAAATGGGCTGGGTTCGTCCGGGTCTCCGACCAAATAGTATTTTAGAACAGAATTTGAAACGGTCCCTATCGGGCCCTATATTCACGCCCTTAACTTTACTGACAAAAAATGAGTTTCTGAACAATTAATGTAATACATGTTCAGGTGATCAATGTCAGTGATTTAGATCCCGCGTATGCTTCCCATTTTACTGAATCTTGCACTCCATTAGCGTGTTAGCAATCCCCAGGATGTTGTGTTTTTGTATTTGTTTCTCAGCACATTACTCTTGAATAGTGCATACAGCCAGAGGTGGCGGGTACCAAGCAGGGCTGGTGGGGAAGCACGCAGAGCAAGTGCAGGCTCCCACTTCCTACCTGAGCGGCTTTTCAGCCCGCTCAGGCGAATCCTGGCACTTCTCTCATTTTGTGTATGAGAGAAGCATCTAAGGATTGGGTGGGGAGGCAAACGGAGCAAAGCAAGCACAGAGGTGGGGGAGCGGCAGAGGATAGGTGGTGAGGTAGCAGGCGGCAGCTAAGTGCAATTTCTTTTTTTATTCCCCTCCTCCCCCGCACGCAGCCTCACCAGCCCTGCCTGGTAGCATTTGTCACTGCTGGACTAGAGTGGGAACTACCAGGAATCCAGACCGGCCCCAGTGAATCTGTCTTACTTCTTTACTATGATGTGTGGTATCACTAGGACACGTTCAAGGGACACGCTCACATTCAATTCACTTCCTCATGCAGAGCTATAGCCTTCAGTGGAAGAAGGCTAACATTTTTAGGTTTCGCCTGCAGGTGCGCTTGCGCTCACATTCAATTCACTTCCTCATGCAGAGCTGTAGCCTTCAGTGGGAGAAGGCTAACATTTTTAGGTTTTGCCTGCAGGCGCGCTTGCGCATGCTTTCAAAATCTTTTGTTATTAAAAAAAAACTTAAAAGGGGTGGTTTGGAACCACCCCTTTACTTACCTGAGTTTGCCATTGGCTTACTCCAATGTCACTCTGATTTTCGTGCTTCGGATTGGCCAGGACGTCGTCTTCACCTCACTTCCTGTCGCCGTCTCCGTTTTCTTCGCTGAGCTTGCAGATGAGTTGCCCGTGGACCTAGTACTCTTTCTGGTCACTTCCTATTGGGCACTGGCCAGTGTCCTTCCTGCTGGCTGCAACACTGAAGGTAATTCTTTTTTCTTTCTGCTTGCCAACTTCTTTCTTCACTGATGTTTTTTTGTTCATTGCCGTCTTCTTTCTTCGTTGCGGTCTTCTTTTTTCTTCTGCATGCCGTCTTCTTTCTTTACTGGCATGTTCTTTCTTCGCTGCCATCTTCTCTGTCTTCTTTCTTTGTTGCTGTCTTCTTTTTTCTTCCTGCATGCCGTCTTCTTACTTTGCTGACGTCTTCTTTCTTCCATGTTTTCTTTTTTCGTTGCTGCCTGACTTCTTTTTTTTTCTTTCTGCATGCCATCTTCTGTCTTCGGTGTCTTCTTTCTTCTTTACTGCATGCTGTCTTCTGTCTTCTTTCTTCGCTGTCTTCTTTACAGCATGACTACTTCTGTCTTCACTGCCATCTTCTGTCTTCGCTTCTGTCGTCTTTGCTCTGTCTTCTGTCTTCGTTCCCGTCATCTTTGCTCCATTCTTGTTTTCTGTCCTGTATGCCAGTAGGTGTCGCCATTGCCTTTTTTCTATCTAACTAGTTTGGAAATATTAGAAAAATGGTATAATAGTGGGTGTTTACAAAATAGGAAACAAATATTATTATAACATTTTCAAAGATTTTTAAGCCATTTAAATAAAAAAAGACAAAGGTGAAACCTATTGCCTTTGCAAATGCTTGTTCTACCAGAGCTTCCCAGAAGATAATGGCTTACTTTGTGAACAACTATTAATTCCTTTTGTCCAAGTTGTGTTCTCTGTTGGAGGCAGCTGAAGGTCACACAACTGGAACTTTGCATCCAGGCTGAGCTACAAACAAAGGTACACCCATGTGATACTGCACTAGTTTCCACGGAATAAGGCAAAATATAAAGTGCGTGTTTTTAATTTAATAAGAACATTTTCATCACCCCAGACACACCTACTTCATTTATCAACGCTTATGAAAGATTCTGCTAAACCTGTACAGATTCGAAATTAGACATTGCAAGCTGTATATGGACCATGTACTCATTCATAGCCCTGTTTTACCTGATTTTAACTTGTGACCTGCAGCTCTATTTCTGACCTTTTAAGTTGGGCACAATAGCTTTATTGACACTTTTCTTTTGACATTTTACTAGTTTTTTTGGTGTTAGATTTTTAACTAAATTGTGAAAAGGCCTACTGCCATTACACAGCTAATCGTAGCCACGTCTTTGTAGCTCTCCCCCCTTTCAGTCACAACCTACCTATGTCTAATTTGACGATTTCCAGAGTATTTTTTCCATTTCCATAAGATGTAAAATATGCACTAGTTGTTGCAAATGCGGCGCTGTGCTATAATTCTGTCATGAACGGAGGCTCTAATCATGCTTCTCTTTCCATGCTTTAATGTTTCCGGTAGCCAATCAAAACAAAAGTTGAAAACACTACACTTACCATGAACATAATTATATCACATGACAAACCAGAGAGCCAACCAGCCCTACATAAACTTAATGAGACAAATAAGCCTCCTCTTTCTTTGCTGCTCTGCAGCCAGTTAAGTACCCTTTGTCTCTTTTCATATTCATTTTTTGGATGGCGCGTTGCATCGAATACAAGGTCCTTCCCTTCAACCTGTCCTCAGCCGGTAGGGGTTTCACGAAAGTAATGCAACCGATTGCAGAATCTGTTTGGTCAAAGGTGTTCGTCTGATAATTTATCTAGACGACATCTTCATCATGATTCAATGCCCTCTTCTAATACTTACTCACCTGGCGTAGGCTATCTCTCTCCTCCAGGACTTGGGGTTAATTGTCAACAGTCGGAAGCCCATCCTGACCCCTTCACAGTGGATGGAATTACTTGGGTTTCAGGTGGACTCCCTTCTGACACAATTAATTCTTCCCCCTCTTAAGATCCACAACATCAAGAAGGAACTGAGATCGATGTTGGGCAAATAGATGGTATTGGATGGTGGGTCCGCTGTCTTCTTCAATGCAAGCTATCTTCCCCAGTCCCCTTCACTAGTGGGCCCTTCAGTGCCTCAAAATATCTCACCTCCAGAAGGGCCTCAATTACTCAGACATAATTCCTCTGTTCCTGGAGGCCAGGACAGAGATTCTCTGGTGGCTAGAGCATATTGATGCCTGGAATGGCAAAGTGATCTTTGGATCATCTCTGGAGATCGTGATCGAGTCCAGTGCCAGTGGTTGGGGATCCCACTGAGGCTCGATTTTCACAGGCGGTCATTGGTCCAGAGCAGAGCTGGCCCTACATATCAATTGCTTGAAACTGTTGGCGGGCTCCTATGCGATCCACAGCCTCTCTCTGGAGAAGTCAGGCTGTTGCATCCTTCTTCGTATGGACAACATCTCCGCAGTGAGGGTTGTGAACAGGTTAGGTAGGATGAAGTCCCACATTCTAGTGGAGGTTGCTAAGGATTTCTGGCATTTTTGCCTTCAACACCGGATATCAGTAATAGTGGAGTATCTCCCGGGTTGCAACAATTTGGTAGAGAATTGGCAGTCTTGTCACCTTTGAGATTTCAGAGATTGGAGACTACATCTGTAAGTCTTCTATTCCCTCCATCGCCATTGGGGTCATTTCTCGATCAACCTCTGCCTCCTGACTCAAATGTCAGCTGAATCCGTTTTTCAGCTGGCTTCCAGATATGGAGGCTGTAGCGACCGATGCATTTCTGCAGGATTGGTCTCCACTTCTGGGACATGCATTCCCGTCCTTCATGATGATCCCCAGGGTCTTGGCTCAAGCTTGTCATCAGAGGGCAGACCTGATTCTAGTGTCTCCCCTGTGGAAATCACAGCCCTGGTTTATGGTGGCTCTGGAACTGAGTAGCTCCTCCCCAATCCTTCTACCGTTCCAATGAAATCTACTTCTAGATCCCTTGGGCTTTCCTCATCCTCTTGTTCAGTCAGAACGCCTCTCTCTGCTGGCATGAAAGGTTCCAGGGAGAGATGGGGTCTTCCAGGACTTTCACAAGAGTCTAATGAGTTCACCTCTCAGGCCTAGTCCTCAGGCACTCACAAACTCTATAACTCAGCGCTGGTGTAATTACTGTAGTGAACGGGGTGCTGATTTCTCTTCAGCAGATTGCTCATTGATTTAACTTTTTTTGTCTTCATTAGCTATGTCTGGTATGGCCTATAGATCAGTGCACAATTCTATGTCAGCCATTTCTGCCAGTCATTTGCCTTTTGACAGTAAGCCTGTGGGTGAGCTCCCTATTGTATGTGAACTCTTGCGAGCATTTGCTCGAGTTGTCCTCCTCAACTGAGATATTCCTCTTTATGGGATGTGAATATCGTTTTGTGTTTTTGGGCTGCGAATTGATATCTTTCCAGAAAGTAACTTTCTGCTAAGCTTACCATGCTCTTGTGCTTGGTTTCTTGTAAACGGGTTTCTGATGTAAGGGCCTTCGATTTGGCAGGTAAGGTGTTTTCTCCGGAAGGAGTAACTTTTTTCATTGCGCGTCATACCAAGTGTATTACTAAGGGCAGTTTCCTACCCTAGTTTCCTTGATAATTCTAAATTATGTGTGGTGCAGTGTTTAAAGGAGCATGAGGTGAGTACTACTGAATTTCATACTGACATGGGGGGGCAATTGTTAATCTCATTACAGAAACCTTTTTGTCCAGTTTCCTCAGCTACATTGAGTTGATGGATGTGATGGTTTCTGACTGAAACAGGTATTGACACCTCCAGATTTGGTGCTCATTCTGCCAGAGGTGCCATGGCTTCTAAGTCCTTTTCATGGACTCACGCCTTGAAACCATTCTAAAAGCGGCTGATTGGTCATCGGAGTCCATGTCCCACCCATCTTGTCAGTTTCATTTTGTCTTTTTCATTATTGCATTGTTTTTCCTAATTCCTGATTTCTTATTGATTGAAATTTATTTTCCGTGATGCTTTTCACTTGCAGATGTTATTTGAGTGTTTGTGTGGGTCCTTCTTTTCCTCTCAGATGACATTTTATTAATGCTTTGAATGTTTTATCAGATCAGTGTGTACTGCTTCAGTATTGTTTCTGCCCTAGGTAATGAGGACGAGTGATCCTGGTTGTTGCCTAAGGTGCTTAGTTTTCTTCTTCTTCCAGTCTTGGAGCTGGTCTGGTCAGGAGCGGCAGTCTGAAGTGTCCGGGACCTTGGTTCGGTTCTGATACAGCACTCCCTTCGGAGTTCAAATTCCATTTGTCTGGTTTGATCCTGTTATTGCATGGTTTTGAGACTGTTTAACTATTCTGGATTTACACAAAGCAAAAGTAGGCTCATTTGTCTCATTAAGGTTATACAGGGCTGGTTGGCTGTGTGGTTGGTCATGTGATGTTATTATGTTCATGGGAAGTGTAGTGCATTCAACTTTTGTTTTGATTGGCTGCTGGAAAAATTAAAGCATGGAAAGAGAAGCATAATTCTCACCTCCGTGTCCTTAATAGAATTGAAATATTCTTGATGCGAATACTAGAAAATGTTTTATTTGCAGTCTTCTTTTCTTACATGATATGTTTGAGATGATAAAATACTGTGAGACGGAAAGAGCTGTTTGACACCAAAGTTTGAGCTATTTTACCCCTGAAATTCATTTGTGGCTTGCTCCACATACTGACTGTGTTGTGCAAGGAAACGCAAACATTACAGAACCAAATGCTTTGATTTTATTGCACCAAAAAGCACGATTTAACACAATTCAGACAGTGGTGTTTAAAAGTCAGTGGCCGGAAAATCAAATTTTAGAACCTGTTTTGCAGCACATTACAATGGTATAGAAAAGAAACACTAGGATATTTTGTGCACCAAAATATTCTGAAGTTTTTATTATAACCTCCATGCCAACTCTATATACATTTGTAAAGTAATCTGCATTTGACATGACATTTTAAATTTGGTGTACAAAATATGCTGGTGTTTCCTAACTTTGTCACATTTTGTAAGCTAGTGCAAAAAATTTATACTACCATTCATTACATGTTATCAGTAAGCCTGTTTTCCACAGCACGGAATCCGATTTCAAATATGTGAATTTTGCAGGGGGTTACTGTGGTTTTTCAGGGGGTTGCAGGGCAATTTTGGAAAGACATTTGAACTGTGGGACAAGTGCAAAAACAAATTGGTAGCAACCACCCCAAGCAAAAATCATGAGTCTGATTTATTTTTTGTATGTACTGGTTTATGACTGAAATACGTTTGTAAGCAAAACAATAGACCCATCTGAATTTGCTCTAGTTTTGTTACGGTTATATAGTAAAGAATAGGATAAAGGTTTTATTATTACAAGATTGGGGTGGTAAAATGGAGAGTTGGCACTCACTTTTGAATAGTATAATAGTTTCATGCTGGTCAACTCTTATTAGCAACTGACGGTGCTCTTACAAGGTACCTCCCCTTAAAACCTTATGAGTTTGACAATCCTAGGATTGTTAACCTTGAATATATAAAGTCAAGGCACATGTCTTCTTAAATATATTGTAAACACAACTACGTTTTAGCCGTTTGAGAGCCATTAAGCACACTTGTGGCCCAAACAATAACACACCATTGAATGCAGAATATCATAACCTTTCAGACGGGAAACCTTCTTCATATACGGCGACACATCAGATTACAGAGGATACGTCGCAACTTTTTGGACGAGAAGTCTTCATAATACAAACTATATTTCTATGAACAATAAAGCAAAAAGAGTAGATCAGTAATTAAAATTAAGATGCCATGGATGAAAGAATACCAAATGAAGAATACCAGTGAGGAGAGCCGTAAAAAGCCCTGAGGAAGTCATGCGGCAACACACCCCAGATGAAACACATGTTGGCTTGGCTGAAGTGATATTAAAAATAAGAAGAAATAAAGAAGAAATTTTGGACTTTATCAGGAATGAATGAAGTTGTGTTTAACCCTTTCTGTGCCGCGGATGTAATGGTTACGTCCTACGGCACAGTACTGCTGTGCCCAGGACGTAAACATTACGTCCTGGGCACACAGCCCAGAGGGAGCGCTAGCGCTCCCTCTGTGGGTTTCTCCCCCACCCCCCCAAGTCAGAGATGGAAGCCACCTCCGACCCCCCACACCCCCGTGACGTCAGCGCGCAAAATGTGCTGGTTTGCTAGGTTTCCCCAGGTGCCGGCTGAGCTAGAGGCCAAAATCCACAGGTAGGCACTGTTTTCTGTGAAAAAATTTGATGTGTCCACGTTGTGTTTTGGGCCATTTCCTTTTGTGTACGCTAGGCCTACCCACACAAGTGAGGTACCATTTATATCGGGAGACTTGGGGAAACGCTGGGTGGAAGGAAATGTGTGGCTCCTCTCAGATTCCAGAACTTTCTGTCACCAAAATGTGAGGAAAATTTGTTTTTTAGCCAAATATTGAGGTTTGCAAAGGATTCTGGGTAACAGAACCTGGCCAGAGCCCCACAAGTCACCCCATCTTGGATTCCCCTTGGTCTCTAGTTTTCAAAAATGCACAGGTTTGGTAGGTTTCCCTAGGTGCCGGCTGAGCTAGAGGCCAAAATCTACAGGTAAGCACTTTGCAAAAAACACCTCTGTTTTCTGTAAAAAAAATGGGATGTGTCCATGTTGGGTTTTGGGGCATTTCCTGTTGCGGGCGCTAGGCCTACCCACACAAGTGAGGTATCATTTTTATCGGGAGACTTGGGGGAACATAGAATAGCAAAACAAGTGTTATTGCCCCTTGTCTTTCTCTACATTTTTTCCTTCCAAATATAAGAGAGTGTGTAAAAAAGACATCTATTTGAGAAATGCCCTGTAATTCACATGCTAATATGGGCACCCCGGAATGCAGAGATGTGCAAATACCCACTGCTCCTCAACACCTTATCTTGTGCCCATTTTGGAAATACAAAGGTTTTCTTGATAGCTATTTTTTACTCTTTATATTTCAGCAAATGAATTGCTGTATGCCCGGTATGGAATGAAAACCCAAGGCAGGGTGCAGGTCATTTATTGGCTCTGGGTACCTACAGTTCTTCATGAACCTACAAGCCTTATATATCCCCGCAACCAGAAAAGTCCAGCAGACGTAACGGTATATTGCTTTAAAAAATCTGACATTGCAGGAAAAAGTTACAGAGTAAAATGTAGAGAAAAATTGCAGATTTTTTCACCTCAATTTCAATATCTTTTTTTTCCAGTTGTTATTTTCTGTAGAAAACCCTTGTAGGATCTACACAAATTACCCCTTGCTGAATTCAGAATTTTGTCTACTTTTCAGAAATGTTTCGGTCTCTGGGATCCAGCATTGGTTTCATGCCCATTTCTGTCACTGACTGGAAGGAGGCTGAAAGCACAAAAATTCGTAAAAATGGGGTATGTCCCAGTAAAATGGCAAAATTGTGTTGAAAAATTGGGTTTTCTGATTCAAGTCTGCCTGTTCCTGAAAGCTGGGAAGCTGGTGATTCTAGCACCACAAACCCTTTGTTGATGCCATTTTCAGGGAAAAAAACGCAAACCTTCTTCTGCAGCCCCTTTTTCCCATTTAAAAAAAAAAAAAAAAAAAATGTTCACTGTATTTTGCCTAATTTCTTGGCCTCCTTCTGGGAAACCCACAAAGTCTGGGTACCTCTAGAATCCCTAGGATGTTGGTAAAAAAGGACGCAAATTTGGTGTGGATAGCTTATGTGAACAAAAAGTTATGAGGGCCTAAGCGCGAACTGCCCCACATAGCCATGAAAAGGCTCGGCACAGGAGGGAGAAAAGGCCTGGCAGGGAAGGGATTAAGATGATGTGTGCCTTGACTTTACAAATAGAATAAATATGTTTTCCGATCTAAAAATTAGAAAGATGAAACTAAGTTTCAGGCAAAATGAATCTTCTTGTCTTCGTAACATGCAACTAGCATAAATATTTTTAAATCAAAAGTTCTTCAGATCAGGCTTTTTCGTTGTCAATAATTGTATTACTAATTGATTATGGTATTGCTCAAGAAAAGCGGTTCGTTATCGCTTTCAAACCAATGTAGCTCAGATGGACGCGGAAATGGGCAAAAAGTATGCACTTTGAATGGCACTCCTCTTTTAGGTTGAGCCTAGGTAGCATGCATGAGCTGTTTATCGAGTATGCTGTATTCAGTCTGTGGGTTTACAGCCCACCTACTGCTTTTCAATGGTCTGTTTCAGTGTTCTTCTAAAAACCTTGCTTGCTAATGGTCTATCTTTCACTTTATCCCACGTTTCTCTCTTTCATTAATTCCCATGGAGCAGAGACAAACTACAGTTTCCTTATGCTTTGGTTCTTTATATGCTTTTTTAATTGTTTCATGTTCATGTTGGTGCGTGTTCAGCTTCAGCGCCCACTACCTTCACTCATTGCTGCTTGTTTCTTTTTTTTTGGCACCAGTATTCTCACACCACATTGCATCTGCCTGCCGTCTTCTTTGAAATCACACAAAGGCAACAATAAATAGCAGACTTTCGCCATTGTTTTACAGAATTTTTAAAACTTCACGTATCTGCATTTTATTTTTGGAAGACACGGGAGCTGACGCCAAAACTCGAACCACGTTCCGCATTGCCAAAGTCTGCAGCTCTGCATGCTATGCCACATCATCTCTCCAAAGAAATTGTTGTTTTTAGGGGAATTTGTCTCTGTTTTCCTCAGTCAAATACCCTTCCCACCATAGACACACCCTGACCCCCTTCCTCCCTTTTGTTTCCATGAGTGCTCCTGTGAGCATATGGGAAGTGCATTCCCTTCATTATACAGAAGTGTGCTGTTAGGAGGTGGGCACACGAGATCCTGTGGATAGTGCTTCGTTCCATTTCAAGGTTCCAAAATGAGGGGAGCACTGCCCTAAATACAGAATGTATCACTAAGGTAAGAACTTTATAAATACAGCTAAATACACAATGATTTCAGAGACTATAGCACATGTAATCATGTTGCAAAGGCAAGGCACCAGCACATGACGAGTGCATTCACTTAATACCTGCAGAGCCTCGCACCCGAAGTCTCTCTTCTGGAGTCCCTCCCTGCCACCCCTCACAACATCCACACACCGCTCATAACTTATGTCCCTCATTGGGGCCATAAATCTTCTCAGGTTGCTCGCTTGCTTCGCTCTCACCTCCTAGCCCAACCACTGCAGACCCTTCAGAAAGATAACTTCTACTATGTCTCACGATTTTCTCTTGTTTAACAAGCACAACATCTCTGTGGATGTCCAACAGTCATGCCATCTCCCCCAACACCACCCGCCCATCGATGCTTGTTTACCAACTCATTTGTCAGTTGCCCATTTTGCCTGTTCTCTCCCATTGCTCATGTGTTACCGGTGCTTGTTTTCTTAAGTCTGTGCTTGTATTGTTTACTTTTGGCCAACCACTCTCCAAGAGAGCATTTTGGCAGTCCAATTTAAGAATGCCTTTTGGCAAAGGGGAAATAAATCACTAATAAAATGCCAACTGGGCGAAACACTGGAGGAAAAGGACTTGTTTTTGTGTAAAAAGTACATCAACAGTGATATGTAATACAGTCCTGGTTGTATGGCTATTTATGGTTTTATGTGTTGGTTTTTTAAAATATATTAGCACAGATTAAGACAATGCCTTTGGGGTGGGTTACATTGTGGGTAAATTTTACGGCTAAGGATTTAGTAACAGGTCAGTAACCAAGGTGCCACAAGCAACTCCCCTTTGCGCTTCTCCCCTTAGCATTTTGTTCCTTTTTTCAAGTCACTTTGAAAAGACTTTGGCTCTCATTATGACATTGGCGGTAAGTCTCGCTTACTGTCATGCTGACTGCTGCCGACATACCTCTGGCACAGCCGATTACCACTGCCCATATTATGACACACACATAGCAATCCGTCACTATACAGCCACACACACAAGCCCGCCAGCACAAAGGTCAGTGATAAACTGGCGGTACCAAAACCCACGCCCTTACGCCAACAGAAATGCCCCCACAACATTATGACCCACGAATCACTGCAGTGGACATTCAACCGCAGTAAACCAGCGGCGATACATACTGCAGCACTCAAGATACACATACTCAAACAAAACAACACTACATCGGACAATTCAAACTACACACACCTGACACACATACACACACCACACCCACACACCAGACCACTATAAAACACACACCCACATTACCCAGAACCCTTTACGACTAAAAACAATTTGACAAATGAAAGAGAGAGACACCAAGAGCACCCACAGAACCAGAGCCACATAACACCATCACCCATACACCATCCACGCACTGTGCAACACACACCCCAACACATCACCCCAGACACCCTCACACACACCACTCACAATACACCCATGGCACCACAAAGACAGGCCAGGTTTTCAGAGGAGGAGGTAAGGGTCCTGATGGAGGAAATCATCAGAGTAGAGCCACAGCTATTCGGATCACAGGTGAAGCAGACATCCATTGCTAGGAAGATGGAGCTATGGCAGAGAATAGTGGACAGGGTCAACGTCTTGTGACAGCACATCAGAACAAGGAATTACATCAATATGAGGTGAAGGGACCTACGGGGGAAGGTGTGTTCCGTGGTAGCAAGACACCAGATAGCAGTACAGAGGACTGGTGGTAGACCCCCACCTCCTCCCCCACAACTAACAACAAGGGAGGATAAAGTCTTGGCAATCATGCATCCTGAGGGCCTGGCAGGAGTAGCAGGAGGACTGTACTCTGGTAAGTCAATTCTTTACTACTTTTATCCCCCCACCTGCATGCCATCACATAACCCCACCCCTACCTTCACCCCATCACTTCACCACCTCACATACACCCCACCATCACAACCCCCAAAGCATGCACATTAGAGAGAATCACCAGGCCCACAAAATCACTACTCTCAAGGCAAAGCTGACAGGGCAATCACAACCCTAGAGGGCAACACCCCCATGCACACTATGTCACACGCATAAACAATAACACTGCATTTACATCACCACAGGTCCCCCACCCAACGTCACTGGAGAGGAGGTGCCAGCAACATCCAGTCCCCCCACAGAAGAGGCCTACAGGGATGACAGCAGCTCTGGACAACTGGATCGGGAGGACCAACCAGGCCCACCAGGGATCTCCGGACAGTTGGTTAAGTAGGCACAGTCCCATACCACCACAGAGCCTCCTCCCTCAGAAATCACCACCACAGCACCCACCCAGCTGGCCCATACCTCTGTCAGCAGGACACGTCAATCAGCAGTGTGTCCACCACTACAGGGACCCCAGGACACCCCACAAACACAGGACAATCAGGGACCTGGGGTCAGTGGCAGTGGGCACAAAGTTCAGGGGACAGAGGCACAGGACAACAGAGAAGCTGGGAGGACTGCTGTGCGACAGGAGGGAGGACAGGCCCAGGGAACAGACTCTCTAGGAGGCACTCACCAACATCCTGGGAGCATACCACTATTCCCAGGAGACGATGGGCCAGATACTGGACAAGTTGCAGGAGACCGAGCAGCTGCGGGAGGGACAATACCTGGGGATCAGGGAGGACCTGAGGGACATCCACACCACCCTGGTCACCATTGCAGGGGAGCTGGCAGACATGGCCAACACCATAAGGGAGGCTATGATTGAACTGTATTAGTTTAACAAGCTTTTAACACTGCAATACAACTGTACAGGAATGTATACATAGGAATGACCTGTAGTAGGCTACAGTCAACACACCAGGTACCAGAGTGGGGCACAAATATCTGAAAATAGAGATGCCAAAGAGTACAGTAAGTGGCCATAGAATTGGGAGAATCTGCCTGCCATGTACAATGTCCAACTCAAAACTGTCAATGTAAAGTGAAGTTACGGTGTCTTACCTGTGTGTCACTGGAAGTACTGTTGTGTTATTGCTGTTCTGTTGTCCTCATCTTCATCCTCTGCCTCCTCATCTTCACTGTCCACAGGGTCCACTGCTGCCACACGCCCATCTCCAGCCTCATCCTCCTGCACAAAAGGCACCTGGCTTCTCAAGGCAAGGTTATGCAACATGCAGCATGCCACGGTTATCTGACAGACCTTCTTGGGTGAGTAGCACAGGGATCCATCAGTTAGATGGAGGCAATGCAACCTGGCCTTGAGGAGGCCAAAGGTCCTCTCGATAATCCTTCTTCTCCGCCCATGTGCTCATTGTAACGTTCCTCTGCCCATGTCCTGGCATTCCTCACTGGGGTCAGTAGCCATTAAGGGCAGGGGTAACCAGAGTCACCTGCAAATATCAAAGGACACCTGTTAGACACACACTAACCCTTAGGGCCAACAACATACCCACACACCAACATCCACTGGGTGGGAACCAGGGCTCACCTACTAGCTACACCCGGTGCCTCTGGAGTTGAGCCATCACAAATGGGATGCTGCTATTCCTCAGGATAAAGGCATCATGCACAGAGCCAGGACAATTTGCATTGACTTGGGAGATGTACTGGTCCTCCAGACACACTATCAGCACATTCATGGAGTGAAAGCTCTTTTGATTTCTGAACACCTGCTCATTCCTCCGTGGGGGGGCAAATGCAATATGTGTACCATCAATAGCCCCAGTTGTGTTGGGAATATGTCCCATTCCATAGAAGTCAGCTTTCACTGTCGCAAAATCCTTCACCTGGGGGAAACGATGTAGCTGCGCATGTGTTTAATCAGGGCAGAACATTGGCTGTGACATTCCTGCTGCCAAGCCCACTGTCACTTGCAAAGGGGCCAGTTGCCAAGAAATGGAGCAGGGATAGGACTTCCACAAGAGTGGGGATCCCGGTGGGCTGACAAGTATCAGATATCAGGTCAGGCTCCAATTGGGCACACAGCTCTGTGATTGTGGCCCTGTCCAGTCTATAGGTGAGGATAATGTGCCTGTCCTCCGTTGTTGCCAAGTCCACCAGGGGTCTGTACACGGGGGTGTCCCCATCTCCTATTCACCTGCAACAGTTGCAATCTAGGGGGCAAAACGGGGAGCAGCTGGTCAGTATTCCACATTTCCAAATTCTACAATGCATTGCATGTTGTGACTGTAACAGTATACTGTTGTATAGGCCCAAATGGTGCCTATGTGTACTGTGACGCAGTTAGGTGCCATGGCCTGTAAGCCCCCCCCCAAAATGGTGCCCGCCTGTCCTATGTGGATGGACATGTGAAAATGAGGTAATTCCACTGACGTTGTGCGCTGGTGCGGGAGGTGGTCGAGTACCGCCGTGCAACTCCTCATTGGTTGTCATTTGGCCCTATGGGTTACAGTGGCTAATGGTGATGTATGCCAGTGGTGACAGTACGCTGCGCCACGGACCTGACCGCCAATTTCTATCTGTTCACTCACTTGCTATCTGACCTTCAACCGGAGAGGACCTACACTGCGGGTGCTGCTGTGACCAGTGTCTAGAACCAACCATGTCTCGTGCCACTGGGGAAAGGGCCCTTGCCTTTACCACTGCAGAGTTGGAGAGACTGGTGGATGGGGTCCTACCCCAGTACTGAATGCTGTATGGGCCTCCAGACCAACAAGTGAGTACACTGTGAGCACGATGCATGGGGTATGAATGCATGGAGTGCTGTGTATGAGGGCCTCGTGTAAGGGGGGGTTGGTGGAAGGGTCCTGGGCAGCGTGCTGCATGGATGGTGGGCAATGTCTGTGCATAAGGGGATGTGAGGGCTATGGTGGGACATGAGTGTAACAGGCCGGATGGTCGGACTGATACCATTTTCTATGTGTATTTTTCTGCAGGTCAGCACCCATCAGAAAAAGGTTATATAGCGTGCCATCGGCAAGGATATGTGGACCCTGGCGGTCCACGGCAGGTGGAGCACCCACTGTTGCAAACAGTGGGAGGACCTGAGATGCTGGGCAAGGAAGACAACGGAGGCCCAGCTGGGGATGGCCTCCCAATGAGGAAGGGGTGCCCATTGAACCCTGACCCCCCTGATGGCCTGCATACTGGTGGTTGCCTATCCAGAGCTGGATGGGGGCTTGAGTGCATCAATGCAGCCACAAGGGGGAGAGTACAGTTTCCCAATATACTACTTGCGCGTTGCAGGGTGGTCTCTGGGTGGGGAATGTGGACCTGTGGGTGCCCCTAGGCCAGGCTGGTCATTGCAGGGTAGGTCCCATGTTGGGCAGGGTCTGATGTACACCACCTCCTACCAAGTTATTAGGCATCCACTACTGGGCAGGGTTCTGTGGGTCGCAGGTATGCTGCTATTGGCGTTAGGTATTCCTGTCCATGGCCTGGTGACTGGCATTGTGACTGGTTGTGCATTGCCTAGTGCGTAGGGCTGTTCCCTGTGTGTGTGTGTGTGGTGTACGCCAATGGTGATGTTGGAGCAGCCATTAACCAAGTGTACCTTTTGTCTCTCCCCCCTTTTTGTTTTGTCACCCTGCCCTTATGTGCATTAGCATCATCTGGTGGAGGAGCTGAGGCACCGGCGACGGAGGGAGCTGCATTCCACAAGGCCCATGAGGCTGAATCACCGACGGTGAGGGCACCAGTGGGACAGAGGGCAAGGAGAGCACCACTGCAGAGACACGAGGCGACACTTCGGACAGTGATACCTCCTCCGATGGAAGCTCCCTGGTGGTGGCGGACACCTTTGTGCACATCCCAACTACAGGTACAGCTGTCACCCCCTGTACCAGGGCCGCCCTCCCAGCAGTCCCTCAGCGTGTTTCCCTTGCCCACTCACTCAGGAGGGTGGGCATCTCTTGGTTTGTCACCCTGTCCTTCTGTGCATCAGGTCATCTGGCAAAGGAGCAGAGGCACCTGCGATGAAGGGAGCTGCATCCCACTTGGCCCTGGAGGCCGAATCCACTGACAGTGAGGGCACCATTGGGACAGAGGGTGAGGGGAGCACCACAGCGGAGACAGGAGGGAACAGTTCAGACAGTCATACCTTCTCCAATGGAAGCTCCCTGGTGGTGGCGGATTCCTCTGTGCCCACCCCAACTACAGGTACAGCCGCCAACCCCATCCAAGCACCACCCTCCCAGCAGCCCCTCAGCGTGTTTCCCATGCCCACTCACCCAGGAGGGTGGGCATCTCCTTTGCCCCAGGCTCCTCAGGCCATGCCCCAGTTAGCCCTGCTGCCCTGAGTGAGGAGGCTATTGACCTCCTGCGATCCATCTCCGTTAGGCAGTAAACCATAGTGAATGGCATCCAGGGGCTGGCAGCCCATTTGCAACAAACAAATGCATTTCTGGAGGGCATTTACTCTGGCATGGTGGCCCAACAGAGCTCAATCCACGCTCTGGCTTCCTCTCTGATGGCAGCCATTGTCCCTGTTTCTAGCCTCACGCCTCCAACTTCCTCTACCCAGTCCCATTCCCCGCAACCCCAACCTATCCCAAGCACACAGGCAAACCAGCATGCACACAAGACAACACACAGGAGTGGATCAGGCAAACACAAGCACCACACATCATCCCACAGGCACTCACACAGACACCATCCAGATGCAGACATACCAACATCCACTGCCTCCACTGTGGCCCCCTCCTCGTCCACCTCCCTCCCAGTAGCATCTACACTCCCACCTACATGCACTACATCCTCACCCACTACCTCCATCACCATCATGCCTATCACTACACACCCCTCACTGGCAGTCACCACCCCCACATCCATGCACACGTCCCCTGTGTCCTCTCCCACATGTCTGTGCCCCCTCCTACCAAAGTACACAAACGCAAGCACTCAGACACCCAACAGCCATCCGCCTCACAACAGCATCCAGCCCATGCACCAACACCCAAACTCAGCAGACAGACATCTCCTATAACCACTCCCTCTTCCTCCACACCCTAACCTTCACCCTCTTCCCGCCCCAATGTCCCTAAGAAGCTTTTCTTCTCCACCCCCGTCCTTCATGTCGGGCCAGGGTGGTCAGAACCCAGACGAGCACCTCAGCCACCCAGTCCACGACCAAAGTAGTGTCGACAGCTACTGCAGGTGGGAGAGACTCCAGGGAACCAGGCAGCAGCACTGAAAGTGTGCCTGTACCAGGTGCATCAAGGAAGGGCAAGGAGGCACCACCAGATTTCAAAGGGAAGGGCAAGGAGGCACCACCAGCTGCCAAAGGGAAGGGAAGGGAAGGGAAGGGCAAGGAGGCACCACCAGCTGACAAAGGGAAGGGCAAGGAGGTACCACCAGCTGCCAAATGAAAGGGCAAGGAAGCACCACCAGCTGTCAAAGGAAAGGGCAAGGAGGCACCACCAGCTGCCAAAGGAAAGGGCAAGGAGGCACCACCAGCTGCCAAAGGAAAGGGCAAGGAGGCACCACCAGCTGCCAAAGAGAAGGGCAAGGGGCTTGCACCAGCAGGCAGGAAGGACAGGAGGACTGGTGCTGGGACTGATTCAGAGCCCCCACCACCAACCATGGCGGTTCAACCGTCTGAGGCTGTAGGGGATGGGCTGGAGCCTCCCCCTACCACTGCCAGCACCACCACCAGCACCACTGCCAGCAGCAGCAGCAGCCCCAGTGGGCAGCCGCCCGAGGCTGCAGGGGATGGGCTGGAGCCTCCACCGACCACTGCCAGAACCACCACCAGCACCACTGCCAGCAGCAGCAGCCCCAGTGGGTAGCCATCCAAGGCTGCAGGGGATGGGCTGGAGCCTCCCCCCACCAATGCCTGCCCCAACAAGAGCACTGCCACTGCCACTACTGAGCAGCCATCACTGCCGGCGGGCAGTGTGTAGTCCTGCTTTCATAGGCTGTAGTGCATCCTGGACCCTGGAAATCCTGACGGTGTGACACCCAGGTGAGAGACTGACCTTGCACTCCCCAAGATCTGCATCACAGGGCACAAGGCCCCCTCCAGAACCAGTGGAGAACCCATCCACTCACCCCATCCTTGCCAGGATGAAGCACACTAGGCACAAGGCCCCCTCCAGAACCAGTGGAAGAAGGCATCCACTCACCCCATCCTTGCCAGGATGAAGCACACTGGGCACAAGGCCCCATCCAGAACCAGTGGAGAAGCCATCCACTAGAGATACGGTGGCCTTGCACTCCCCAGGACCAAGCAGTGGGCAAACCACCCACTAGAGAGACTGTGGCTTTGCACTCCCCAGGACCAAGCAGTGGGCAAACACCCCACTAGAGAGACTGTGGGCTTGCACTCCCCAGGACCAAGCAGTGGTCAAACCACCCACTAGAGAGACTGTAGCCTTGCACTCCCCAGGACCAAGCAGTGGGCAAACCACCCACTAGAGAGACTGTGGTTTTGCACTCCCCAGGACCAAGCAGCGGGTAAACCACCCCAGGATATCACACAGGGCACGTAGCCCCCTCCAGGACCAGTGGCCTTGTACCATCTTCCGGCTGAGGTGCCCCCCCCATTCCCCATCCCCCTGAGGTGCCTGTGTATTTTTGACCTGATGCCCCTGCAGTGTTCTCTCCGTATTGTTGCAGGAGTGAGGTGGGGCCTTGGCCTATGTGTTGTGGCCCTGTGGCCCACGGACATTGAGGACTGGGCAGTGTCCCTCCATTTGTAAATATGTATGTACTTTTTTAATGTGAAGCACGTATTTATTCTATTTTGTCTTATTACACTCACTTTAATCAATTCCTTTTGTACTTGCATTATTCCTGAGGGGGACGGGGGTATATGTAATGTTAGTGCATCTGGTTGTGTGCATGGGGTTGGGGGTGTTGCATGTTGCGTGTCTGTGTGTCACTCTCTCCCCCCCTCCCTTGTGTGCTAGGTGGCAGTACTCACTGTGGTTGGCTTCGCCAGCGTTGAGGTCCGTAATGCAGGAAAAGGTATACAAGCATGGGGAAGATGTGAAACTCAGGGTCCATGGCGCCGTGGTTGTTCCCTCAGTCTCCAGAGGTGAGTCCTTTGACTTCTGTGTTCTGTTTCCCCCGTGCTTTTGATGTCGTTGGTACCGCCCCGGAAAAGGTGGCAGATAGGCCTGTCTTGATACAGTGGGCGGTACATTGTCTTCCGCATACCTGTTGGCGGTTACCACCGTGGTGCTTGTTGCTACCACCGGTGTGTTAAAGTGGCTGTCTGTCTGAGTGGTTTCCGCCGTGGTCATACTTCCATTTTTGTTACCGCCAGTCTGTTGGCTTTATCACCGACTGCCAGGGTTGTAATGAGGGCCTTTATGATTTACTGCTAGTTCCTCCTTTACATGAAACTCTGCAAAACACGTTTCACACTTACATCTTAGGTGTAGGTGCCAAGTAGTACGCTGCATTCACTTTCATTACAACTTGCTAGCTAACATATGTTTTTTTTAATTTAACTTAAAGCATATGTGCCGAATTTGTCAATACTTTAGACTGTATGTGGATTTTTTTTGTATATAATAGGCAGTAGTTAGGTGTGCTTTATATTTCATCTGCACCACGTTTGCTTCTGATTGTCCTTATTTTTTTAGGCGTTGAATTTTTCTCAAATTCCAAGCCTTTCCTGTAAATAATATTTGTAAATATTGGTTTCACCAAAACATACATGCCGTAAAAGAAACATGTATATTTAACATACTATATGTATACCAGAATGGAGATACTAATATAATGTGACTATCAGCTTTGAGAAAAGCCCCATTAAAGAAATGCTCTTGTTTGGTTAAATAATGTGGGTTGTGTAAAACGGGTTGCTTATACTTAGAACAGATGGGTTGATTATTTAGCACAAACTTGCCAAAATATGTTAGGGAACAGGGAATGCATGAGAAAAATGCTATTTCGTTTGCACATGATACCATTTTGCTGCAGTCTTTATTTCTGGCTATTAGTGATTTTCCTTATCAGTCTCCACAGACACCAGCCTTTCTGTGGCAGCCTTCTTGCAATAGCTTCTCTCCTCTGGTAGGTGGGACCTTCTGCCTCTTTCTTTCTGTTGTAACTCTTCCAAAACATTCTCTACTCTGGTAGGTGGTACCTTTTGCCTCTGTCATTACTCCATCCTGCCCATAAACATAATAATGACAAGGAGCCCCATTAAGGCTCTGCTTGCGTGTCCTTCAGTTTTTGAATTCATTTAAAATCCAAAGACACAGATCTAAAGCAAAGCTCCTACTTATTTGTTTTTCTCCACACCATAAATATGAATCTATCCACACAGTTCCATGCTACACAATTCAACTCAACACATTGTCAATCCACACCACATAATTCAGTGTCAAACCACATAAATCAACTCAACAAAACAAGTACACTACACATCACATACATCCAATCGACAAAACACAAAATTCCACATCATGCCACACAATTCAATAGCACGTCACATAATTTACCTTCACTACATACCACTCCACAACACAAAATACCACCCACATAATTGAACTTCTTAACACACAATCCCACTACACATAATGCCAGTGCACTCAATATCACATAATTAATATCGACATAATTCCACAGCACACCATGCCACATAATTCCACTGCACAAATCCACTCCACACCACACAATTCCACAAGTAATCCATTCAAACCCACATAATTCCACTACACACCACATACATACACTCCATCACACATAGGTAAAAGACATTGCCATTTACAATGTCAATAGCTCTAACTCAAACAAATGCAAGACCTATTGCATTTCCAATGCTTGTTTTTCTCTGCAATACAGATAATTTAGTGGCGCTTCTTTGACTCCGGTAAAAATATTCTAAATGAAAATAAAAACTCCAAATCAAACTTGCGATAACCTTTCCGACGACAAATTGCACTACAGTGTAAGTAATATGCAATTAATTTTTCCCTTTTGAATCAAATGTATAGCACTTAAATGTTCACGCTATTCAGTATTAAATCAAAGAATTCCTCTTTTTCTCTTCCCATTTTGGAATGTTACCCACTATGGGGGGCATTCATTGGTAAGAAGAATATCCCAAGTTTGCCTTGGAGACACAATGATGCTGTTGTAATCAGAGGCACAAAAATGTATTTGTGTTAACATATTGATATTAAAGACATGGGAAACTGCTGAGACAAAAGGTTAACAGGAGGAGAAAGTTATTGTATGGTTGACAAGTGGAGGTGGTAGCAGGAAGATTCAAGGAAATCACAATTAAATAAGGATACTATGGCCCTTACTAAAGGCAGAAATTGAGAACCTCAAAGCTCAACACGCACTGCAGTCATCAAGCAAACCACAAAATTGTAAAGCTCTGCAGCTTTCTCCACATTAAATAATTTTCAATAGTTTTCTAGACTACTTTCTGACTTCAGATTGCATGTCTTCACAAGTTAGTAACAGACTATTCCACACACTTTTCTCAGACTTAAACTACTCTTTCTACTTTTGAGCTATAGTACTTGAATGTCTTACTCAGGTTGAGTGGATGTGTAGCAGCAGCCCATTTTTCACACTCTTTGTGAGCGGCATTTTCAACAGTTTGTCACACTGAGGCCTGTGTTGATTTGCACTGCTTCATTATGAGGTTTCAGTCTGGATTCTCTTATCTCACCTACTACAGTCATCACACAATCCATAAGCACTTAAAGCTATACAGCGGTTTACACATTAAGGGGGTCATTCTGACCCTGGCGGCCGGTGACCGCCAGGGTCACCGACCACGGGAGCACCGCCAACAGGTTGGCAGTGCTCCCGAGGGCATTCTGACCGCGGCGGTTCAGCCGCGGCCAGAAAGGGTAAACCGGCGGTCTCCCGCCGGTTTACCACTGCCCTTGTGAATCCTCCATGGCTGCGGAGCGCGCTCCGCAGCCATGGGGATTCTGACACCCCCTACCGCCATCCTGTTCCTGGCGGGTCTCCCGCCAGGAACAGGATGGCGGTAGGGGGTGCCGCGGGGCCCCTGGGGGCCCCTGCAGTGCCCATGCCTATGGCATGGGCACTGCAGGGGCCCCCGTAAGAGGGCCCCGCAAAGTATTTCAGTGTCTGCTAAGCAGACACTGAAATACGCGACGGGTGAAACTGCACCCGTCGCACCCCTGCAACTACACCGGCTCAATTCTGAGCCGGCGTCCTCGTTGCAGGGGCATTTCCTCTGGGCCGGCGGGCGCTCTTTTGGAGAGCGCCCGCCGGCCCAGAGGAAATGTCTGAATGGCCGCCGCGGTCTTTTGACCGCGGTGCGGTCATTCAGCGGCGGTACCTTGGCGGACGGCCTCTGCCGTCCGCCAAGGTCAAAATGACCCCCTAAATCATTTTCAGTAGTTTTTAGGAATACTGCCCGACTGTAGTTCACAGGTTTTCACAAATGAGTAACAGACTATTTCATAACATTTTATCAGACATAAACCACTGTTTCTGCTTCTTCATATGTAGTAGTTGTATACCTTACTTTCGTTGAGTGGATGTGTGAGGTGTAAAGCAACTGTTTACTCCACCTTGTAAAGGCGAATCTCAGCACTTCCATAGGACTAGCTGCAGCTCACAGTTCTTTTTTTAAAATATATTGTTATTGATTTATCATAGAGTTGTAACAGAGTACTGGCAAAAAGGATAATCACCACAACTTATCTTTTTGAGACAAGCTGATATTGCAAGCACTAACCGTACAAGAAAAAGAGGGTAATTAAGAGGAAAAGATAGAAGATAAGAAATATAAAGTGGTGAAGGAAAAAGAAAAAGGAAGACAGGTCTCTCAAATAACAGATACACTGTGGTACTATTATGAACAGTTCTACTACATCAATAGCCAATGTGGAGTACAAGTCTTTGTTAGAAATGGGGTTCCTTGTTGGCTAGGGTAGGCACCTCAGCCAGTCAGGTACCAGCACTATAGTCATGTCAAGAGAGCTACACACCCAAGGTCACCCCAGTTCATCCCCTTGGAAGCCTAGCATGAGCAGTTAGGCTTATCCCAGAGGCAGTGCGTAAAGCATTTGCACAACAGACACAACACAGTGACAAATAAATACATCACAAAAAAAACTCCACAACAAGTTATTTAAAGTTTACTCTATTGCATGAAACATCATTAGACCAAAAACAAGGTCCAGCACAGGATCATGACAGGGAGTCAAAAGCCAAAAAGACAGGGGTAATCACATCAAGAGCTGACAGGTCTAACACGTGTCCTCCCCTCCCCAAGCTGAAAATGGAGAGAACTACCCAACCTCATGGGAATTCCCATCTCTAAGGCAGAAGAACCTGGACAGACTATCAGCATTGGTGTGTTCTGTGCCAGGGCAGTGTTCCACCATAAAGTCCATTTCCTGTAGGAAGATGGACTACCTCAACAGTTTAGGATTCTCCTCCTCATCTGCATTAATCATCTGAGGGGCCTTTGGTCTCTCTGAACCCATAAGTGAGTCCCAAACAAGTAGGATCTTAGCTTCTCCAATGCCCAGACCACAGCAAAATCTACCATTCAATTGTGCTTCACCTCAGTTCCCTGGGAATTTACCTCCTACTGATGAAGGCGGCAGGTTGCTCTAATCATTAAGCTGTGAGAGCACGGCTCCCACACAGTGGTCTGAGGCACCTGCCTGCACCACAAATTATTTGGAAAAGTCAGAAGCCTTGAGCATGGGTGCTTTGCATATGGACTCCTTCAGGGTGTCAAAAGCAGTGTGGCACACCTCAGTCCAGATCACCTGATGTGGCTGCTTTTTGGAAGTCAGCTCTGCCAACGGGGCAACAATGGTGCAAGTGCTCTCTGTCTAAATTTGGGTGGTGATTGGTTTTATTCATGATTGGCACATTTTATTTACTAGTAAGTCCCTAGTAATGTGCACTAGAGGTGCCCAGGGCCTGTAAATCAAATGTCACTAGTGGGCATGCAGCTGTGCTTGTACCAACCACATGAGTAGCTCTGTAACCATGTCTGAGACTACAGTGTCTGTGTGTAGTTTTAAACTGCTAGTTAGACCTGACGAGTGCACCCACTTGCCATGCCCAAACCATCCCTTTTACTACATGCATGTCAATCTTAAAGTAGGTGTAAGGCAGCCCCCTGGGCAGGGTGCAGTGTATTTAAAAGGTAGGACATGTACTAGTGTCTTTTGCATGCTCTGAAATACTGCCAAAGTCATATTTCACTAAAGCAAGGCCTAGCTCTCCCATAAATTAAAATGGGAATTGCATTGAAATATCTTTTAAGTGTAGTTACCCATTGGGAGCAGATGGAGATGTGGAGTTTGGGGTCTCTGAACTCATAATTTAAAAATGCACCTCTTAGTAAAGTTGGTTTTTAGATTCCAAGTTTGAAAATGCCACTTTTAGAAAGAGGGCATTTTCTTGCCTAACCATTCAGTGCTTCTTTCCGGCTGCTGGATACACCTGGGTCAGACTGACAGTTGGACAGTTTGTGAATTCACTCTAGAAAGTAACACAAAGGGAGCTGAGGTCTATCCTGCATATCCTGATGGGTCATCCTGCTCTAGAGTGGAGGGAGGAGCTGGCACTTGCACCTGAATTGGGATGTGCATGTCTTTACACAATATAGTCTCTAACCCCTTGGAGTGTGTCTATGGCCAGGACAGTGAGAGGCTGGGTCTTGTACAATGCAATGACTTTCCTTTGAGGTTTGCCTACTTCTAAGGCAGAAATTAGTATAAGTATTGGACTGCTGACCCCAGAACTTCAGAACACTTTGGACTAGGACATTTTGCCAGGGAGAAGAGCTAGATGTTTGAGGAGGTCCTACCACTCGGCCTGTTGCTTTGCTGTTCAGGCCTGCTGCTGCTCCTTCTGCCCTAGGAGTGAAAGGGCTGGACTTTGCTTTCTACATCTGGCTTTCCAAGGTTCTCAAAGGGCCTGAACTGAGCTTGCCTTCTTTTAGAAGTCTCAGGGACATCAAAGACTTCATCTGTCAGCACCTGGGTGTTCTTGGTGAGAGCCTTGACTTGTCAAGTGTGTCAAATCCAGTTCCTGGGCCCTTGGAAGTGAGTTCTGGTGAAAAACAAGGAGAACCAGGCACATTGACTCCAGATGACTCCAGATCTGGTGTGCTGCCTGACTCTGTGCCACTGCCTGCACAAAAGACAAAGGCCCTCATTACGACCCTGGTGGTGGGTGATAAAGTAGCGGTAATACCACCAACAGGCTGGCGGTAACTACTGCCAATATATGATCATGTTTGTGATATCTCCGAAAGACATCCAATGTACCACACCAACCGCCATGGCGGAAACAACAGTCACCATAGAGGTAGCCGCCTACAGCAAGGAAGAAGACAAAGTTCTACCCACCATATTAAGTTAAGAGTCTGCAAATCGCCACCTTTTCCGGGGCGGTACCAATGCCAACAAAAGCTTGGTGGAATCAGAGCACAAAAGTGAAAGGACTCACCATTATAGACACAGTGAAGAACAACGCTGCCATGGAACCCGAACTGCAAGTTTTCCCGATGACCTCCTACATTATGCTCGACCACGAACACCAATGCCGGCGAAGACAACGACGGTGAGTTCAGCCGCCTAGCACACAAGGAAGGGAGGGAGGAAAATGAGTGACACACACATGCACAACACACACCTGACACACACAAACCATACACACAACCAGCTGCATTACAAAAACAATTTGACCCCGAAAATCTGCAGAATAATGCAAGGACAATTACAAAAGTGATTGTAATCAGTTCAACATAAATATTAATAATCTAATATGGCCATGAAACAGATATGTACACTTGTATAAAAAAGGGACACAGCCCAGTCCATAGTTCAAAGGGGCCACGTGGCCACAAGGCACAGTCCAAGGCCCAACTCAAATCCTGCACCAATCCGGATAGAACACTGCAGGGGCATCAGCTGTGAAATAGGCAGGCACCTCAGGGGGAGGAGGGGCACCTCATCCGGATGCAGGAACAGTGGGCGTCTTGCCCACTAGTTCTGGAGGGGGCAACATGTCCATTGCTTTGTCCTGGGGAGTGCAAGGCGACAGTCTCTTGAGTGGGTTTCTTCCCCACTGGTTCTGGAAGGCGCAACATGTCCATTACTTTGTCCTGGGGAGTGCAAGGCCACAGTCTCTCTAGTGGGTGTATTCCCAACTGGTTCTGGAGGAGGCAACATGCTCATTGCTTTGTCCTGGGGAGTGCAAGGCCACAATCTCTTGAGTGGGTGTCTTCCTCACTGGTTCTGGAGAGGGCAACATGACCTGTGTTTTGTCCTAACGAGTGCAAGGCACAGTTTCTCGAGTGGGTGTCTTGCACACTGGTTCTGGAGGGGGCAACGTGCCCTGTGTTTTGTTCGGGGGAGTGCAAGGCCACAGCCTCTCAAGGGGGTGTCTTGCCCACTAGTTTTGGAGGGGGCAGCCCTCACAGTAGCCCCTGGAGGGTGGACTACATGGCTTCTGCTGGTGGTGATGGCTGCATGCTGGTGGTGGTTGTGGAAGGCTCCTGGACAGCTCCTGCATTCTGTGATGTCTGCATACTGGTGGTGGTTGGGGGAGGCTCCTGGACAGCCCCTGCACTCTGTGATGGCTGCATGCTGGTGGTGGTTGGGGGAGGCTCCTTGGCACCCCCTGCACTCTGTGATGGCAGCACCTCCACGGCTGACGGTGGGGACCATGTGACATCTGCTGGTGGTGGCAGTGTTTGGCTGACAGCTTCCCCTGGCGTAGAGTGTCTCTTCTCCTCCTGGTCATGGGTTTGGGTTCCTTTACCCTTCCTGGCAGGGGTGGATGGACTCTTCCCCCCTCTGCCTGGTGGTGCAGGCTCCTTCCCCTTTTTCCCAGCTGGAGCAGGCTCCTTCCTCTTCTTCACAGCTGGTGCAGGCTCCTTCCCAATCCTCACATCTGGTGCTGAACTCTTCCCTTTCCTCCCAAGTTGTGCTGCCCGCTTCCCCTTCAGTGTTGTTGGTCTGGTATCCCTACTACCACGAGTAGGTGGTGCTACCACTGTCCCCATAGACTGCTTGGCTGAGGTGCTTAGCTGTGTCCTTGCTACCCTGCTCATACATGCAGGATGGGGGGGAGTGGTAGGGAAGAGGTTAAGTTGGGCAAGGCAAAGTTTTTTAGAGACGTTAGGGCAGGAGGAGGGAGGAGTAATGGGAGTGGAGGAAGAGGGAGTGGTTGTCGGAGGTGTATGTCTGCTGGATTTGGGTGCATGTGCATGGGATGTATGCTGTTGTGAGGTGGATGGCTTTTGGGTGTCTGAGTGCTTGTGTTTGTTTCCTTTAGGAGGGGGGACAGACACGGTGGTAGAAGACACAGGGACACATGCATGGATGTTGTGGTGGTGTCTGCCAGTGAGGTGTGTATTCTGCTGGGGGGGTGATGATGCTGGTAGTGGATATTGATGTAGTACATGCAGGTGTGAGTGTGGACGTAACTGGGTGGGAGGTGGAGGAGGAGGAGGGGGAGACAGTGGATTTTGTCATATCTGCAACGGTATTGTGTTTGTGTGAGTGCCTGTGGGATGAAGTGTAGTGCTTGTGTTTGCCTGTGCCACTCTTGGGTGTTGTCTTATGTGCATCCTCTTCTGTCTGTGTGCTTGGGATGGGTAGGGATTGAGGAGAATGGGACTGGGAAGAGGAAGTTGAAGGGGGGGACAGTAGAAACAGGAACAATGGCTGCCATCAGAGAGGAGGCCAGAGCCTAAATCGAACTCTATTGGGCAGCCAATCCACCATGGATGCACTCCAGGAATGCATTGCTGCATCTGGGCTGCCAGCCCCTGGATGGCATTCCCAATGGTTGACTGACAAACAGAGATGGATCTCAGGATGTCAATAGCCTCCTCACTCAGGGCAGCAGGGCTCACTGGGCAGGGTATGAGGTGCCTGGGGCAAAGGAGATGCCCATCCTCCTGGGTGAGTGGGCACTGGTAACTCACTGAGGGGCTACTGGGTGGGCGGTGCTGGTACGGGGGTGGTGGCTGTACCTGCAGCTGGGGTGGTCACAGCGGTGTCTGCCACAACCAGGGAGCTCCCATCGGAGGAGGTATCTGAGTCTGTGTTGTCCCCTCTAGTCTCCGCAGTGGTGCTCCCCTCACCCTCCGTCCCACTAGTTCCCTCAGCGTTGGTGGACTCTGCCTCCAGGGTCCTGTGGGATGCAGCTCCCTCTGTCGCCGGTGCCTCTGCACCTCTGCCAGATGATGGTAATGCACATAAGGACAGGATGACAAAACAAGAAAGGGGGGGAGAGAGAAAGGATACACTGGTTCAATGGCTGCAACAACACCACAGTTGGCGTACACAGCACCCTCACACACAGGGAACAGGCCTACGTACTATGCATTGCACTACCAGTGAAATGGCTAGTCACTAAGGAATGAGGAGGGGCACACACCACCAATTGCAGCACACCTGGGACCCACGCAGCCCTGCCAAGAAGTTAATACTTACAAGCTAGGTAAGCAGTATTTTTACATTCAAACCCTTAGCCACCAGATGACCTATGCTGCTATGTCTGACCTGGCCTAGGGGCACCCAAGGACACACAAGCACTACCCAGATACCACCCCACCAGCCGTAAGTTGTAATGATAGTCACTGTACTCACCCCCTTGTGGCTGCTGTGATGCCCTCAAGCGCCCATCCAGCTCTGACTAGGCCACCACCAGTATGTGGGCCAGCAGGGGGGTCAGGGTCCGACGGGCACCCCTTCCTCATTGGGAGGCCATCCCCAGCTGGGCCTCCGCGGTCTTCCGTGCCCAGCGTCTCAGGTCCTCCCACCGTTTCCGACAGTGGGTGCTCCGCCTGCCATAGACCCACAGGGTCACCACCTCCTTGGCGATGGCACGCCATATTCCCGTCTTTTGATGGGCGCTGATATGCAGAGGCAATACAGACAGGAGAACACCATTAGACAAACAGTCCAGCCTGTCACACAAATAGCCCCCCATACCCAATCCCATCACCATTGGCACACACATAGCACAGCGCACAACATGTACACCCCCTTACACAATGCCTTCACACACAACTCCATGCATTCATTCCACATGCATCATGCCCACAGTGTACTCACCTATTGGTCTGGAGGCCCATACAGCAGTCCGTACTGGGGTAGGATCCATCCACCAGTCGCTCTAACCCCTCAGAAGTGAAGTCTGGGGCCCTCTTCCGGTCACACGGGCCATGGTAGGTTCCAGACACAGGTCACAGCAGCACATGCAGTGTAGGTCCTCTCTTATGGAAGGTCAGGAAACAAGTGAGGATTGAGATAGAAAATGGCAGTCACGTCTGTGGCGGTGCATACCGTCACCGCCGGCATGGATCCCCATTGCCCAATATAAACCAATGAGGAATTGCACGGCGGTTCAAGACCACCTACCGCCACGGCTCACAACGTTGGCTGAATTACCTCACTTCCACCTGTTCCTCCACACAGGACAGGCGGTCGCCATTTCAGGGTGTTGAACAGGCCTTTCGATAATTGCTGTGTCACAGGATAAATAGGCTGATGCATTATAAATCACACTGTCCTAAAGCATGTTTGCATGATGTGGACTGCTGTTGTGGTATAGTTGTTCAAATTGTGACAGCCTACTCATTCTTGTGTCCCTTAGATACCTACCACTGCAGATGAATAGGAGATGGAGACATACCACAGTGTACAGACCCCTGGGTGACTTGGCTACACTGGAGGACAGGCACATTATCCTCACCTATAGACTGGACAGGGTCACAATCACACAGCTGTGTGCCCATTTAGAACCTTACCTGATCTCAGCTACCCGTCATCCCACTGGGATCCCCCCTCTTGTGCAGCTTCGATCAGTGCTTCATTTCAGTGGGCTTGGCAGCAGGAATGTCACTGCCAATGTTCTCAATTGTGCTAGCAAGAGTCTTGTCTGCCCTGATAAAACACATGTGCAGCTACATTGCTTTCCCCCCGGTGGAGGATTTGGCCACTGTGAAGGCCAGGTTTTATGCAATGGGACATATCCCACTATAATTGGGGCGATTGACGGAACACATATTGCATTTCTCCCCCGCCTCCTGAAGGCCAGGTTCAGGTGCCTTCATCTGACAGGTGGATCCCTGTGCTACTCACCCAAGAAGGTCTGCCATACAGTCGTGGCATGCTGTATGTTGCACAACCTGGCCCTCAGATGCCATGTACCTTTTCTGCAGGAGGAGGAGACTGGAGATGCCCCTGTGGCAGCAGTAGACCCTGAGGACAGTGAGGATGAGGAGGCAGAGGATGAGGATGTGGACAACAGAATATTGGTGATACGTCAGTACTTCCAATGACACACAGGTGAGACAGTGCAACTTCACATTTCTATGACTATTGGTGTATTGTGTGTGGCATTGGCATGCTGGTATTACCCACTTCTTTCCCCTACTAGCTGTTACCAATGGATATTCATTTTACAGATGTTGGTGATTGGACAACATTCTCCTGATGTGATCACAACAGCCAGCTACAGGTAATTAATTCCATGTTCATGCTATTTACAGTTCATTTGCAATGGTTGTAGCTCTTTCAATCAATACAAATTTGCAATACATGAAATATTAGTAGTCGAGTTTTATCCAAGGGTGTTTATTGTTGTGCTGACACATAAAGGGGAAAGTGTAATGGAATGGGGTGATGATGGAGGAAAGTCCAGGGTATTGTTCCAGTCTGTTTGTAACCAGGCGCATTGTCCATTGGGACATAAGAAGGGGAGCAAAGGCACTTCAAAATGGACAAGGTGACAGTGTGGGACACAAGGGGATCAATCAGGAGAGTCTCATTTCCTGGCAGTGGTCTTGGCAAGTGTCTCTGGCTTCTGTCTGGATCTCAGGGAACATTTGTGGGGTGGTTCACCTTCTGCAGGGAGAGGGGTGATGGTGGCCTGTTGGTCCTGTGACGAGGCCTCCTGGCCACTAGCAGCAGCGGAAGTGGAGGGCTGTTCAGATGACTGGATAGTGGCAGGGGCCCGCTGATGTGCTGTTGCCTCCCTCATGATGTTGGCCATGTCTGCCAGCACCCCTGCTATGGAGATCAGGGTGTTGTTAATGGCCTGCAAGTCCTCCCTGATCCTCTGACACTGTCCCTCCTGCAGCCGCCTATTCTCCTGCACATTGTCTAGGATCTTGCCCATAGTATCCTGGGAATGTTGGTAGGCTCCCAGCACCTTGGAGAGTGCCCCCTGAAGAGTTGGCACCCTGCTCCTGTCCTCCCCTGAACGGTGTCCCCACTGCCTCTCACCCCAGGTCCCTGATTGTCTTGGGGGCGAGGTGTGGCCTGGGGTCCCTGTACAGGTGGGCACACTGCTGATTGACGTGTCCTGGGGACAGAGGTGTGGGTACACTGGGTGGGTGCTGTGGTGTTTGTTCCTGATGGGGGAGGCTCTGTGGTGGTCTGTGAGTGGGCTTGGGTGACCGGCTGTCCAGTGGTCCCTGATGGACCAGGTAGATCGTACAGATCCAGAAGTCCAGAGTTACTGTCATCATTGTGAGCCTCTTCTGTTGGGGGACTGAATAATGATGGCACCTCCTCTCCAGTGACATTGGATGGGGTACCTGTGGGGATGTAAATGATGTATTATGCTTCAAGTGTCTGACATTTGTATTTCTGAAGCTCCCCTCTATGGTTGTTGTTCCACTGCCAGCTTTTGCTTGTGTATTTTGGTGTATTGTGGGATTTTCAGTTTCCCTATGCTGTGCATGCTTTAGTGATGGCTGTCCATGCAGGGCTGGGAGGGGTGTCCTTGCATTGGTACGGCATGCAGGGCCTGGCATTGGGATTAGTGAGATGTGATGGTGGAGTGATGGGAGTGAGGGTGAGATTGTGTGATGGCATGCAGGTATGGGGATGATAATTGTTAAAAGTTGACTTACCAGTGTCCAGTCCTCTGCCAACTCCAGCGAGTCCCTCAGGATGCAGTATTGCAAATACCTGCTTCTCCCATGCTGTGAGTTGTGGGGGAGGACGTGGGGGTCCACCGCCAGTCCTCTGTATGGCTGCTGGTGTATTGCTGCTATGGAACATACCTTCCCCACAGGTCATTCCACCTCTTCCTAATGTCATCCCTTGTTCTTGGGTGCTGTCCCACGGCATTGACCCTGTCCACGATTCTCTGCCATCTTCCTTGCTACTGATATCTGCTGCACCTTTGCTCCAAAAAGCTATGGCTCTACCCTAACGATTTCCTCCACCATGACCCTTAACTCCTCCTCAGTGAAACGGGGGTGCCTTTGTGGTGCCATGGTTGTTGTATGATGTGTGTTGGTGAGGGTGTGCTGGGTAATGTGGTGGGGTGTGTGATGTGCAGTGCGTGAGGGGTGTTTGGGTGTAAGTGGTCTGTGTGTCTAGTTGTTTCTGTGTTCTTCTCAGTCTCGTGGTGACAATAGTTGTTGGTAAAGGGTTGTGGGTAATATTGTGTGTGTGTTTTATAGTGGTGTGGGTGTGGTGTGTGCATGAGTGTCAGGTATGTGTTTTTCATATTGGGCAATGTAGTGTTGTTTTGTCTGTGGGCGTCCATTCTGAGAGCGACGGTATGTACCACCAATGGTTTACCGCCAATGAATGTCTGCCGTGGTATTTTGTGGGTCATAATGTGATGGGCGTTGTTCTGTTGGCGTAACGGTGTGGGATTTGGGACAGCCACTTTATCACTGACCTTTGGTCTGGTGGATTTGTGTATGTGGCTGTATTCTGTCGGATTGGTGTGTGTCATAATATGGTGAACGGATATTCACCAGCAAGGCGGTAAGTTGGGGGCCGTCAGCGCAGCAGTAAGCGGCATTTACCACCAATATCATAATGAATGCCATAGTGCCCGATGAAGTCCGATGGCCCGGCAGGCCTGACACCGCTGCAGCACCTCTGAAATCCTGCGACATTGTGAGTCCCGAGTGCCATGTCACTGACGTCTGTCAAACCAGACTCTGCTGTGGTGCCTGTGGCCCGTGGTGTGACCACGAACTGAAGAGGTTGCCCCATCACGTCTTGACCCGCTGGATTCATCGAACCCACCGGATTGTAAGGAACCAACGCCTTACCACCAATGCTACATCACCTCCACGGCAACCATAAGGAACCAACCCCTCACCTCTTCTGCCTCGCAGTAATGAACTGACGCCTCACCTCACTTGTAGCAATAAGGAACTGATGCCGCACCGGCTCCAGCGATGCCTCACCTCCCCGACTCCCTGCAACATCTGTGTTTCATCATTTTCAAAATTACTGTACCTGGGGGTCCGTATCCGGCGTCACACTCCCTCACAAGTGGCATCAGACTGTTGCGAATGACTCCATCAACAATTTATCCAAATTTACTCACAATCCATATATTTCCCTGAAGTTATCCATAAGGTTAATCAGGAATGGAAGCGTGAAGTGGGTGTCTCGCATAAACACTAATGCGTCATCTGCGTACAGTGAGACAAAATGATATTCCCCCTGTACCGGTATGGCCCATTGCAGTGCTCTATGATGCAGTTCGCATGCTAGAGGTTCCACTGCCAAAGCGAACAACTGATGGAATAAAGGGCATCCCTACCTGGGGGCCCTTTGAATGGCAAAGGCATCTGAGATGGTAATTCCCAAATGCACTCTGGCGCTCGGGCTCCCGTATAGAGTCCTGATCCAGCTCACAAAAATTGGGAGAGAAGCCCAGTTGCCCAAGAGTGGCCATGAGGAACTCCTATCCTAAAGTATCAAAGGCCTTCTCGGTATCCAATGATACTGCACAGAATCCCTTGCTGTGTTTAAGGTCCATATCAATTAGTCAAAGCAGTTGTTAAATGTTAATGAAGGTATTACAACCAGGAACAAAACCAACTGGTCTGTGTGCACTTCACTCTCAATAACCGGTAGCAGCCTGTTAGCCAGTATCTTCCCCAACACCTTACAGTCTAAGTTCAAAAGGGATCATGGATGATAGGACCAACGTCCAAAGAATCCTGGCCAGGTTTGAGTAGTACTAGTATGAGTGGCTCCCTGAGGGTTTGCGGCAATTGACCCACCTCTCAAGCCTCTTTAAAGACTGCTAACGATTTAGGTGCCAGCGTGGTTGTTTATTGTGCATAGTATTCAATAGGGAGCCCATTAGTGCCTGGAGTCTTTTTCCTAGCAATCTGTCTTATCATTAGTTTGGTCTCAGATAGCTGTATGGCTCCTTCCAATTCCTCCTTGTGGGACATCAATACAGAAGGCAAAGCCAGACCATACAGGTATGTCTACAAAAGCTGAAGGCGTGGGCATGGGCATAGCTGTGTAAAGTTATATGTAACGTTCCTTAAATGCAGCATTGATAGCTACCTGTATATTAATCACCACATTGCCTGGTAGTTGAATGGCTCCAATCAGTTGCCTATGTGCCTCTTCTTCAACTAGCCATGCTAGTAACCTACCAGATTGGTCCCTCGTTGCATGCAAAGTGTCCAGATGCTGTCTTTAGTCGTGTCTCCCCAGTCATGTCTCCATGTCTCTGTAGTCCTTCCGTAAAAATCACAATTGGTCGATATAGGGGTACCGCCTCTCTTTACAGTTCTCTCATCTTCTCTTCCAATTGTGAGAACTCAGTCGTCAGCACTCTACGGACCCCCCAGGATGCTCCCGCCTTATGAACTTTCCATTCTAGCGCCCTAGATGCTGCTGTGTTGTTAGTTTGCTCAAAATAGGCAAAGATCAGGCCAGATAGTTCCTCCCTGTAAGGAGGGTCTATGCCTGGAGCCTCCATGTAGGGATCCTTGATCTCTCTCTCCCCCATGTCATTGTGAACAACAGTAGGGAGTGGTTGAAGAGCGAGCACACCAAGTATTCTGTCTCCCTGACCTGGCCACCCAGAGATTTGCTACAGAGGCTGAGATCTAGTTTGGCATGGATATTGTGTAAAGGAGAATAATATGAGTATTCATGCTGCATGGGATTATGTAAGCACCACACATCACATAAGGGATGCTGGGTTATCCTCT